>NC_088312.1:11734578-12042078 GCF_910592395.1 Lineus longissimus
ATCCTTGTTGAAAAACAGGACTAAAACCCTTATGTTCTCTCTGAAGTCCTTAACAACAGAGTTGTACTTCTGAACGAGTAACCAAACAGTCAGATTGTAGTGTCTACCGGAAAAGGCCAAGTTACATAACTCAGACACCTTCTTCTTTGTGTCTCTCAAATTAGCACAGTCGTCAATGATGAATAGTGTCTGTGATCCTTCGAAGGCCATGGTGGCAAATTGAAGCACAGGGTCTAAATTATTGGCTACAGCAATTGGATTGACAATGAAAACATTCTTGTCTTCGTAAATCCATCTCCTATTGTACGTCTTGTTTCTGAAGTAAGTGGGGCAGAAAATGACTATGTTCTGGAACTTATGACGATATTCCTTCTCTAAGAGGTCAAGAGCAAAATGAGTCTTACCGCAATTGGTGACTCCTGAAATCAACATGTTGTGTGGACCGAAAACTAGTATGTCTTTTGCCTTCATTTAAATGAGTAAAACAGAACTAAAAGACCCAGGCAAAGTCCAGTCGAATCCAGACAACATCGAACAGTCTAACCCAGACAACATCGAACAGTATCTGAGAGATTTGTACTACAATCCTGAAAGTCCTGTGGCTTACAGTTCATTAAGTAAGATATGGAAACAAGTAAGGGAAGATAAAAAATTGATCAGGTACAAGGAAGTAAACGAATTTCTAGACACACTACCAACTCACCAACTACACAAACCGGCCATTAAGAAATTTACGTTCCGAAAGACAATGGTATCTTACATCGATCAACAATGGCAAGCAGATCTTGTGGACATGCAAAAATTTGAGAAACAGAATAAAGGCAACAGATTCATTTTGACAGTAATTGACTTCTTCAGTCACTATGCTTGGGCTATGGCTGTTAAGAGCAAGAGAGGAGAAGAAATCAGAGATGCATTTAAAGTGATCTTTGAGGAAGTTAAACCAACGAAAATCCAATTTGACGAAGGCAATGAGTTCTACAACCAACACTTCAAAAAACTCTTGAGAGAAAACAACATTGAGTGGTTCTCTACATTTTCAAGTAAGAAGGCAGCAGTTGTGGAAAGATTCAACAGAACTTTAAAGGATAAAATGTGGAAGTACTTCACCGCAAAGGAAACTGACAAGTGGGTCGATGTCCTAGATGAATTGGTGAGCGGGTACAACAACTCATTTCACTCATCAATAGGGATGAAACCAATTGACGCCAGAAAGAGGGAGAATGAAGGAGTTGTCTGGTACAACCTTTACGGTCTTCACCTCAAAGAGACATTTGGAGATCCAAAGTACAAGGTTGGCGACAGTGTCAGAATTTCAAAGTACAAGACCATTTTCGACAAAGGCTACTTACCCAATTTCACTGAAGAAGTCTTTCAAATAAGACAGATAGTATTCACTCATCCTATTGTCTACAAATTTGAAGATTACCAAAAGGAAGAAATTCAAGGATACTTTTACGAGGAGGAATTAAGTTATGTTCCCAATCCTGACCAAATAGAATACAAAATAGAGAAGATAATGAGGTACAAGACCACTAAAGGTAAAAAATATGGATTAGTGAAATGGAAGGGTTACAGTGATAAATTCAATGAATGGTTACCAATTTCAGACATAAAAAGCCTAAAAGCCTAAAAACATAATTTAAAAAGATTTTATCCTTTAAATGGAGAGTCAAATGGAAGGACAGGTATTTAACGATAACTATGGTACTGTCAATGTTTATCAGTATCCTGTTAATCGGTATCCTGTTTATCAGTATCCTGTTAATCGGTATCAACCAGTAGTTTCAGGGCCTACATTTAAATGTGTTAAGTGCAATGCAACAAAACCTGAAAGTGAATTTGAAAAGAACAGAAGAGGCAATTTACTGGATTATTGTAAATTATGTGGTTCCACGTTAACCAAGAAATGTGGTAAATGTGGAGAAGTGAAATTACTAAGTGATGGCGAATTCGGTAAAGAAGGAAAAAGACGTGAATGTAGAGCTTGTTTTAATTCATACTACAAAGGTTATCTTGATAAAAATGGTAATAGAGACAGTCATAAAGTGAGAGTTGGCCTCAACAGAATAGCCAAAGGAGATGTATCTAAAGGTGAGTGCCCTGATAACTCGGAATTACGCCTAGGTTGTTCCAATGAGTTCTTCATGGATTGGTTAAACTACCAAAGATCTATTAATCAAATAGGACAAAGTCCCGAGAACAGAGTTCGAATAGGACAAGGTCCCGAGAACAAAGTTCGAATAGTAGATGAGGAGTTGGATCATGTTTTACCAATCAAGGAATTCAAAGATCATCCAGAACTGTGTTACACTTGGTTTAACATTCGACCAATGTCTAAAACACAAAACAGGCAGAAGAGTTCCACAGTTGACTGGAGTATTTTCAAAGAGCAATTGGACCACTCAATTAACTTTATGGTCAATAAGCATAGTGAAAACTGGTTTGTTGATCAAGACGAAAACGTGATAAAAGAGTGGAAAAGGATAACAAACAAGTATTTTGGGGGTTACCCAGAGTTTAACGACATGCTTCTACTTAATTAATTTATGTGTACATTACAGTAAATGTTAATTTATGTGTACATTACAGTAAATGTTAATTTATGTGTACATTAGATTTTTCATCTGAATAAATGAATAGAACTTGGGGTTACACAAAACGACCACGTAATTGGAAAGAAAGATTAGAACGATTTTATAGAGAATTAGAGGCAGAAGTAGAGTCAAAGTTGGAGACTGAGCCTGAAACCCCTTTAAAACCTGCTGAGCCCGAAAAACCTGCTGAGCCAGAAAAACCTTTAAACCCTGCTGTGGTCGAAAAACCTTTAAAACCTGTTGTGGTCGAAAAGCCTTTAAACCCTGCTGTGGTCGAAAAACCTTTAAAACCTGTTGTGGTCGAAAAACCTTTAAAACCTGCTGTGGCCGAAAACCCTTTAAAATCATAATGTAATCCAAAAACCTGTAGTGTCTGCAAGATCAACACTAAACACTAGAAATGTCAGAACAACTGATTCTAGTTATTCCCACTAATTAAATGGATGGAGACAACAAGGTTTATCCAAATTTAAGTAATTTAAACTCTGAAAGTCATTTAAACTCTGAAATTCATTTAAACTATGAAAGGTCTGAAAAGCACACAGAAAGTAACCCTCAGGCTTTCAGATTACAACAAATAAGAGTTTCTTAGAAAGCGAGATTGAACTTAGAAGAAAGATATTTTCAAAGTACAAAAAAGCATTTAGCGTAATTACTGGCATTAGTCATAGTCTTAATTTTGTAAGCGTTGCGGCTGGCTCAGTTGGTGTGTGTGCACTGGCTGGTGTCATCACAGCACCGATAGGTTTTGCACTTGGTGGAGTGACCATTGGTAGCGCCATTATCTCCTCAGCCCTAAGTTGGAAGAAAAAAGATATCCTGAAGAAAATTGAAAAACATGAGAAGATTGGAATGTTGGCAATTTCAAAACTTAACTCCATCAATGATCTGGTAAGTAAGGCCATGAGTGATTCACACATTTCAACAGATGAGTTTACCTTGATTCTCAAAGAAAAGGAAAAATACATTGCCATGAAAAATGCCATCAGAAAAAAACAGAGGGAGTCAAGTTCAGCTGTTGATGTGGAATCTTTAAAGAAGACTTTTTTAGAAGAAGGAAAAAAACTGGCACAAACAGAGATGATAGAGAAACTGAAGTCACAGTAATGGTGCCACCAATGATTAACCACCACCACCATTTCGAGCAACGCTCTCCGGACTCTGTCCATTACCACTACTTCTATCCTCAACCATTATTGGTACCACCATTACCAACACCTGATTTACTGGTGTCACCATTACTGGAATCAGCATTATTGCCATCAGCACCCCCGATGTATGTTGAAAATGTCTGAAAATGTAATTTAATAATTTTTGTTATCCTAAATAGAAATGGTTGATAAAAATGAGAAAATACATTGTTCAACATGTAACAAGGAGATATCCTACAGCAATCTTTCAGCACATAGGAAAACCAAAGGTCATCAAAGAATGAAAGACAATCAAATGGAGTTATCAAGCCAGTCAGACTCGAGTTCTCGTTCACTGCGTTTACCTAACCGGCAAAACACGTTTTCGAGTACAGAGGTAAACTGGAAGAAATTCTCTTCAAGCTAACTGATTACCATCATAAAATAAGTATTTCAGTTAAAGCTGAATTTGACAGATCTGGCGAAAAGGCTATCTATCCTATTCAATCTCCAATGGAAAGCATAATTTCAAGAAACCAGACAATTTATGCCCTAGACAGTCAATTGAACTACATAAAGTCCGAGATTGAGGAACGATACTTCGAAGGAAGCGGCCTGAGTTTAAATGAAATAAAGTCGTGCGATCTTACAATATGTTCCTACAAGAAATGTAAAGGCGGTCACTACACTAGTTTACCATTCCGAACTAAAGCTGTCATTAATGTGAAATCAAATGATGAGAAATGTTTCCTGTGGAGTCTTTTGGCTGCCAAATACCACGACAGCATTTCGTGTGAGAGGCAAAAAAGTTTTAATGCAACAGAAATTAACCCCTACAAGATGTATGAAAGCTCGATAAAGATCAAATCATTTCCTGTGTGCGTTCAAAAGGATATCCCTAAGATCGAACAAGACAATGGTATCAAGATTAATGTGTTCAAGTTAGAGAACGAATGGGCTAAAAGCATTTATGCCGCAAAGCTGGAACCACCCTACCTCTCTAAGAACCACGATGATGATGATGTTATCGATCTGTTGTATTTCAAGGATCATTTCATGTACATAAAAGACATAAATCTATTCTTCAAGACTGACAGGAATAGTGTGTTCATTTGTAGGAGATGCATGAATTACTTTTACAAGAAATCTACACTAGAAAGACATAAATTGAAATGTGGACAACACGATTACTGTAAGATCAGTCTGCCTCAACCGAATAGTAAATGGTCACAACTTAAGTTTGAAAAGCACTCATTCAAGAACAGAGTTCAATTTGTAATCTATGCTGATTTCGAAGCGATAAGCACAACAGTCAATGATAATGCAAATCGGACAGAGTTTAGAGAGAACTCCGTGAATGATCAGTGCTCAAATGATACCGGTGTCACTAAAAAACTATTCAAACATCCAGGGTCACAGCACTGGTTAACCACACCCAGTAATCTACTGACCATGCACATCCATCCAGGGTCACAGCACTAGTCAGCCACACCCAGTAACCTACTGACCAGATCCATCCAGGGTCACAGCACTGGTTAGCCACACCCAGTAACCAACTGACCACATCCATCCAGGCTCGATCACAGCACTGGTCAGCCACATCCAGTAACCTACTGACCATGCACATCCATCCAGGGTCACAGCACTGGTTAGCCACACCCAGTAACCTACTGACCATGCACATCCATCCTGGGTCACAGCACTGGTTAGCCACACCCAGTAACCAACTGACCACATCCATCCAGGCTCGATCACAGCACTGGTCAGCCGCACCCAGTAACCTACTGACCATGCACATCCATCCAGGGTCACAGCACTGGTTAGCCACACCCAGTAACCTACTGACCATGCACATCCATCCTGGGTCACAGCACTGGTTAGCCACACCCAGTAACCAACTGACCACATCCATCCAGGCTCGATCACAGCACTGGTCAGCCGCACCCAGTAACCTACTGACCATGCACATCCATCCAGGGTCACAGCACTAGTCAGCCACACCCAGTAACCTACTGACCAGATCCATCCAGGGTCACAGCACTGGTTAGCCACACCCAGTAACCTACCAGATCCATCCAGGGTCACAGCACTGGTTAGCCACACCCAGTAACCAACTGACCACATCCATCCAGGCTCGATCACAGCACTGGTCAGCCACACCCAGTAACCTACTGACCATGCACATCCATCCTGGGTCACAGCACTGGTTAGCCACACCCAGTAACCAACTGACCACATCCATCCAGGCTCGATCACAGCACTGTTCAGCCGCACCCAGTAACCTACTGACCATGCACATCCATCCAGGGTCACAGCACTAGTCAGCCACACCCAGTAACCTACTGACCAGATCCATCCAGGGTCACAGCACTGGTTAGCCACACCCAGTAACCTACTGACCAGATCCATCCAGGGTCACAGCACTGGTTAGCCACACCCAGTAACCTACTGACCAGATCCATCCAGGGTCACAGCACTGGTTAGCCACACCCAGTAACTTACTGACCACATCCATCCAGGGTCACAGCACTAGTCAGCCACACCCAGTAACCTAATAACCAGATCCATCCAGGGTCACAGCACTGGTTAGCCACTCCCAGTAACCTACTGACCACAACCATCCAGGGTCACAGCACTGGTCA
Source organism: Lineus longissimus (assembly GCF_910592395.1). Taxonomy (NCBI): domain Eukaryota; kingdom Metazoa; phylum Nemertea; class Pilidiophora; order Heteronemertea; family Lineidae; genus Lineus; species Lineus longissimus. Next base: position 11,740,948 of record NC_088312.1, read on the forward strand.
GCCACACCCAGTAACCTACCGACCACATCCATCCAGGGTCACAGCACTGGTCAGCCACACCCAGTAACCTACTGACCATGCACATCCATCCACGGTCACAGCACTGGTTAGCCAGTACCAGTAACCTACTGACCATGCACATCCATCCAGGATCACAGCACTGATCAGCCACACCCAGTAACCTACTGACCATGCACATCCATCCAGGGTCACAGCACTGATCAGCCACACCCAGTAACCTACTGACCACAACCATCCAGGGTCACAGCACTGGTCAGCCACACCCAGTAACCTACTAACCAGATCCATCCAGGGTCACAGCACTGGTTAGCCACACCCAGTAACCTACTGACCAGATCCATCCAGGGTCACAGCACTGGTCAGCCACACCCAGTAACCTACTGACCATACACATCCATCCAGGGTCACAGCACTGGTTAGCCACACCCAGTAATCTACTGACCATGCACATCCATCCAGGGTCACAGCACTAGTCAGCCACACCCAGTAACCTACTGACCAGATCCATCCAGGGTCACAGCACTGGTTAGCCACACCCAGTAACCTACTGACCATGTACATCCATCCAGGGTCACAGCACTGGTTAGCCACACCCACTAACCTACTGAACACATCCATTCAGGGTCACAGCACTGGTCAGCCACACCCAGTAACCTACTGACCACATCCATCCAGGGTCACAGCACATCCAGGGTTACAGCCACATCCAGTAACCTACTGCCCAGATTCATCCAGGGTCACAGCACTGGTTAGCCACACCCAGTAACCTACTGACTAGATTCATCCAGGGTCACAGCACTGGTTAGCCACACCCAGTAACCTACTGCCCAGATTCATCCAGGGTCACAGCACTGGTTAGCCACACCCAGTAACCTACTGACTGGATTCATCTAGGGTCACAGCACTGGTTAGCCACACCCAGTAACCTACTGACCAGATCCATCCAGGGTCACAGCACTGGTTAGCCACACCCAGTAACCTACTGACCAGATCCATCCAGGGTCACAGCACTGGTTAACCACACCCAGTAACCCACTGACTAGATCCATCTAGGGTTGCAGCTTGTGACATTTTCCTTGACAGAGCTGAGTTAAATCTTTGAGAAATTGTCCTTAGCTTGGTCAGGGTGCAACATTGTCATGAGGTTGTTACATTGTGCTTGGTATTGGCAGGTTGTTACGCTGTCCTCAAGTTGTGACGTTGTCCTTGGTGTGGGCGGGTTGTAACATTGTCCTCAAGTTGTGACATTGTCCTTGGTGTGGGCAGGCTGTCGCATTGTCCTCAAGTTGTGACATTGTCCACAGTATGGGCAGGTTGTAACATTGTCCTCAAGTTGTGATATTGTCCTTGGTGTTGGCAGATTGTAACGTTGCCCTTGAGTTGTTACATTGTCCTTGGTGTGACGCTGTCCTCTAGTTGTGACATTGTCCTTGGTATGGGCAGGTTGTAACGTTGACCTCAAGTTGTGTCATTGTCCTTGGTGTGGGCAGGTTGTAGCATTGTCCTCAAGTTGTGACATTGTCCACTGTATGGGCAGATTGTAACATTGCCCTTGAGTTGCGATATTGTCATCAATGTGGTCAGGCTGTGACAGGGTCCTCAAATCATTAATCAGTAACAACTCACTCTTTTCTCAAGTGGTCAAGTCAAAGTCAAGCTGTAGCTCTTGTTACTCAAGCAGATGACACAGTCTGTCAACCAATCTGCAGTGGAACTTCCCTTAGCGGACACCTCTCTTATAAGGACATCCTCGCTGTTAAGGACACCCTCTCTGTTAAGGACACCAGTTTTGGTCCCAATTTGGTTGACTCCATTCAATTTGACCTCTCTTATCAGGACACCTCTCTTTTAGGGACAGAACTTGTCAGTCCTGAGGGGGTCCTCAATAGTGAGGTTCTACTCTATGGTGTGGTAAAATCCGATTCCAAGATGAATTGACAGGCACCACCAATAAGACAAGAATTTCATAGAATTTCAAATGCGTTAGCTTTGCACTGATTTTCCCAGTAGTAAACTCAACAATATAAGACAAAGTTCCTATAAATATAGAACATTTTATTCAATAGAAGGACATTGTTTGAGAGATAACGCAGTAACAAAGGTTAAATAGTATTTTTCATACCTAAAAGAGTTCTATCATTTATGTCACAATAACTATATTCAAGAATTAAAGGGATATGCCGTTGATAGTAACTGGTGGTCCAGGAAAATAGAAATGCAGTTAAACACAATGTCATAGTGGAGTTATCATGCAAAATAATTTGCTGGAACTTTGTATTTGTAGAATTAGTACATATGTCTACACAACGGCAATGTTGAAAATTATATTCAATTCATATTCAGGGAATTGTAGTTTTTCTAATTCAAATACAAGTTAAATTCTTTTAACGAACAGCGTAGACCTTTAATAACTAGACTAATGTGTGCAATATACATGTATCACAGTTTGCAGTTTGGACTGGTTTTTCATGATGTAAAGTAGGGCGAGATGTAGTTTGATAATCTTCCACACCTGCACCAAAGATAACATATGAAAAGTTCAACAACAATAGTTTTGGACAGAATAAGAGGTTACCAATATAAATGGTAGCTACTTATTTTCAATTTTTCAATTTTAACTTTACGATAAAGCTTCATTCAATATCATTCTATAAACACTACTAGGTATAATTATCATAACGACCATCATACTATACTACATGTAATTCCTATACATATATAAAGTGATGTACATTTCTAATATAGCACTATAAATAGAAAGTTATTTACAAAATATGAGACATTTTAATTTAACAGATGCCATATCCAGAGCTGTTAACCCTCCGTGAAGACTATAAAAAAACTGTTCGCAAAAATTTCATTCTTTTGTAATTTTGACCCAAATGTTCAAATATACTTTCAGTAGTTTTGCAAGTGACCTTCAGTACTCCCAATGGAGTTCCACTTTTACAGTCCAAATCACAATTGATATCCATCCTGCTTCGCGTCGATTATCTCTCAAAATTAAAGATTCTATCACTCATTTAGCTAAAAAGATAGGACATTTTTGACTAGCTAAGCAGGAAAGCTGAGTTCATAAATTTTCAATAACGAACTGGATGGATTCAGACACAGAATCGGAACCTACAAAATTTTTTGATAGATTTAAGATATAGAACTACGAGTTTATTCTGCAACTAATTTTATGTACATTTTGGCCACTTGGAAACTGATTTGGATTTGTTACCTTTGTATTCAGGTTAATCCAGAACATAATAGTTACAATAAACAAAACTGAAGGACCTTGTCCTTTCCTAAAAATATACAGATGAAGGTATTTTGAGGGTTTTTTGATGACATTTTCCTTCTGGGAAAGCACATGATCTCAACGTTTTAGCCTGCTCTGATTGGAATCCTGCAACATTTGACCGTGTCATGATTTTGATTCCTTTTACAAATCATGAGGTTCACTCACTTTGCATTATGGGTCACTCAACTTTCCTCTTCGTCAGAGGTGAGACAATAGATGGAAATTGATAAGCTAAGACCAACTAAGAAGAAGGGAGAATTCAGTCTGATAATAAACACTCATCAAAGGACAGGTTTATTCATTCATTTAAATTTAAAATGATTTAAAAAGTTTTGGTGAATCCCAACAAATTAGGCAAATTTGGCCAAGTTTGTTCATTTAAATTTGAAAAAATTATTTTTTTCAAAGTTTTGGTGAATCGCAAAAATAAAGAGCAGCCAAAAATGTCGCTGTATAAACTGTATTCTTTTCTACAATTTGATATACAAAATACGATGTTTCATCAACCTTAAGGTAACACCTGCGACCTCCAGAGGCCCATTTGTTGGTCATTAAAGCTGACCCTCAAGTTCTTCTTTTTCTGCGCGTCCTCCTCCATACGATGAAAGTGCATCCGCCGCGCAAGGTTGGCATGTCGTCTCTGTGCGTCCATCTCTGCTTCTTGGCGCGTCTGCGTCTCGAAGCGAGTTTCTAGTGTGTTCCAGCGTTGACTCTGCTGTTGAGCTCGTTGCTCCTGAAATCGAAGTGAGTGAGTGTGAAAGAGAGTTTCAGGGGGTAAAGTTGTCGCATAAGTCTGAAAAGGTCAGACCAAGTTTATATCAGGCCCATGGTAAATTTGAATTCCTCAGCGGATGAAAATAGGTAAAGCTCCAAACAGCAGGGCAGAATTTCTCTCAAAGCAAGACTAAGAAAACCCTTTCCACTGGACGAAATTTTCAAGCTGGCTTACCTTTGATTTGGCAATGGCGGACCTCAACTCGGCTTCCCTCTGTGCACGCAGGTCATTCCTTCTCTGTACAGCTGCCTGGACCGCCGCAAACCGCCGCTGCTCCTGGTCCTCCCGAAACGCCTGCTTCTCCGCAATACGACCTCGGATTTCATCGCTGATCTGCTTCTTGGCATCTCGTGTCCTGACCACCTGGTCCCATTCGTTAGCTTGTCTTGCCTTCTCGAACTTAATCTGGTCAATGATTCGGTCGCGGTGGAGATCACGCATCAGAATGGACTGCTGGGCTTTCTCAGCCATCGTCTGCTCTCGGTCTTGTATTCTCTGGATAATCTTCCGATGTCTAAATAAAAAACAAATTTATTGCGGCTGCTACTGTTGAATCTGTACCTTAAAGTATTTGTATATCTGATTACAGAACAGCAGTGTTGAAAAGTATATTCAGTACGTGTTTACATAAGTTTGAAATTTTCAAATTCAGTTACAAATTTCAAATATTTTACAAATGGTTTCGGCCTTTAAGCTGACAGCACACAGAGATTTACCTCTGTGTGCTCCAAGCTTCAAAGTGCCAACACAGCAAAATATTCTCACCTGTATTCTCGCCGATCCCTATCCTTCATGTCAACATCATGTTGCGATGCTCCCAGGACGGGCGAATAAGCCCGTGGCGGCTGAGGTTCTATTGGTCTTCGGTCCTTCGTGGGAGATGGCGGCCTTGGTTGGAGTCCCCCGTGCATAATCTCATACATGGCGTCCTTATCTTCCCCGACCCGTGAATTGTACTCGGCATGAGTAAACGCAGTGCCGCCCCACTCAACTGTAATCAAACAAACTGATTACTGTAGACCCCCAAACTTTCACTTTTTCACGTTTATTTTAGTGGATAAAAACAGCAAAAAATGTTTATGATTGGAAAAATTGAAAGATATTTTATAATCTGCCATAAGAATTTGAAAAGAAAGAAATACTTTCTTACTTAGAGGCTGTTATGACCAATTGCTGCAAAAGTCTCGAAGACGATGAGCACTTTATACCATTTCATATCAAGATCGACTGTGCCTCTTCTTGGATAGAAATGAAAAGGATCAGAAACTTCGCAAAGAAATCTCTTGTCATGAAGGATTCACACCGTTCAGTTGTCACCTACCTCCATATGGTCCCATCTTCTTTTCTCGTACTTCCAAGGGCGCCTGTAACAACGTCTCCCTGAAAGCGCCAGGTCCTGGGGGATCAATCATCGACGGGGCCGGATCATTCCTCCAGTACGACCAAGGCGGGCGCTGAACCCGCTTCCTCTCTTTCGTATAATCTTTATCAGTTTCGTAATCAATCGGCTCGGCAGGCAGATCCAAATCCTCCAAATTGAGATCATCGAATTCAAAAACTGCTCCGCTGTCTGCATTTTCGTCGACTTTTTCCGAATCTGTCTTCTCCGGTTCCTCCGCAACTGGTACTTCTTCCACCGGTGCAACCGGTTCCGGTTCTTTCACTGGCTCCTCTGCCTTCTTAAACGTATTGGCCTCCTGCTTTTCTCGTTTCTTCAACAAAGGCATCTTGTCGCCGTATAGATCAGAGATCTGACTTTGGACCTTCTCCGAAAGTTCCCTTGAGGTGATATCAGTTCCCGGGATGAGTTTCTCAACATCTTCGCTATGGACGGCAACAGAGCTGCAAGGGTTGACTTTAGCCATCACCGGGGCAATGGGATATCCGGGCATGAACCTTGGATAGCCGTAAAAATGATCGACAAGAAAATCTCCCCTGTCAATCATAACTGGACGGTAATTGACGTAATCCTTTGGCGTCCTCTCGGGCGCCGTGGTCGGGTAACCAGGCAGCGTTTCTGCTGGGTAATTTTCCTCGGCTTTTAATGTCTCCCTGGCATCTTCTGGCATTTGTGACTCGACTGTCAGCCGCTCGTAGACACCTGGGGGAATCCAGACTGCGACTCCGAGCGTGACTTTTTCTGTGGGACCATGACAGAAGGAGACGATGAGTTGCTGGTCTTCACCTCCTGAAACATATATGAAAGACACTTTAAAAACATTTGATCTAATACTATTTTAAACAACTAAGTAAACTGATATTATTGTCCTCCAGATCAGAGAGAGAATTAAAGCTGTGTATAATATGAATACCAAATTAATTCTTGACAATATTGATAGTAACTCACCAAGATCGACTCCTTCTGTAGTATTGTCAGGCAGTGAGTAGGTACAGGCAGGAGGCCAATATGATCAAGAAGGCAGAGGGGCCAGTGAAAGAACCGGAACCAGAACCGGTTGCGCCGGTGGAAGAAGCACGGCTTACTTATATATTTTTGGTGGTACCCATGATATTCAAGAATGTGCAACACTTGGCACTTTAGAAACCCTTTACAAAATTCTAGAGCAAGTTAGGGTGGCCATTGTTTTTCTATTTGCATGTAGTATTTGTGAAAGAAATTTACCTTTACTGTCCCTAAACTCCTGGCCTTCAATTACCACCCCAGGGTAGTGCTGGTCACTACCCTCCTGACACGGCGCCAAAACCTTATCCTGCCGGAAGATCGAATGCCTGAGTGCGTCAACTTTATGAATGATGTCATAGATCTTGGTCTCCTGGTACTCGACACTTTCGTAATCACCATTTTTGGACGGACCAAAGGAAACAATGAACAGATCAGATGTAATCTGCAAAGATAGAGTTCAGTCAGTCATTCGTCACATTTATGGTATTTCCAATTTTGTTTGAAACAATCAACCACAATTCATGTATATATGTGCTGGCTGCTGGTTCAGCATTCTGAAATCGGTTTAGTACTGTGGACTACATGTATTGCATCGATAAGCTCGGAGTCTGAACTACATTTTGCAGAGTTGACACCCATTGTACACTTAGGACACCGAAATTATGTCATACCCCAACATTTCAAGTATTTCGTAAAAACCTAAATATGACAATTCATTTGAAATTTCTTGATAAGCAGTTTTCAAAGGTACATGTACATCTACACATCATTAGCTTCATCTTTCTTGAACCCCTTTGGGGCATAAAATCACACTGTAATGGATTTAATTTTTTGTGGCATTGACCTTACCTGGCTTTGTACTTTTCCAGGGTAGTACAGGCCATCTGAATCTCTCCTAGCGAGGACTTCGTGTCCAACAAGCATGGCTCCAGCAGAGGGCGAGATCGTCGGATCCGGAGGGGTGTTCAACTTGTCCTTCAGCTTCACCCAATCACGCGCTGTTCGATACCTTGACCACCAGTAACTCGGGTAGTAATAATAATGAGGGTAGGCGTTAGGTGCTACCACCACTGGTGCAGTACGGGAGAGGGGTAACCGAGTGACGGGGTCGATAACAACAGTAGGGGCCACAGGCCAGTGAGCTAGGGCAACGTCATTGAGAGGATCCCTGGCCAAGGTGCCTGTTACGCTGCAACCTTTGACAGCAGGGAAGGCCGCACCGCTCACATTCCTCAGCACTCCATTCAGGGGGAACTGATGCTGATAAACAGGAGTGACGCGATCCATTAAGCCATGGTTTTCTAAGTTCATGATTTCAAGAGATCCGTACGTCTCCATAGCGAGACTGCGTAACAGGTCCTCGACGGCCGGAGCATCTGATCCACGTCCGGGTATGAATATACAATGGACAGGCCGACCACGAGATATCGGTACAATATTGTCCAGAATGTCATCGCGATGTTGATCAGGCAAACCGTCAGTGACAAGATAAACGGCTTGACACTGTGGATCCTCGAATGCCGTCAGTAACGCATCCAACATATTTGATCCTGTTTTTGCTGCCAAATTTCTAATCCACCCTGCGGCAACTTTAACAGTCTCTTTGGTACATTTGACCATTTTATCTGCCCACTGCGTCACATCATTACTATACTCTATCAAATTGAAAGTGCGCCCGTCGCCGCACTGGGCATGCTTTAGAATTGTCTCAGTTAGATGGTCCTTGACTACACTTAGTTTATTGTACATGCTTCCTGAGGTGTCTATCACAAATGTTACATGCTTTGCTTTGATGTTTCCGAAGATGGTGGGAATTCCTAGCATCACAGGGGTAGGTGGGCTGTCAAAAGCCATTTTGATGGAGTTTCAATTAGTCACTAGGAAAAGGTACCTGAAAAGGAAGGGTGCAGATATAGAATGATAAAGCTACAGATAGTTCATAGACTGAGTAAGTTTCACTCCCTGTTCAGACAATCGAAAATTGGCGGAAGGAACTATAGCAGGTTCCCAACCAACCTAAAGGCGCTGCGCGCTTACTAGGGCACTGCACTGATAATATTAATGCACTACATACAGACGGGAAGGGAGGAAAGTGGAATAATCACTGACAAGTCATGATGTTCTCACTGACAGAGCTAGCTGTCAATCAAAATATTCAATATCAACCATTGAATCAATCAAGGAAATGTTTGATCACTTCAAACAGCAAATACTCACTAGATACTCGGCAAATTAATATCAACTTGATTCTGCGGCCATAACTAATTCACTAGACGTGTAACTACAGCCTGTATTTTGGTAACATGTACACACAAACCATGAATTTACATGCATTTCCATACACTGATAAAGGGTCGATCATGTTTTGATGGTTGCCAAGAGAATGTTGCGTCGAACGAGCACCTGCAACCTCGGTTCTTGGTTAATCAACCTCGCTGCTTAATTGGTAATTACTAATTACACCATTGGTATGTACTAATTGACGTAGAATAACAAGTATATGCATTTTCGATAATATAATAAAGCATTAATAAAGTCACAATTGCATTTATTTTAAATTTTGTGGCTCAAAAAGAAAGATTAAATAAAATATTGCCAGCAGTTTTTCTTGCTCTCCCAATTCATTTAAAAACATGGTGGCGATTTCCAAAAAGTCAAAACTTGCACATTTCCCCTGACAAAATTCCATATAACAGGCATATATATGAAATAAAAGAACTATTCAAGTAAGTTACAAAATATTACACATCCTTAATGGTTTATGATCGTCAAAATAATATGTCATGGCCCTAAAAAGAGGCCAAACTAATTAAAAATTAGTTGGTCACTCTGACTTTCACTTTCACTTTAATACTATTATCAGTGCAGGGCCCTAGTAGTCACGCAGCGCCTTTAGGCTGGGGAACCCCCCCCCCCCCCCCCCCCCTGGTTGGGAACCTGCTATAGTTTCTCCCAGCAATTTTTTGTTTTGATAGATGGTTTTCTCCGTGTAGCCTATATCTCTAGCAGTAACTCAACTGCATCATCAGAATAACCGGTGTAGAAATGGAAAATGTCCCCCCCCCCTGGAAAGGTGTCGGGACTATCGGTAGTCTTACACTCTGGCAAAGTCATATGTAAAGTGCAAGCTCTAGTGAACTCACGCAACTGTTGACATGGGGGAGCCCCCCCCCCAACCCCTGTCCTGACATGTTTTAGCTAGTGCATTGGGGGCACACAAACCCATGAGGCATTTCCCCTCATAGGCTGAAGTACTGGTAATTGGGCATGGGGGCAAAAGAAAATGTGCCCAATTTAATCGGGCAATTTAATCATGAAATGAGAGCGTCACTACCGACACTAGTGCATCTGATTCTAATTTCTAAAAAATAGGAATTTCATCAACATTATTTGTGGCGATGATATAAAAACTAGCATTTCCATTGGTTCTAACCTTGCCAAATGGCAACTGACTACTGTAGCTCTCATTATCTCTAATCCTCCGCCTTCTTCTTTGAACAGTGTTTGTCTACCAAATTTTCCAGATGAAAAATGACGGACGTCAAAAGTCCAAGAGGCGAACTTGTGAAGCGATCTTTGAATAAAACTCTGTCGGTATTGGAACCGTATCTTTCCCTGTTGAATGCGCATAATACAGACTTCATATCACATAGTCACTGGGAAAACTTCATCGACAAAAACATTGCTGAAGAAGTCTTAAAATTAACGAATGATGAACTGATAAGATTGCCCAGTGGTACCATATTCCAGAGACCTAGCTCTAGTGACAATTCTAGTAGGGACTCTGCTCGGACTTCTGAACTTGTTACACTTGCTGCAAGGACACCAAGATGGCCACATGAACACCTCGAGGATTTCTTGACCAGTATTGCAGCATGTACTCTGCCAAATTTAGGGATAGAAATAAGCCTTGAGACTCTTATAGAAAGTTGCCTGATTCCTTTGGAAGGTAATGCTGTTTCCATACATCATTACATGTCCAAAAAGAAGTGTCATGAAGTGGACATCATGGCGGAGATCTGTGCCAGATTGGCAAGATACATGGACATCAATGAGGTAGGTCCAGAAAGTGCCCACGGTGAGCTTCTTCTTGGAGGAACTCTAGCTGCGACTGGTCATTGCTATTACCAATTCATCTATCACATAGCTTCATGATTAAAAGTTACGTAAAACAGTAGAGTTTCTCAGCCCACCTGTCATTCTAAAGTTATACTTCATGCAAGCAGGTTATCAGAAATGACATTCAATTACAGTCGATAGCGTTCTGCTCTGAAGTCACTCTCACATTAGATTCAGACACTGACTCTCCAGTGCCAAAAGCAGCACCAGACATGTAACGCACATGGGAGTTGTTTTTTTTGCCGAACACACATGATGTAGAGAAGTTTTGACAGGGCAATTTATTTACGAGCACCTTTCCAAAAATCGTCCTTCCTATTTTAGGTTGTTGATGTTGGCAGTGGTAAAGGCTATCTTTCGTCCCGGATGGCGCTGATGTATGGTCTGAAGGTCATCGGTGTGGATGCTTCACAATCATTTACGAATAGTGCCAATAAAAGGAACGAGAATCTTGGCAAGAGATGGGACGAGTTTGTTAAGACTGCAAAGGCTAAAGTGACAGAAAATGAAAACCAGTCTCCAAAATGTTTGAGGTCTGTTGGAGATTTTGCAAGTTCTTCAGCTTGTGATCAAGATATCGGCTGTGATAAAAATCCTCATTCAGGTTCCAGGGATACTTCAGAGGACAAAAAAATCGCTGTGGGGGTCACAGAAATTTCAGACAAAATGGAGCATTTGAACGCGACTCCGAGCATGGACCATGGTGCTAAAAACCAGCCTAAGATTATTGACTCTGATGGTTTGTTAGATAAGATGAGTAGTGGTTGTGAATGTGGGGAAACTGGTGGAGATCCTTCATTGTGTGCGTTTTGTAAAGACATGCTTCTATCGAGAAGAGACATCCCTGAAAATAGTGGTGCTTGTTCAGAAACGAGACCGGGAGTTTACATTCCGTTGACACAATTCATTGACAGTAAGACAGATTTAAAAAGTCTCGTCAAGGAACACCTTGGATCGAGCGCAGGAAATGGCCAGGTCCTGTTGACGGGGTTGCACACGTGTGGCAACCTGGCTCCCAGTATGTTGAGGATCTTCTCGGAGAATGATGCAGTTGGTTCTATCTGCAATGTTGGCTGCTGCTATCAACATGTTGAGGAGGAGTTCTTTCCAAATCCGTTTCTACATGTAGGTGGGGGTAAGTTATCCATCTTAAAGGGTTACGCCGTTCATAATTACTGCAAACAATAGTCGTAGTTCCACCTATCATAAAACCCCGTGTTTTTTCAAGACACGTGTCTTCGCTGTGTGACAAAAAAACCTGGGGCGCACTTACACCTATCAGTGGTGTTAGATAATGGTTAATAGCCCTGGCGACAGGTGCGCTGTAGGTAGGGAGCTCTCCTGTGTTTCTTTCCCGTTAGAGATGGCGCAATACCGAGGCAACTACACCGCGCCATCTGTCGCCGGATCTTAGAACTTGCAATTGCCGTGTCTATTCAGACTCCACCTATCAAAAAACCTGTGTTGAACACGGGGATTTGACACACGGGTCTATTTAGAAACGGCAATGCATAGGTGTAAGCGCAAAAGACACGGGGATTTGATAGGTGGAAGTACAACTAATATTGCTGAAAAGTGGTCTTTATAGTATTTGTATTTCTAGACAATAGCATTGTTGAAATTAAGATTCAGTACATATTTAGACAATTTGGAATTTTCAAATTTGAAATAAAATTTTCTTAGGTGAGAAGCTTAGATACCCGGTCAAGTCCAAACATAAGTTTTCTTTCACCTGCAGATGATCCAGTTCCAAATGAGTCTGGGTTTCCAATGAGTTCTTACCTGACGGGTCGGCAAGTGAAGCTGGGACGTAACGCCAGGATGCTTGCCTCTCAGCCGATGGACAGGATTGCCGCCGGTGGAATAGTAAGCATTAAAGTTATTTTTACATAAATTGACGATAATTCTGATAATATATGGTTTGTGGAAGATTAGTTTTCTAAAAACCACTGTAAAGGCGTAAAATTCTGAAAAAAACACCTTTGTTCAGGCGACAATCTCGTTTACTGTATTCGATGGTTTTGCATGATGTTATTCATTACAGTAGAACCTCTCTATAAGGGACATCCTTGCTACGGACAAATGCCATCTCTAATAGGGAGGTGTGTTGATTACAGAGGTCAAAATGTATGGAAACACAATCTATATTTTGGACCATATTGCTAAGGAAGCATCCATTCCAATGTCTTTTGGTTTGCAGAATTCACAGAAGTCATTATATTGGCGAGCCATTCTCCAGCAGATTTTGATTGATCTTACGGGAACAGTAAGGAAAGACTGGCAGATTGGGAAGATTTGCAAGAAGTGTCCGACCTTCAATGTCTATGTACGGAAGGCACTCAAGAAACTTGGTATGCAAGACCAATACAAGGTTAGGTTTAGTGTTTTTTCCATAAAGTGCCCTAGCCAGCCGTTTCATTTACTTTGTATTTTCCTTTGGCTTGACTATACCTAGATCTAAATTTGGAATAGATTCTCTGAAATGTGCTCTCACTTTCAGCACTGCTGTACGTTTTAAAGGGGCACTATAGGCAGCAACAGAGGGGTTAATTTGGCCATCTTCAAGTGACTAGTAAACACAGTAAGGGGCCTTGGTCATGCAGACTCAGTACTAAATATATTCCTCGTACAATCATGAATCATTTCGACGTACTGTGAGATGTGGGAGACCCCTATTGGTGACTTTGTGTAACTTTATCTTACCTGCCCAGCTGCTGCCTATATTTTCCCTTTAACACAATTCTTTATTCAATCAGCAGCCCTCGGAGGAACCCCGCTCAAAGTCTAAGGACTTTCAAGTGAATAGTCAATGTTTTGGATGCAGATCTCCTTCCAAGCGGCACATATTTGGGAAGATGCCGCATGTGGCTCCAGATGACGCAGTTGAACAGGCCAAGGTATTCTTATAAAAACTATTAATAACAAGTTCCTTTTTCTACGCTTTGCAGATAACTGATGCCAAGATTCAAGAATATCTCATGAAATTTCCTGCAGAGGAAAAGAAGGTGTTTGCCTTCTTCCAGTTACGAGCCTGCTTTGGACCGGTTGTAGAGGCCGTGGTGCTAATGGATAGACTGCTCTTCTTGCTTGAACAGGTAGGCCTGATAACCAGCTGGAAGAGTCAGAGTTGCCATGAGCATTGATGAGATTTTGGGACTTTATAATCCAGCTGGAAGAGTCAAAGACAACCTCAAACCAAAAGTGAGCCTTATATCGCCTTTTGGTTGGCGTCAATAATGTCCTTTGCTATCATGTCCATTATATGTGTCTAGTACTCAGAAAAACCTGTCCTTTGAACATTTTCCATTCACACTCCATTGTTGTTTCTTTACAGGACCACATTTCTCAGGCATACCTTACGCGACTGTTCGATCCCGTCCTATCGCCAAGATGCTACGCTATTTTGGGGATAAAGAATTGACGTCCTTAGGAATGTACGGAAGGCATCGGTGACTACCACTACCAGCTTCAAATTCTAACTGAGCTAAAAACCATGGATGATTCATCAGACTCTTGCCGCTGACAGCTTATTTATATTTTGATGGTCTTTATGAAATACAATATGCAATGATTTTAGACAATGCTTTTAGGGAATGGGGGTATTATGCAATAAAAAAGGTACAAAACAAAGTTCTTTGTTAGTTTTTTTGTAAGTTTTCACTGCTTGTTATCTTTTATGAAAGGCTACTTGTAACTTAGCAGTTTAGGTGACACATGTTAAATAATGATAGTAATGGTACAAGGCTGTGGGAACTGCCAATGAAATCATGATTTGCCTGAAGTAGAGACCAACTCGATTCTATGGAAGAAGACCTGATGTGGACCTGCCTGACATTTGGCTACCTTCAGACTCCATCCATGGTGTGATTTCAGAAAGAAAACAGTTTGCTGATTATGTTTCATGATCACCCGACCTTGGACTGTGTTTCTGCATCATCACCTTGGTACTTCAGTATGACTTGAAGCATTGGTACTTAGCAATTCAATGAAGACATCACAGACCTTTTCTACACTACCTCAATACCTCATGCTAATAAATTCCTATGTCTGATATATTGTATCTTTGTCTGAAAACACTCATTACAAGGACAATTCCTGCAGCCAGTCCTGGGATCCTTGTCATTGCTACCACATAAAAACGACAGGTATTACAACTAGGCCTACTGAAGATGATCCACTGCTGTGGAAGATAATCAGACTGTGTGATAAAGTGTCGGGGACATTGAGGTAGTAAGTGAGTCTCTAGAACCTTACATTTTCCTTCACCAATCAATGGGGGAGGACATTCTTTCAAAGGGGACATTTTCCAATGTTACACCGGCCCTGCTGGAATTCTAGTCACGACAACGACAACGATACACGTCTCCAAAATGTCGGCCAGTGATTGGGACGAAATCAAAAGATTGGCAGCAGATTTTCAGCGCGCCCA
This sequence comes from Lineus longissimus, assembly GCF_910592395.1. Lineage (NCBI taxonomy): Eukaryota > Metazoa > Nemertea > Pilidiophora > Heteronemertea > Lineidae > Lineus > Lineus longissimus. The sequence goes on from NC_088312.1 coordinate 11,755,985, forward strand.
GCTCAGCAGTACTGTTCAAAAGTAAATGAACCATGCAGTCATAAGTGGCGTGATATTTATAATGGGAAAAAACTTGTTTCAAATCAGTTCCATGGCTGTCAACGTAGAAAACTGTGGTTGAAGGAAGTAAATTTCTCTGTCCGATAATAGATTGCTTAGCTGAGTGGACCCTGCGTAATATACATGGCTACTCGTCTTTCGATTGTCGGAATGGTTGTGCAATCTTATGATGTACCGAAATGTATAGGCCTACCAAACCAGTAGCTTTTGGGGGTAGGGTATTTAGGTTTTTTGAATGCCGGAATAGGCCAAAAACACCCAGAAATTTCAGACTCCTGTATTTTTGCCGTGCCTGCAATGCTGCATGCCCCTGGCCCTGCGGCTGCCCCGGCCCTGTGCCGTGGGTGTATGGTGTGGTAGTGGTGGGGTCCAAGAATGATGGCCATGGGGATAGAGCTTTTCGAATTAGACAGATCAAAGCCAAAAAAAATCAAATGCGCACACTCGGAACACGTCAGAAGGCCTAAAGTCGACTTGGACAATGTCATAACTTAGCCACTGTGACCCTTTGTACACAGGTGAAACGCATGACTGGTCAGCGCCTAAACAAACTTCTACGAAAAGGTCAATTGGGGTCTTGTACGGTGTGGTGAGGACTTAAAATTCAACTTTCGACAAAGGATTGCAATAGTTATTTTTGTAATGGACTGTTGGGATTTAGGATGGGCCTGTCCTTACAACAAAACATCGGGGGACAGGTTCCCCTCGTCTCCGCCCCCTCCCCTCCTTTACAATTCGAGCCATTTCAGGAGTCTTCATTGACAATATTTGCTCCCTGCGTAAAGTTGATAAGTCATGGCTGTTACTGTTACTATGATTATTATTTCAGACTATCGGACAGAAACTGTATTGAAATAGTTAACAAGCTCCTTGAACTTAATCTACTTGATGTCATCTACACAGCAGACGGAAAGGAGTATCTGACCCCGCAGGAGATCAACAAGGAGATCCGAGAGGAATTGGACGTCAGAGGAGGTGAGATGAGTCGGAGTGAAATAATTAAGAACTGCCCTGAACAGACTAGCTCTAAATCTGTCTCTAGTGTCAGGAGGACACTCTGCCTGCAGTTGCGTCCTACAAATAAAACTTAAAAGTTCACTTGGGTAATTAAGGCTCAGTTTTATTGGAGAGAGTAAGCTGCTGTCATGACAGTCGGCCTAAAGAAATGAATATCGATAGGCCCTTTGAGACATGCCCAAATATGGTTTTTGTTGTGGCTTCCAAACACCTGTTGGCCTAAAAATAGGCCAGGATAGTAGGTGGAATTAAAGACCTAATGACATAGAAAACCACAACAAACACTGTTCTGAAGTTTTAATGGTTGTAGGCCCTTCTAAAAAGTAAAGAGAATAGTTCTCTGCTTGGAGAACAACCCCAATCCTCCATATTTACAGGCCAACATTATCAACCTTGTTGAACCTTAAAGAACAGTCTCTGTTTAAAAGTGATCCATCCAATATTTTCAGGTCGAATTAACCTTGTTGATTTGCAACAAGCCATTAATGTCGACTTCAGCCACATAGAGAGTAAAGTCAATGACATTGTCAGGAGTGATAGAAGTTTGACCCTTGTCCTTGGCCAGCTTATTGACCAGAGTTACTCGGACAAGCTAGCCGAGGAGATAAATGATAAGCTACAAGAGCAGGGCCAGCTTACCATCGCTGAGCTTACCAAGCAGTATGACTTGCCGGCAGAGTTTCTTAGAGAGGTTTGTAGAGATCATAATTTGCCCTCATGTTGCAACAAGCTGTGTTTTATAATGACTTTGTCTTCATGCCAGATGAAACTCCTTGACATAGCTGTTTTATTGCCTTGCGTAGCTGTTTTATTTCCTTGCGTAGGTGTTTTATTGCCTTGCGTAGCTGTTATATTGCCTTGCCCAGACAATGTTTTATTGTTTCATCCGACGGGCCTTCTATCTGCTGACATCAATTTTCAAGGTTAATGGAAAGCAGCAGCATCGCTGTCACTGTCAGTGCAACACATCTAAAACCTGGTTTTCAGGAAATACGGCTTTACAACTGTAAAAACAAGTGCTAAGCTAATCTGTAGCGACGATGTGCTGTTACATCATTTTGGCATCCATTTTGGGTGTCGATTCGAGACCACAACCCTGCTGACATCATTAACAAAGTACGCTTTGCGTAAATGACATCGTGATTGTCATGGCCACATTTTTCTAATGCCTTATTTGCGCCGACAACAAAGTTTCCGGCGTAGTCCAAAGAGACAAATTTAACGTCCAAGATTATGACCTGTTTGTGGTGATGTCATCTGCGTGGTCTCATAGAAGACCTATTGAAAAAAACATCTTTCCTTCGTGAACTTTTAAAAACCTGCTGATACTCGTAATTTCAGTTGGTTGAAGATCAGCTTGGATCCGTCATTGAGGGTCAGATAGATGATTCAGACCGGAACATTATTTTCACGGAACAGTTTGTAAACCGTCACAAGGCAAAGATTAGAGGTGCCTTCATTGCAGTTACCAGGTAATTTTCTTTCAAATTTTGTCACAGGCTTTTAAAAAAGCTTGGCTTTGGATGACCATTTATTTCTGAAAAATGCTTTCCTCACTGAGGTTTGCTTCCTGGTTTTTTCTGAAGCTGTGTTTGGAGTTCTAGCCTTTTACTATTGTCAGTTCCCCTCATGTTGATGTGTTTCATTTTATTTCAGACCTGTAACAATGACCAACATCATCCATCATTACAAGTTACAAGAGCGGCTCTTCTACAGTAAGTGGATTTTCCTTTCCCTCTGTGAATGCCCTTCAACCTTACTGAGCCGGTGTGAATTGCGGACCCAATTTTTACACATAAACAATCATCTTCACTGTTGTCGGAATGGTCAGTCGGTCCCGGCACACACATGTGATAGAGAGGGCGACTCTCTTGACAGCGTAGGTTTCCTCCGGGGTCTCCGGTTTCCTCCTACTTACATTACAATTGCTCAATATTGTTTAAGGAGCTAATGATGTCCTTGTTGACGCTCAGCTCTCCACTCCATCCTCCTCGCACACTTTCAAACAACCATTCAACGCTGTGTCCCCCTCACAAAATAGCTGCACTGCACTCAACTAGCAGTTTTGTATCACAGTGCACTATTTAGCGCACAGTACATGCCTTACTACTGCTCCAGTCTTTTAAAAATATGATTTGGGACAATTTACGAATTCTTAAAAAACATTTCTTTCAGGGATCATTGAAGATCTGATTGCCACTGGTTGCCTTGCCGGTAGCATCAGTGGAGGTCGGCGAGAGAAAGCACTCTACATTCCAGACATTTACACCAAAACGCAAAGCCAGTGGGTCGATTCTTTCTATCGGCAGAATGGATATCTAGGTGAGGAAACATTCTGATTTAGTTAAATGCAGTAAACCCGGCAATGCTGAAAATCAAGACTCAAGGAGTGTTTTCAAATTAAGAAGGACAGCTGATGTTAACACAGATCGGCTGTACCAACGCGTATCTGCAACTTCACTCTTTTGTTTCCTCACAGAATATGATGCGTTAAGTCGACTAGGCATCACAGACGCCAAGAGCTACATCAAGAAACATTTCAAGGGGGAGTCGCTGATCTATCTCCAGTCTTGTTGCGTGGGGCCGACGATTTCCGACCAGGTGGAGGCGACCGTTGACGAGGCCCTGAGGACAGCTTCGTGGGTCGACATCATGGTACGATAATTCAGATCCACAAATGAGTACACTTATGGAGTGCCGTCACATGAGGTGACGTTGAACCATGGAGTAATTTAGAAAACCCGTCTCATCACATCAATTCTTTCTAAGGGGTGTTCGAAGTCGCCCCAATGTCAGTATTACTACTCTTTTTGACCAAAGTTAATGAAAAAATACTCCATGACCTCTCGATTTGGTGAGAGAGAATGCATTAGGAGTGCAATTTGGATGTTGGTAGAAATCACCAGAATACTCCAAAATTTGGAAAATTTGACCAAAGTACTCCTTAGTGCATTTTTGGGTTGGCAGATCTGGGATAAAACAAAACTTTTTTTCTTGACAGATTAACAAAATTCTTGAAAAACCGTGATTCAGGAATCGGAAGATCCTGGAGTAAACCTCTGGTGCCAGTGTCAATCTCTCCATTATTTTCCAAAGCTGACTGACCAGGGATCAAAGCCTTCTAATCAAATCATGACAGACAATGATGTTAAAAATTCCTGGTTCTCGAGTGCCGCTGTTACAAAATGAGTTCCCACAATTCAGTCTTAGATGTGTCTCAGATTTTCCCGTTACTTTTCATTATTTCCCAATCTCTTCAACAGCCGATTCTTCCCTCTTCCATCAGCATGAGTGATGCTGCCTTACTTCTGCAACAGATCCTCAAATCAAAGAAAGACATCTCCATGTTCTGTGATACTGTTGCCGCAAGCGACAAGTTCATTTCTTCTTGCAAGAAACCATTCATGGATATGATGGGGCCCAAAGCCGAAAAGGTGAGCAGAAGACTAAATATGTTTACCATCATTTCATTAGGGCTGTTCGTGATCTGCCAATAACTCCATATTTTCACGCCTCATTTTTTGTGATTCACGAAAAGTTGCGTGCGACCTTGAGGAAGTCGCTTGACTTGATCATGTTGACTGCCTTGTCCTTCGAAATGCTTAACAGATTCTTTGCACCTTGTGACCATGCAAATAAACCACCCATTGAGAAAAATGAGAAGGTTTTTGGAGACTTCTTGTAACTGGCCAAAGTCAGTCACCAGGTCAATATCACATCCATGGTGCCCCTTGTCGTGGCGTGCAGCAGAAGAAGAAATTCACTCATCTGTCAAGTGATAAAACTAATCCCGCGACCAATTTATATAAATTTAAGGCTACTGGCCTTCAGATGAAAGGTATTTTACCTATTTTGTTGGAACAGTTTTCACCTTCTCTGCAGCAATAATGGCAATAAAAGTTTAAAAGTTAAACTCGCCTGCTTGACTATTGCCCAAGCCGCAAACGGCTCATGCAGCCAGAGTTTATCCTGGTTTCTGTAGCATTAAGCGACTAGGATTATTACGCCCCCTGGATAGGATGCTGGTCTATCGCAGGTTAACTTCCCAGGAAAGCCTGGTACCTATTTACTCCTGTGTGGAGAGAAGCAAGTAGGGTAAAGAGCCTTGTCCAAGAAGGACACAAAGATGAAACAGTGTCGATCCTTCCGAGTATTGAACCTACGACCTTCAGGTTATAAACCCGGCACTCTAACCACTCTGCCACTGATACCCCCATAATGACATGGACTTGACCGAAATAATCACTTGTTTCAGGCGGTGAAGGAAAACCCCGCCCTCCTGATGCCAGAAGGAGATAAGAAGCAGCACCTTCAGAGGCTGGCCGGCATAGATGACGGCAGCTCGGGCAAGGACGATAGGAAAGACCAACGGAAAAAGAAAGCAGCCAGTAAGTCTTCTGGGGAAAGGTGGCGCCCCCCTTGGATGTAGTTTATCATCTGGTTGCGGAATGGTCCTGACGTGAACTTTCCCTAATCTTGACCGGGACCACATCTTGATACACAAGACTCTGAGATTACATCGTGCCTTTTGACGTGGGGATTAGATGGTTGGGGTAAGATATAGGACCATTGCATGAAATGGGTTAATCCCTAAGATTCGAATTCAGAGTTCGACAGAGATTACAGTTATTTCACATATGAAAATCAAATTTTATTTCAACTGCACCATTTTTTGTGTGAAATCTCCAAAAATCTGTTTGGCATTTTTTTGGTGAAATGGACTAAAGTGTTGATTTGGGTGTAGATTTAGAGTTCTTTACATGGATTGTGTGTTGAAGGCATTTTTGATGACACTACTCTCTCACTTTTCAGGTTCTAGTAAAAGTGGTGGGGGCACCCAAGGTCGCGAGGTCAAATCTAAATCCACCAAGAAGAAGTTCAAAGGTCACGGTGGAGGGGCTGTAGAGGAAGACGAGGACCAGCAGACGTCGTCTCTGCGACCAGGAGAAGTAGAATTCCTTAAGGTGATTAACGTGATACTGCTTATTCCTGTTTTGAGAACTTTCAGAAAGCGTACGACTTTCCCTACAATAAAGCCATTCACAATAATGGTATCACCAGGAAAGGCCTAACCAAGAGCTTCCCAATAAATGGTCATGTCAGTAGGTTGTAAAATTTCTGTATCCAACATTCACCTGTTGGTCTCAAAGAGTTAATATTGTGATCAGATTTCACGAATTTCGCTCAGAATATTTGGGAGACACAAAAATTCAGAGTGAAACAGTTTTCAAGTAGCCATTGCCTTAGATTTAATAAAACTTCCTCTCAAACTGAATTATATTTGCAGCTAATTGAGTTATAATCAGGATTTGGTTCAAATTCTTCTTTTAAAAAATGATACATTTCTCTAACTTTTCATCTACAGGTGGAAGAAATTGAAGAAAAGTTGGAGGAGAAGCTCTCAGATTGTCCCCCAGAATTCCTGGCTGAGATTGCCGTGGAACTGCACCGGCCGCTTCACCGGGAATTCCAGCAGATTGTCAAGTCGGTATTCCTTCAAGCATCTGGAACAGCCTCGGGGTCTGGTAGAAAGAAGACCCACGGAGAACTTCAGGATAAGATCAGTGGGCTTTGGACGAATGCGAAATTGTTCGAGAAAGCATTGAGCTCATTCAATGGTAAGTTATGTATAGTAATCTTTCTAAAATTTAAGACTATGTTTGTCTGTTTTAAGAGTTAACCTAGTCCAATGATAGTGTTTTCAGTGAGGATTGATTTTCAAACTGTGCTTGTCATAATAGCACCTTTGGACTATATGTCATCATACCATAAAGGAACAAACATAAAGATCTCACTAAAAGTTATGTTCGTTTGAGAGAGTGTTCACCTAGTCCAGTGCTTGTCATAATAGCACCTTTGGACTATATGTCATCATACCATAAAGGAACAAACGTAAAGATCTCACTAAAAGTTATGTTCGTTTGAGAGAGTGTTCACCTAGTCCAATGATATATTGCATGTAATCATAGAAGATTGATTTTCAGCTTTTGCTTGTGATTTATATAGAACCTTTATGTAATCATAAAGGAACAAACATAAAGGTCTCACTAAATGTTATACTTCATTCATTTAAAGATCAGTTTTTGAGCTTTGCTTGTGATAATAGAACTATATTTTGGACTACATGTAAGTGTTTTCGTAACATAAAAGAAAAGACATAATGGCCTTACTGAAAATAATGAGAGAAATTCCAGCTTGGCCTCTGCAGCATGTGCTACTATGAGTGCAGAATTGTTCAACCATGCTATTTGGTAAAGGGTTTTAAACGTATATTTTCAATCGCTTTCAGAGGACACCCAAGGCCACCTGAGCAGACACCTCCTGAAGACAATATGCTCTGACATTACCAATCAATGTTTCTGTGCTGTTGCTGTGGAGCATATGATGTCCATGGCAGACGAGTCCCAAATGAACCCAGAAGTATGTTGCTTTATCTTGAGTAGGCTCAGCTGCTTTTAAACTGGATTTCTTTAAAAATATCGAGTGGAAAGCTTGTGACTGTGAGCAAACTTTGCTCATTATTCGCTCTTTAGACAATATTTGGGCGATTCGTACTTTAGAGGGAAACCGGGCTACCTGGAGGTAACCTACGCTGTCTAGGAGAGTCAACCTCTCTGTCACACAGGTATCATGTACTGGGAATGACTGGGCATCAAACCTAGGACCTCGGAGGCGACAGGTACTGATGTTACCATTGAGCCACTCTGACCGCCTATTTGAACTGATCTTTCTCACATAGGCCTGAGAGTTTACCTGTGTTAGTACTGTTAGAACAACATGTATGATTGCACAATTATAAATGTGACGTTGGAAAGTATGACTCACTGGTACTTAATTTCAGTGCTTTCATTCACTTTTCAGACACGTGTGAAACTCCTAGCCAAGCTACCAGAAGATGTCAAAGGTCCCTTTAGTAAACTTCACACCTCACTGAATTCCTCGGTAAGAGTCGTTTGATTCTGTTTTTAAAGATCACAATTCCATGTCAATTTATGCATTGTGATGAGAACTGTACATCTGGTGAAATCAGTTCCTAACAGTCAATCCTTGTAAAGCATATTTCCTTCAAAATCAAAATAAACTTGATATGAAATGAGGTATTAGAGTATTACGTTTGCCAAGCTGTCAGCTGGCTAATAAACCCAATTGGTGCCCAAACGTAGTGACATGCAACGTATTCTCACAATATTGACACAAGCCATGCAGGAGAAGTACATGTAATGTAGGAATCATTTGAACAATTACACAACAAGATATGATAAAGATTTCTTTGATCCCTTTTTCAGAATGTCGATGCATTTTTCAACTGTCTGGATGATGTCTGTGGTCCTTCACTTCTCGGTATAATGCTCAAGAAGCCAGACAAGAAGAAGGAAAGGTAATGACTGTTGTCTTTGTGTCCTTGAGCAAGGACTTTTGTACTTGCTTCTCTCCTCCCAGATGTGAATCTTGGGTACCTTACTAGCAGAGGTAGCCATGAATGTCGAGTCCCAGCACCGAGAGGCTGTTGGACTGTACATACTTCCCAGGGATTAGAGCCTGAACAGGAATGTACAGGCCATAGGCTAGGGTTATAACACGGCAACAGGCTTGGGAGTCATATCAAATGTGAATCGAGTATGAGTGCATGCTATACAAATGCTGAACAATATTGTCTCATTATCATTATTAACGTAGATGAGAAGGAGAGCAGAATTAGGACAATTACGTGAGAATTCCCATTTGTATTTGCAGACAACTTGTGTTTAACCATCGCCAGGCCCTCTTGGAGCAGGTGAGCTCGGAAGACGATCATGCCATGGCGCTCCATCTTGCTGTGGTAATCTTGTACCTGACGTTCACGGGAAACATGGTGCACGCCCCAGGACGGTGCGTCCCGCAGATCATCATGTTCCTTGGGGAGTTGATGCCCAAGGAGAGTCATCAACTGCTGACACGCTGCCAAGGTTTGATGTTTTTTCTTTCATTTTTAAGAGAATTTTCTGTTGAAATTGACATCCAAATGGATGCCTGGATGACAGCACTACACTGCCTTTATAGCAAGTACATACGAGTCAAGGCAATCCCAGAAGTAAAAGTCTTGGGTCTTTGTAGATGAAAGAAACACAGTGGAATGGAACCTCCCTTTACAGACACCTCTCTATTAAGGACACTAGTTTTGGTCCCAAAGTGGTTGTTTCCATTCAGTTTGACATCTCTAATCTGGACACCTCTGTATTAAGGACACCACTTGTCAGTCCCAAGGGTGTCCTTTATAGAGAGGTTCTACTGTAGTCAACCATAGATCGGGGAAAGGTAAGCCCACCTCTCCTGCATGGAATAGTTTTGTCTTTCATGAACATTTTTCCCTGTTTCAGATCTGGTTGTCAAGTCGATCAAGCTCCACGGTCCAGATGACAAGGACGACCTCGGTACTATCAACGCTGAGCTGAAGGAGCTGCTGCCCCAAATCAAAGAAATTGCAGTCAAGATGAAAAAGTCTGCTGCAAATGGCAATAACAAGGAACCGTCGGAGAGCTGATTGACTATGAACTTTGAAATGGTCAATACACTTTTTTGCCCTTTGGTTTAGGCCTATCAAACCCCCCTGAAATCTGTTTCGTGGGGGTCAGCGTTATCAAGACTTGCCCTTATGACCCTTTGATAAGATGTAGAACAATGGGAATATAGGCCTAGGTGTGAGCTGGCTTTGTTTAAAGACAATGGCTAATATTTATAAAGACTAGTACGTAAATGCTTTTACTACATTTTTTTACAGAGATGGCTAGTGTAAATGTACATGAAGTTTAAATTAAAAGCATTTACTAGTCTTATATAAATATCAGCCAATGTATTGGGCTAGGCCTGAATTCTTTTAATTGCAAGTTACATGTAAGGGCAAAATAGCAAAATGATGACTATAGATTATTTATATTCTGTGGTGCTGCATCAAAAAAAAAGTTGTTTAAGATATTGAGTTGAGAGCTGAGCATCAACTGGGGCATTACTACTATTAGCTCTCTCAACAATTTTGGGCCATTTGTAATGTTAAGGAAGCAAAAAAGCTGTGAATATAGATGTTAGATGTGACAATATTTGCTCAGACATGTCTGATTAGCAGTTGTGAGGAAATGCTAGAAAGATGATTCCGTGTACTGTCAGATTGAGTGCTGTTGTCAAAGTCAGAAATGGCTAAAGGATTTCTTCTCAAAGAAATAGCTAAGGAATTTCTTATCAAATAAATGGCTCAAGAACTTCTAATCAAAGAAATTGCTAGAATTTTCTTTTATACATTTATTGCTTAGTGCTATTATTATTATTATTATTCTTGTTCCGTACTCGTAATCTAATTAACTGACAACAGGCCCTACCTACTTTCTTTCAAACTACATGTATAACCGCCCAGATGATTCAGACCTAAAGCAATATTTTGTGTAACTTGTATTTCTCTTCTATTCATTCGCCTGTCAATTTTTTTTCTGTGCTATCTCAGTATGTTCTAATAGGGAATTAAAAAATAAAAATATGTGCAATGAAAAAAAAAGATTTTTCTATTAATTTTTTTTTTGACATCTCATCAAATATGAAGAACTATGATAAGAAGTTTGCATAGTCAAATCTGGGAGACGTTAGCCTGAAGTACCAAAGAATTCACTGCCTCTTTTTATGTCTAAATGACAAATGCATCTTATTTTGTCAGTCTAACCGAGGCGAAGGCCTTTTTGGGGAAAAGGCAATGAAAAGTTGAGTCGCTTCAAACTTTAGAAGTGATGACATGTCACAGTCAAGCTTCCGCGAGAGATTGTCCAGTTTTTCAAAGGTGCATTGATTTGAGGTAAAAAGTGCAAGATATTAGATTTTAGGGCAAAGTTGAATTTCTTCCCCTAATCCCAGCCAATCCATGTGACATGCCACCAAAATTATAGACCCGATGGTGGCGGCGCCTGGTGAACAAACTTGAAAACGCGCTAACAAATTACAAGGAAGTGACGACAGAGATGCAGCAAAACGCGAACAGCGGGCTGTTTCAAGAAGGAAAACATTGAACAAATGTCACTTTTCCAGACGCGCTAGGTCCATCAGGATCGAGAAATTTGGAGCATCAAGATATTTATATGGTAAGGATGTATACAGAATTCAGTTTGGTGTTTTTAATTGACCGATTTATGGGGTAATTTGATTGGGAACAGCGGTGTCAAAATTGGTTGTGTAGTGCGTATGCGTAATATACAATGTATGTGGTTAGTGCATTTTGTGTGTTGTGATGACGTCTCTTGCATAATACATTTTCAGTTGGTGATGGTTTCTTTGTGTTGAAATATGGAGGAGGGGGGGGATGCTTCTGATTGACTTACCCAAAAACAATATAGGGCTGGCATATCCCTAACACAAGTCAAGAAACAGCCGCATGACTTTATGAACATAAATTTTCAAAGTTGTTTATCATTGTCGACTTTCACTTTGACTTTGGGGTTGTACGCAATATTTCCCCAACATCAGATGCACCGAACGCAGAATAATTGTAATACGACTCTTGCAGAGTTGGCCCGGAAGTGGCGACGGTAGGCTTTAGACAATACGACACTTAAGAGAATGATTGCATCCTCGCTTTGCCAGTTGGCAGATTCCACATTTTAGCAGTGTCCCATTGTCTAAAACGTACCGTCGCCACTTCCGGGCCAACTCTGACGAGGAATGCTTATATTTAGTGGGAGAATAACAGGATATTATGAATACCAGTATGATACACAGTAGAACCTCTCTATTAATGACACCCATGGGACTGACAAGAGCTGTCCTGAATAGAGAGTTGTCCTGATTAGAGAGGTCAAATTGAATGGAAATAACCAATTTGGGACCAAAACAAGTGTCCTTAATAGAGAGGTGTCTGCTAAGGGAGGTTCCACTGTACTTTACACTTGAATTTCGACTGTATTTCTGTCGTATGAAATACAAAGTTAGCTGAGAAAGAGATGTCAAGAAAATAGAATGAGAACCACTCCTTTATGATCAGGTACAATGGTCAGTCTAAGCCTCCATATGGAGCCCTAAAAGGGGTACGCAGTTCGTAATTCCTGGTGGTCCATGAAAATAGAAATGCAGTTCTACACAATGTCCTTGTAGTTATTTTGCATACAAATTTGCAGAAACTTTGTATTTATATTATTTGTATGTGTACTCAACTGCCATGGTGAAATTTATATTTAGTACGTATTTATGCACTTGGAATTCTTCAATTCAATTACAAATTGTTAACGAATAGCGCAAGCCTTTAAGTTAAGTAGGTTGATTTCTTGAAAATAGAACGGTAACTGCAGCTTTTGCATCTCGTCATGTGCTATCAAATGTCTTCTCTCCTTGCTCACCCTCAGCAAAACACATTGCCTCCAATACCAGATTCAAGTCTGCGATAAATGTTATATAGATATCTCAGAATATAAGTGCCATCAGACATGGCAGAATTTGTTTTGGTGTATTTTGGATGATATTGATTATTGCCGCACGTTGTGCTTTCGTTTGCAGTAGGCGGGAATATGTCATAGAACATTAGCCTTGCCACGACACGATACGATGTTGAGCTCTTTGCCGATAATTGGTCACCGATGTCAGATGTAGTATCTTTGAAAATAGGTCGTACGGGCATGACGGGGAAGGGTCTTTTTGAGATGCCGGGATTGCCCCAAAATGCTGTCTTGAAACGGGATTGGACATACATTTGTACGGGAATTGGGACCTCCCCTTTAAAAAGTTAAAAACAGCCTCATTGGGATGACCAAAATGCTTTCCAATGCGAAAACCCCTGCCCAAATATCCTGTACACTTCATCATGTGTGTTGTTCTCTGCATCCTGTACTCTCTAATTTCCTGTACACTTCATCAGTCTCCGTGCGCCCGGCCGCAGACTTCGGTCCTCGGATGACCCTTGGCTCCTTGCCATCCCACGTTCAAATGGGGTCTTCGGGGATCGATCTCTGTGTGTCCGGGCCGCGGGGCTGTGGAACGCCCTTCCAAGCTGGTTACGTGATGTCACTGTGCTAAACACTTTTAAGAGTAAACTCAAAACTCATCTTTTTATCCTAACATATTCAGAGTAGGCCATACATGTTTTAAATATTGATATTTTCCGGATGTTTTTAAACTGTTTTTTATCCTCATGAAATCACCACTTTTAATGTACTCATTTAATATTATGTACAGTGCTTAGAAAATGTATGCACCATTATTTTAGCACTTTAAATCAAATAAATTATTATTATTATTATTATTATCATGTGTTTTGTTCTCTGCATCCTGTACTCTCTAATTTCCTGTACACTTCATCATGTGTTTTGTTCTCTGCATCCTGTACTCTCTAATCTCCTGTACACTTCATCATGTGTTTTGTTCTTTGCATCCTGTACTCTCTAATCTCCTGTACACTTCATCATGTGTTTTGTTCTCTGCATCCTGTACTCTCTAATTTCCTGTACACTTCATCATGTGTTTTGTTCTCTGCATCCTGTACTCTCTAATTTCCTGTACACTTCATCATGTGTTTTGTTCTCTGCATCCTGTACTCTCTAATCTCCTGTACACTTCATCATGTGTTTTGTTCTTTGCATCCTGTACTCTCTAATTTCCTGTACACTTTATCATGTGTTTTGTTCTCTGCATCCTGTACTCTCTAATTTCCTGTACACTTCATCATGTGTTTTGTTCTCTGCATCCTGTACTCTCAAATCTCCTGTACACTTCATCATGTGTTTTGTTCTCTGCATCCTGTACTCTCAAATCTCCTGTACACTTCTTCACCTTTTTTTTTCTTCTCTGCATCCTGTACTCTCAAATCTCCTGTACACTTCATCATGTGTTTTGTTCTCTGCATCCTGTACACTTCATCATGTGTTTGGTTCTCTGTAGCCTGTACTCTCAAATCTCCTGTACACTTCATCATGTGTTTGGTTCTCTGTAGCCTGTACTCTCAAATCTCCTGTACACTTCATCATGTGTTTGGTTCTCTGCATCCTGTACTCTCAAATCTCCTGTACACTTCATCATGTGTTTTGTTCTCTGCATCCTGTACTCTCAAATCTCCTGTACACTTCATCATGTGTTTGGTTCTCTGTAGCCTGTACTCTCAAATCTCCTGTACACTTCATCATGTGTTTGGTTCTCTGCATCCTGTACTGTGTTATTTCGTATACAAAACGCATCTCCTAAAAAAACTTCCCTTTCACTCGAGCTGAATTATATTCATTGATCTGTTCTTGACGAGCGACAGATATTGGCGGCATTTATCACGACCAAATGAGGCCTTATTGAACAATCCTGATTGAATTTGCACTAATCATTCAAATGACGGCATCTGATTCTCTTAAATATTGATAATTGATGCTGCAGCAGGGCATTTTTTGACATTTTTTACAGCTTACTGAATCGGGGAAGATATTCTTGTAAGCTGAGATGGCGTATGTAATTAAAGTTGCTAATGAGTTGAGAATTATCTCAGGCAACCTGAACCTTAAAAAAATGTTGCACCCAACGATTTCTGGAATTCAGATTGTCAACTTAGCCAGTCGGTTTCATGTTTCATGTATCAAATTGTCAACTTACATTTCCACTCCAGATCTCTGGTCTTCATCATGGAGAACAAGGAAGAATTCATCATGCGATCGCTGTCGGCTTTCCTAAAGAAGCATTCTGAGGAGGCCTCGATAAGGTATGTGGCGGATATTGTCAAGTCTTCTTCTTCAGCGTTTTCTCTGCACTTGGAGGTGTCATTCTCCGGGGAGTCTTCCTCCTGCTAGGCGGGATGAGCATTTTCAAGAGCCGATACAGTTAGGCGTCAGTTGTGGTAATTGGCCAATTGACTCTGTTGTTGGTCAGAGGAAGAGTCCAGTCAGGCTACTCATGTTTCTCACTTGGTGGGGTCTTTAGCTTGGCCTGGCATAGACATTAGGTACGAGGAGCCTCGGTTTTATGTCTCATTTAAAGGACTATGAAAAGCCAGCATAGGAATTTTAGTTCCTTGAAAGCCATGCCGGTTCGTCCAGAAATACGATCCTAGGTTCTCCCTGGGGTCGAATCTGGCCCTATTGTGATTGGTAGCTAACAATGTTAACCAGCTGGCTATGAGGCTCCACTGTGTTTTAAATCATATCTTGGCCATGAACATTTTTGGCTTTTTTGGGAAACAGTTTGATGAATGACGCTGTCCTTGGTAACACTATCAGCCATCTGTGTTCTGGAGGACCTGGGCAGCCCTGATGCTACATCCATGCCCCCCCCTCCTCCACCACTCCACGAGGTCCAAAACTAACTTGGTAATATTTTGTTTTTAATTTCGAAACTTAATGAATCCAATCGTCTGTTTCAGTTCGATAGATGATATGATATTTTGTTCTTAATTTCGAAACTTAATGAATCCAATCGTCTTTTTCAGTTCGATAGATGATATAATATTTTGTTCTTAATTTCGAAACTTAATGAATCCAATCGTCTGTTTCAGTTCGATAGATGATATGATATTTTGTTCTTAATTTCGAAACTTAATGAATCCAATCGTCTGTTTCAGTTCGATAGATGATATGATATTTTGTTCTTAATTTCGAAACTTAATGAATCCAATCGTCTTTTTCAGTTCGATAGATGATATAATATTTTGTTTTTAATTTCGAAACTTAATGAATCCAATCATCTGTTTCAGTTCGATAGATGATATAATATTTTGTTTTTAATTTCGAAACTTAATGAATCCAGTCGTCTGTTTCAGTTCGATAGATGATATTGTCCTGAGCTACATGGTCAGCATCCTGGAGGACCTTGGTACCCCAGATGCAACCGAGGAGTCCTTCGATGTGGACAGCTTCTCAGAGATGATGGATGCATACTTGCCGGGATTCTGCAATATTAAATGGTAACTATGAAGTCTATTCCATGTGAATACTTCGATTACAGAACGCAACGTCCTCCTTAATCGTGTTAATTCGATTTTAAGGTGCACTGAAGTGGTCGAGGGCGCTTGAGCACCTTAAAGGGAAAGTCCAGTTACATCTGATGTCATTCTCCCTGGGACTCGATTTTATTTTGGCCAAATTTTTCACATTAAAATCTATACAATCTATAATGTTAAATATTGTTAGTTTGTCATATCATAAACCTACTCGTTTGCCAATTTCCAAATGAATATTCGTCATGACATTGTTTGAATTGATAAAAAAAATGTCGATGATTTTATACACATTTTCTGAATGCTTTGTCAACATGTCATATATATCCTGCGATGTAATTTCGTGATGGACTATTTTTCAACAGATAACAATGAGGAACCTGCACAACAAAACCAGCCAATAGCGGGCCCTGCAGACAAGTGGACCATGGTTGTAATGAGAAGCCATTTCCCGGGTCAATGACTATTGGTTATTTCATCCCTTAATTACTCTACATGGGGAAATAGCACCAAAAATGTTGTTTTATTGGTCCTTAAAGGCCATATATCAAGGTTTTTTGCCATTTTCTGCTGTAAGACGATTTCAAAAGTGTACCTAACACGTTATACAATACAGAAAACCAAATGCAATTAGCTCCATCCATTTTGAAGATATAGCCAATTATGTGTTTGACAACTTGATCACCTAATCAGGCTTGTTAGAGCCAGGCGGCGGGTTCAGCAAAAGTTGTGATGTAGATCAGGTTATCTGTACATGTCATGCAATCATAAAAGCAGGAGGGCCTTAATTAATTATGCACACCTGAAAGTAATGTGTTTAATTCACTATGGTGTATTGTGTGGCTCCGAATTGTGTCAAGGATAGCACAAAGAACAATCGAATGACGGATGGGACCCATTTTCATGAATTTCCAAAGCCAGTTGAACGAGAGAGGAGGAAGCTGTGGATTCGGAAGTGCAAACGTTTGGAGTGTTGGAAGCCTGGCCCTTCGGCCAAACTTTGCAGTGATCACTTTATCGATACGGATTATCACATGAAGCCGGATATCTGCATCCAACTGAATATTAAATGCCACTTGTTAAAAACAGCTGTTCCAACCATGTCAATTGCATTTAATGCCCGAGGCTGCTGAGGTCGGTTGTTATACATAATGTGTAGGCCCTATTGGGGCCTGTGATACCGCATAGTGTCTTCTTGTGTTCCAGCCATAGCAAGGGGACAGCGACACAGGTCAGTGTCAGTGACAGCCACTGTCAATGACAGATTATTGTCATCTGACATCTAGGCCTATCTAACGTTGCACGACATTATATCGTCACGTCAAGATGATTGTGCATAATACCGTCACTTTTCAATAGTAGTTCAGCGTCATGATATAACTGGCGATACAACACTGACGAGGCGAAACAATATTGTGCAACATTAGTCTGTTCAAAAATCATACATGTTATGCATCTGCAACCGTCTATCAATGTTTTCTTTGCTATATCGGCAGGTCTGCCATGCAAATTGATTAACCACAAATTCTAATCACTTTCGTCCGAATGATCACTCTCATTATGATCTAGTGATATTAATGGCTCGAACATGTACGGCTCAACGTTTAAATATCCTTCTGTATCGACCAAAACATCCTCAAATTCACTGCTCTCACTCTCTGAACTGTATGCGGAAGCCATCTTGCTTTGTTCTGAGTCTGACTAACCTGATCTACGTCATCAAAAAATCCCTAGCGGTCACATGTGGAACTAATCTAAAGTTGTGTGTGGTGGGAAATTCAAATAGTTTAAAATTGAAAATTGAAATAACTTAATAATGACTTTCTTATTAGAATTTTTTTAATGTCTGGGATCTTGTTTTTTTAACCCTCAACATATTTCATGAGTATCAAGCATGTTTTCAAACCTTGATATATGGCCTTTAATTCTATTTTATGAGTTTTAGGGAGAAAATATCAACAAAACTTAATTTTAATGGAAAATGCACTGGAAGAGTACATTTTAGTACTGGTTCTGCCATCTGGACTTTTAGTTCTGCAGGTTCCTCATTGCCCTTGATTTGCTGCAGCAACCTGCCTTTATTATTGCACAAGACAAAATCTCTCCTGTGCCTCGGTCATCTCTCATGCCTGCAACAAGAGTCAATTTTTGCTGCTACTTGTGATTAATATCAAACCCCGCAATTACTGGGTTGCAGACAAGCAATCATTTTATCACTCATTGCAGCAGTAAAAATCTCTTGTGTGTTGAGTACTTAACAGAACGCCTGACAAACCCCCTCCAACATTTCAAAGAACGTCCTTAAGAGGATTTCGAGTTGACATTTGAGAGTAAAAATTATCAGCTATTGTCCTCACCCAGGGTGTGCCGTGGTCAAGATTGGCGACTGACTCATCTATCACCACACATGATGCTAATTTTATTGCAAGAAATCCGATTTTCTTCCATCATTTTCCTGATTCGCTAATCCTTGTATTGTTTGTTTTAGCATTGATGTCTGCGAGTGGATGTTTGAACTCGCTTCCCAAATGTCAGATAATCATCGAGAGAAGGGTAAGTAACTTTTCTGTCTGACATTTGTCCGGGGGCAAAGAAGTTAAGAAGGGGGTGGGGGTTACAAGTTGTCAGTTTTCGAAGTCGTCAACAAAATTAGAGGGAGAACAGACCAGAGTAGGAAGATTGATGCTTATTTTGTTATTGGTATATTAAGGTAAGCTAGGGTGTAGAGAAGGCATCACCGGGTTTTGGAAACCCACTTTGATGTCCTGAGAAATACAGACCGAAAGGCTATTTTTGTATCAAGCATTGTAATTGTATAAATGAATATCAAAGACAGTTCTTAGAAAAACATTTTGCCATGAAAAATCGCTCAGTCTTTTTCTCTGAGCACACCCACAACATGCACATTTCTGTTACTGTTATAGTACAATATTTTAACCTATGTCGTGCAGAGAACAAGCCTCCAATTGAGACGAGACTTAGCGACATCTTGAAATCACCCCCTCTAGCGATCGTCAATGGTAACGATAAGTCTCACACAACAAGATCTCGCAAGTGTAGCGGAACCAGTACCACATCATCGGAGATTTGCTCAAGCCCTCTGGTCTATCTTGAACCGGATAGTCCAAGATCATTTAAGGTAACTATCTTCTAAGGCCTATGACGTTCATGAAAAATTTGAAATTTGTAATTGAATTTGAAAATTTCAAATTGCGTTGATACATACTGAATAAAAATTTCAGCATTAGGCGAGACTTTTTGGCTCACCGTAGGGGAGTCTATACGATACCGCAGTGTCCGTCGTCCGTCGTCGTCGTCCGTCGTATCCTAGTTCAAAAACAGCGGCACGTTTTTTAACCGCTAGGCCTATGAACTTAAAACTTTGTACACATGACCCCCTAGGTCAGATGACCTGTGACACTAAATTTCTGTCCGATCTGATTCTCTACTTGGCCACCAGGGGGCCAAATGTGGATATCTAAAAAGTGTGATATCTCGCTTATCAGTGACTTGTTTTCGATAAAACTTTTGTGGTAGGTACTCATAGCAAGGATACATCATATATCTTACGGGTTTTTAATTTGATCAACTTTTCAAGGTCGCAGAGGTCAAATGGCGTGAATTGGCCGTTTGAGTGTAACTATGGCACGTTTATCAACCACCATAGCTATGAGCTTGAAACTTGGTACATATAACCCCCTATATCAGATAACCTCTGGTGCTGAATTTCAGCCTGATCTGATTCTTGACTTTGCCACCAGGGGGCCAAAACAGAAAAAGTAAGAAGTGCAATAGCCTGCTTATTAGCAAATTGTTTTTGATGAAATTTTTATGGCAAGGACCCCTAGCAAGGTTACCTCAGATGTTGCACGATTTTTCGGATTTGACCTACTTTTTAAGGTCGCAGAGGTCAAATGGCGTAAATTTGCCGTTTGAGTGTAACTATGGCACGTTTCTCAACCGCAACAGTTATGAACTTGAAACTTTGAACAAATGACCCCCTAGGTCAGTTGACCTTTTACTCTGAATTTTGGTTCGGTCTGATTATTGACTTGGCCACCAGGGGGCCCAAACTCAAAACTCAAAAAGTGTGATTTCTCGCTTATTACTGATTTGTTTTTGATAAAAGTTTCATGGTAGGTACTCCCAGCAAGGATACATCACATATCTTACGGGTTTTTGATTTGACCCACCTTTCAAGTTCACAGAGGTCAAAGTTGAAAACTTTACTATTCTTGGTACGTTTTGTTGTTGTTCAATGTAAAGAGTTTTAATTTTGTGTAATGATGCATCTAAGAAGCCACTATTTGTATGCCAAGTTTCAGCCAGATCGGAATTCAAATATGGCCGAAATTGCATGTTTTGTGGGTTTTTCCTCGTATTGTGGCAATCCAAAGGTCGTGAGTTCAAACCCCGGTCAAGGACAGCCAAAAAATATTTTTATTTTTCATCTTTTCCTTTTTTCTTTTATGAGTTCTATCTTACATTTTCTTCATTTTTTGATTTATTTGGTGCCATAGATTTAATTAGGCGGCCATCTTGGAAATCGTTTTTTGCCGATTGCTGTAGTGTAACGAGTGATGAAATTGTTATGGTCAGGTGGATGTGTCTACATCACATATCACCCTGGTTTGTTATTTGACCTACCTGTCAGGGTCACTGAGGTCAAAGTTAAAAATATATTCACCATTGTCATGGAGTGGCACGTTTCTTCACTATCATTTTCACCTAGACTCTACAAGCTTGGAACCACAAGTCTCGGATTCACCACTTGGCCAGGGCCGGCTCTGAACTGGTCACAGATGCATGTATAAATTATGAGAGGCCTACATACTGTAGCACTTTCTGTAACTGTCTACTGAAAATACTTACGGTGAGCACAATGGCCCCTGGCCATTTCATTTTATTAGTTGGTGCTCGGATTTTTGGAGGAATATATTTTTGAGGAGGACGAAAAACAAAAACCCCAAAAAATGTTTTTTTCCAAAGATTTCATGGTCTCGAAAAAATGATAGGATTTCTCAAAGTCGGAGGGAAGGATAAAAATAAATTTTTTTCCTAAAAAAAGTAGTGCATTTTCACATATTGAACAGTCGGCAGCCATGGCAGCCAGACTCATAATAATAGACTGGTTCTCGTCATAATGTCCATTGTGGATGCATTAGGAAAGGACAAGAACCAGTCTAGGTCTGGCAGAGCTGGTCTGGCATTCGCACTTTCGATTCGAATGATCAATCTGACGAAGCTAATTTTAATTCAATCATGTCAAATTTTGATTTTGAAAAAAATATTTTTGATCTTTTAAGTTACTGTCGGGCGTCGGAGCTCAAAATAAAAATAAAAAAATTTTTTTTTTTGTAAAATCGGTAATGTTCGAATCGGCGGATCCGAGACTGGCTAGATATAAAAATTTTTTTTTTTCTTATTTCGGACATCGGGAGGTCGGCGGATCCGAGCACCAACAAATAAAAAAAGTCTCGCCTTACCCTTGTGTAGACCGATTATGCTGCAAATACCTAGTTTCAGCAAATTCATATGCAGGCATAATAACTGCCCTGTGGCATTGTGTATAACTGCATTTCTATTTTCCTGTACCAGTAATTACAAACAGTGTTCCCCTTTAAGTCTAAGATCAAGTCTGGCGCATCATATTTGAAACTGATGATAACAAAAGAAAGCTTTCTCAGGAGCATCATATTTGAAACTGATAATAACAAATGTTTTAAGTTCCCGGATGGCCACCTCAGCGATGACGCCTCTGTTGACGATGAACAGGTGGAGCTTCTCCTGGATATGTTCCCCACATGTTGCCGGATAGAAGTGGTCCACTGCCTTGGTGAGGCGCAGGGGGACGTCGAAGCAGCTGTTCAACTATTGATACGAAATGAGGAGGCCAGGGAGGGGTTGGCACAGAGTATGCCAAAAAAGGTAACGCTGTCGTTTTAAGTGATTTGGAGACAGAAATGTTTGTACCTGGTCCAGGCTGTCAACTGCCTAAATGAGGCAATCAGTGAAGTAGAGGCAGCCATTCTGCTATTGGTCAGAAACGGAGAGATGAGGGAATGCTTTGTGCCAAGTATGCCAAAAGGGGTTAAAATTTACAATTCCCTATAGGGAATGACACAGTTTGATCCCATTCAACTGTAAATCCACTGAACAGTGGCACTTGATTCGTCTATTGATGACCTTTTTGGGCCATATTTGGGAATTGTGAACTCGTATCTCATAAAGGTACGAATCCTTCAGGTTCTATGTAGAAGTTTTCTGTACCAAAGATGATTCCAAGGGCGTAATAGTGTTGCAACGACGGGAGCAACGTTGTGTCAAATACTAGGTTGCTAATTCCATGGCGTCAGGCGGGGGAGAACTCGAGTCACTCAGGTCGAATCAGCGTAGCGACGAAATAATTACATGGCGGACGGCCTTGGGCCAGCCTGAAAAATACGTGTAAGTAGTTGTGGTCCTTGGGTGCACAATGGCCATTTGCCTTTGACTGCGCCCCGAAGAATGCGTTCTAACGCCCTTGTTTTCTATTTATACTCCTGGTGTGTTTTATCATCTTCTGTTGTAGGATTTATTTTGCATCCTCTGAAATAAAATCTGTTTATTTGTAAATAAAATCTGTTTATTTGTATTCCAGCCTCACAAAGTTGGCAAAAAGAAGAGTGATACGTCAAAGGATGATAAGAAGATGAGAGACAGCATTCTCCAGAAGTATGTAATCTTTTTGTTCCCCTTTATTTTGTGGCCCTATTAATGGATATCAGATGACGTCTCGAAAATTTGTAAACACGTTAGGTGTGCACAATTCGTGCTCTTCATCATGGTTTTCGTTGAGAAAAGTTGCGATGAACCGGTTTCCTGTTGGTATTTCTCTCAATAACATGATCATTAACCCATGATTTACAGTAGCTTTTTTACCAAAAACATGTTCGGGTTTTATTCTGAAATATCCGGCAAGTCATGAGGTAGATGAGAAAAACTCCTCGTATGGGCAAGTGAATCGATGGTCGATCGCTATGCCCTGCCACCCCCTGTTGAGAGTTGTTTGGGTCAAGATGCTGGCAGCGAATAAGTTTGCGTGATATTATTTTGTAAACAAAGATATATATCCATGTGTATGAATTTTTGATTAAAAATTCTAAATCTGACATTTGTCACTGGCACCCTCCTCCCAGAATATACCGCTTTAAAAAATGTTGGTGATTATGGATGACCTACAAGTTAAACTTTTTCGTACCCCTAAAGTTTACGATTGTACCCCCTCTTGCAAAATTTGCAAAAATATTAGGCATACGTTGTTAAAGGCCAAAGGGGTTAAAAGTATTCATGTACAGTGGAACTTCCCTTAGCGGACACCTCTCTATTAAGGACACTAGGTTTGGTCCCAAATTGGCTGTTTCCATTCAATTTGACCTCTCTAATCAGGATACCTCTCTATTAAGGGCAGCACTTGTCAGTCCCGAAGGTGTCCTTACTTGAGAGGTTCTACTGTATAAGTCTAAAATGTTGATGTAATATCCTGGTGAAATCACTGTTTGTCTGAGAAGTTTCTCGCAAAGCAAATTTTACATCCTATAAATATACAGCCAATGCACTAGCTTCTAGTACAAATGTACAAATATTATGTTATAATTTTTTCTTTCGTTATGAAATTGTTATGGTAACCAAGAGCGATGAATTACTTATAAAATCAATAATATTTGAACAATGAAATGCCTTTGAGATGTTTAGTGGCTCTTGTGCAATAAGCTCCAATTGCGTTGTCTGAATATTCAACAAAGAATCAAATATTGTGATTGTCTCATGGGAACTGAAAGTCAATAATTTGAAATTCAGGAATGTTTTCTTTGTTGCTTAGAAATGATGGCAAAAAAAGGATAGGAAAACATAGTTGCTGAGTTGACGTTTATCTTTTCCTGTTATTTGATGGTAGTTGTTCATTTCAGATATTCGTATGTTGATCTGGATGATGACAAACGCACCTATCGACCTCCACCTCAGAAGACGGTACGTATTTTCACGATCACGACCTTTGTTTTCTTAGATTAGTGGTAAAAGGCCTTGAACTCCTTGCACCTGCTTCTCATCTTGGGCAGTTCACTTGACTTCCATTGCCTCATCCATTAATGAAATGTAAAACCTAGATTCCTTCTAACTTGGTCAAGTCACTTGACTTTCATTGCCTTGTCCATTGAATGAAATGTCAAACCAAAATTCCTTGTTACTTCACTTCGGCAAGTCAATTGACTTTCATTGCCTCATCTGTTGAATGAAATGTAAAACCTAGATTCCTTGTGAGTTGGACCATGATCCCAAGACAAGCAGGAGAAGGCATCTAAGTGAGAATCATGAACAACAGACTCCTCATCCGTGGCAGAAAATTGAGTCGGGAAAACCATTTGGTGCCCGATAGTACACAACAAATGCTAAACGGAGTTGAAACGTAATTTTAAACTTGCAGGGCCCTAAGAAGTTGGTGCGCTACCTTGAGGGAAAGGTCGTCTCCACCAAGGGCGAGCGCTTCACGGAGGTCAAGAAGGAGGAGGAGGAGCGCGAACCTAAGAAGAAAGAGGCCAAACAACACAAGGTGCGGCACTGACAATTATGGTTCCCTAAAAAGGGAATTGGCTAGGTAAGGTGTTCCTGGGGGTTGCCTCACGGGCTGGTTTTCTGTCTGTTGTAAAGTACGGTAGGGAATCCTTTGCTGTACGTGGCAGACGTTGAAGGGTTTCTCTCAGTCCGGCTTTGTCGCTTACAGTTGTGTACAAACTGAAGTAGAGTTCATTCGGTTACAGGAAATTTCGTCTAAAATTTTACTGGGGGACGACTTTTCCTTGGGGAAGAATTTTCCGGGTAAATTTTCTTTGGGGGCGAATTTTCCAGGGAAGAATTTTCCTAGAGCCGTTCATTCATATCACCCAATGTCTCGAAGGTATTTTCATAGAACAGGTTTTGTTAAAGGGGCACTGTAGGCAGCAGCTAGGTAGGCCAGATAAAGTTTCACAAAGTCGCCAATAGGGGTCTCTCACATCTCACAGTACATCTAAACTATTCACGCTTGTATGAGGAATATGTTAAATGCTTAATCAAACTTGACCTGGTGCCATTACTCTGCATATCAGTCACCCGGATATGACCAATTAACCCCTCCCCTGCTGCTGCCTAGAGTCGCCTTTAAAGGCCTACGCTGTTCGTTAAAAATTTTGCATTTGTATTTGAATTTAAAAATGTCTAATTGCGGAAATACATACTGAGGATAAATTTCAACATTGCCTTTGTTTAGACTGGTATACAAATACTATAAATACAAAGTTTAAACAAATTTGTATTCATAATAACTGCACTACGGCATTGTGTGTTAGTGGATTTCTATTTAACTGGACCACAAGTAATTATGAACGTTGTAGGCCTACCCCTTAAAGAGTTGAATTGAGCTCTGAGATAATGATCAGACTATTGTGTCACATCGCAAGAGAGAATACTGTTTATCTAATCAGTTTTTGCATAATAAATAATTCAGAAGAAAACGATTCGTTTGCTCAGCAGTATAGTTTATGTGAGTAAATACAGTATGTTCCAAAAAAATTATTTTTTGAAGAACCAGGTACTTATATGAGGGTTAAAGTGCCTGCTATGTTGCAACAATCCAGTTCAGTTCATTCTGTGTGCCATTTTCGGTGGTACATTTACTTATAACACTTTCAGCGCCAACCGATATAGATCTGTGTCACTTTTATGGCCCAAATACCCCCCCTTCAGCTGCTCATTATTTCTCTCAAGGCTTCAACGTTAACACAACACAAACGCCATCTTCATGGTGGTGAAGGAACTGACTCATTCAATGTATAAAAATCTATTGTACAGAGATTCTGACTTCGAAAAAATTTCAAGGGGGTCGGGGATGTCTGATAAGGGGGTCAGTTTGGTCACTTTTCAACCAGAAAAATATAGTACAGCTATCTTTTCTCTGCCAATTCAGCAAACTTGGGTCTTGGGGAAGTTATTGCCAAAAAACCCAAACTTATTGAGTTATCTCTGATCAATTTTTTTCCTGGGGGTCTGAAAAGGGGTGTTTGGGGGTGAAACTTTGGCGCTGAAAGTGTTAATAATCAGAGAGAAAATGATGTTATCTTATCTACCTCGTGTTGTATTTTGGTTGGACTGAGAGAATTCTTTGCGAGTTGTTCAAGGAAACTTGTTACTGCTTGTTTTGAAGTTTTAATCCGCTAGGTCGACGTATGCTTCCATTGAAGTCTTGTGAATGATATTGTTCTTTCTGACCTTGCAGAATTTGAATCTCGTAATACATGTAGGTGTAGTTTGTTGAATTTCATCTAGATGTCACCACCCTCTTACTTTAGGAGAATTTGTTGTCCGTATCATAATCACAAGTTACGTTACTGTAAACCAGGAAAAAATATGCGCGTCTATTTTATT
The DNA here is from genome assembly GCF_910592395.1 of Lineus longissimus. Lineage (NCBI taxonomy): Eukaryota > Metazoa > Nemertea > Pilidiophora > Heteronemertea > Lineidae > Lineus > Lineus longissimus. Next base: position 11,782,410 of record NC_088312.1, read on the forward strand.
TTGCGATTTCATGATATTGCACCTTTGGCATATTTAAAGTGCAGCGTTATGACACCTCTGTAACCATATTTTCAACTAGACTTTTAATTTCACAGCCATATATTTCCATGATTATCTTTATACCTGAAAGTAAAAGATACCCAAACATTCCTAGATTTTCAGTATGTCTGCACTTGGTGACTAAAGCTAGTATTTGTTTCAAGGGAAATTGTTGTATAATTATTTGGTGCTAAATTTCAACCATTGACAAATATATTTCTTGCTCGGCACACTATGTTTATCAGCCGATATCACATGTCTTAAAAAACACTTGCAGATCATCTTGGTCTTATGTCTGAAATCATGATAAATTCAAATTCACTTTCTGTTAAAAGTCTTAAGTTTAGGTCGGGTATTGTAATGATCAAAGGAGGTACCTTTTGAGGGGAGGCCTAGTGACCCCCCCCTTCCATCTAGGGGATTGCCATCTTTGACCCCTTTTTCAGGTACTCAGTTTTTGTACCAAATTACCACTTTAATACATTAATTTCACCATAGTTTCATTATCTACGAGGTTTTATGGCCAATTTTTTCTCATGGATTTTACACCCTAGTTTTGAACTCACAATGACCCCCTTAACCTAGATAATTGGAAGGGGGGCAGGAGGTACCTTAACTTTAAAGAAATTTGTCTTATTCGCTGAACCAATTCACAAAAAATTGCCGATATTCAAATTCTCGAGTCTTGTTTTTTGTCAAATTTAGAATAAGAATGTACTCATCTTGTATAGCATAACATCAAGTAGCTTTGTATTTATTTTGTTTTACGTACTGTAATTTATTCTCTTTTAGAATGATCTAATATATTCATGTCTTGGTGAACAACTCTCACTGTGTCTTTTTGTTACAACTGGGTAGTTACCAAACAAAATTTGATTTTTTTATCACTTTAATGGAGTTATTCTGAATTTTATGTTTGAAAGTTGTCAAATTTGTTCTCTTTATGATAACAAGCATGTACTGTAAAACCAGTCAGGAGCTGTTATCAGTTCTTGGACAGGACAACCAAGCCTCTGAGTTGATGTTTCTGGCATACAGAATGTGAAGTTACCTGACAGTATAAATAGAATATGAGTTTTTACATAGTTGTACAGCTGCATTGTCTTAAAGGAAATTTTGTACAAGCAATAAAATGCCCTTCCCGCCCGAGTTGGCATCAAAGTGATTGATGCGTCATCAAGTCATACGCGAGATTCTGAATGGTATCCTATTGCTGGCCTGTCCACATGCTCAGCAGGCCGTGTCTAGCTCACTGATCTGCGCCGGAACTAATAAGGAAACGAGAAGTTTCATTTTCACCACCCTAGAAAAAGAAGGCCGAAATAGTTTCCCTTTGAGGCACTTCAAATTCATTTCCCGGCCTGAGCTACATGTAAAATCAAACCTCAGTGCGGCAAGCAGGCGGAATAAAAATATTATCAATTTTTGGGTTTTAAGCACAAGAGAAAATCTGTTGAATGAATAATTAAATTGGTATGGCCTAAGTAGTATTTGGGTTTTAAGCACGAGAGAAATCTGTTAAATGAACAATTAATTGGTATGGCCTAAGCAGAATTTGCATCTGATATCTTTGTTTGTAGTACTTGATGTTGTGGTTACATTTTGCAGTAACAAGTCAAGTTGTGACTTATTGTTTTTGGTTTGAGAATTATCAAACCTCAATCTGTTTTCGTTTGATCTCATTCATACCTTATTGCATTTAGGAGCATTTATCAAATGCAGGGAAGGTTTTTACGGCACTGTAAAAAGTCTCCCGGGCTACTTTCATGGCATACCGTCAACCGGAAAAATTAAGTCTAGTGACTCTGTCTTCGGCCACAGAGTCCTATGCAGGGTACTCCTGTTTCACACCCAGTGGGGTCTTTTTCCTTGCCGTGGCATTGACACCAGATACAAGGAACCTCGGTTTCACGTCTCATTTGCTAGACTGTGAAAAGCCAGGATTTTAGTTCCCAGAAGGCCACGCCGGTTCTTCCAGAAATAAAACCCCGTGCTCTTCTCGGGATTGAACCATGGCCCTATTGCTTGGTAGCCAACAGAGTTAACCACTGGGTTGTGAGGCTCCTTCATGGCCCTATTGCTTGGTAGCCAACAGAGTTAACCACTGGGTTGTGAGGCTCCTTCAGAGTGCAAACAACCTGTCATTTGTTTCAACCTTGTTAGTGATGCTGCTGTAATGAGCAGCGCAAAAATAATAATCCTAAGTTCTTGGTACTGAATATATATGTCAGGATGTGGCATAGAAATAGCTAGGGAGAGCCAATTGAATTTACAGTACCGCAAAGGTTTTCCGTGCTATAACAAAGTGTTCAATATTTGTTGTGTAAGTGTAAATGTAACATTTTAATACTTTTTATTGCTTTTTGTAAAAACCATGGTAATTTATGTCATAATGTACTGTACAGCTAGTGCTCGGTAGACTTTGTGTAGAATGGTGGTATTGTGTTCTTGTTTGACATGTGTGCAATAAAGTAGACATGAAATAAAAAATGAGCGATTTTTTTCTCATTTTATACCTTATTTTCTCTAATAATGATAATAATGTTGAGTTCTTATGAAGCGTTCTTGTATAGTTCGTGTTTTCCTGTTCAAAGTGCTTTTTGAACCATGTTATTACCCCGGTCTCCGCCGAAATCAAACGGGGGTTTCAAGGAGTAACCAGATGGTGCTCACTTGAACTCGACCAGTTGGGGAACCAAGCAGTGACTTGGCCGGGAGTCGAACCCACGACCTCCTGATCGTGAGGCCGACTCCTCCACTGTGCTGCCGCTGCCCAAGGAGCTTGTTCTGATGCCTTCCGCATGTTGTATCCTGGGTGATTGGTGTGGCTAGCCATGCATCATTCCCCTTTAACAGTGCAAGTGCGGTTAAAATCTAAACTGGGAGTATGAAATTAAAGGAGGAATATTATATGCATGAATCGAGAACCAATACAATCTCACAGGCTTGTATACTTTTTGGGGGTGTAGGACAGTTCGTTGAACTTATATGGTCTAAAACTGAAAATTTATTCTTCACGGAAAGAGTGATAAAAGATTGTGAATATCTCGGGTTTCCGTAGTTTGCTATCTCTAACAAAATGGGGAGGGGGGGATACTGTTACAAGGCACTGCCCCTTACTTAACTTGCTGAGCGGGATTGTCTCGGGTTTCCGTAGTTTGCTATCTCTAACAAAATGGGGAGGGGGGGATACTGTTACAAGGCACTGCCCCTTACTTAACTTGCTGAGCGGGATTGTCTCGGGTTTCCGTAGTTTGCAATCTCTAACAAAATGGGGAGGGGGGGATACTGTTACAAGGCACTGCCCCTTACTTAACTTGCTGAGCGGGATTGTCTCGGGTTTCCGTAGTTTGCTATCTCTAACAAAATGGGGAGGGGGGGATACTGTTACAAGGCACTGCCCCTTACTTAACTTGCTGAGGGGATTGCTAGATTTGTAGATGCTTTCACCATTCTATTCAATCATTACCCTAGCAGAGTGGAGGGTGGAGGTGACTACAGGATTTGAGGCTTTACCCGAATATTTTAAAAGTACTCGAGGACGCATCAAAGAATAAATTCATTGTTAACTAACCACTGCAGGTAGTAATAATTGGGCATTATTGAGACAATACCAAATAAGCTAAACCACAATAAGTTCCTGCAGCACACCGTGGTTCCAGCAAGGGGACACCATGGGATGATCGTTCACACCTTGATTGTCTTTGCTCCACATGTCTTCGTAAATCCTATTAAATTATTTGAATCCAACAGGAGTTTAGCAAACTGATTAATATTACAATAAGAACAATAATGAGATTAGTCTGGACCCTATATTGCCAGCATGGTAGCTAAGTCTCTGGGCAATGAGCTAATTCTGACAAAAATGTTTTTTGGAGAAATTTTATCCAAAATCGGCTGAGAAAATAAGCTAACTGTCACGACTGTTGGGAAAGACTTCTGGCCTAAAAGAACAGGCCTGCATAGAGATAATTTGAACAGCTCCGAAGAATACCTGAATTCATCAATGGGTGATGTGAATAAAGACAAGAAATTGCTTTAACTCAAAATTCCATGCATATCTGTCGAAATTGGAAGGAAAATCATTTGTCAGTCTTTATTCATATGATTACGGGGCAACTCGGCCTATTACCAACTCGGCCCACCAACTCGGCCTGGGTTATAAATCATCGGTTTATTGGAATAAGTTTTCCTTATATTGTTTTTTTTTTGTTGCTATATAGGCCTACTATTTATTCATTCCTGGTGGAAATTTGAAGAGAATTCATCAAGATTTGGAGAAGAAATCCATGAAATCACAGTCATGAATGTGCATTTGGAGTGCTACCGCGACTTTTCCACACTCGCCGCCGTTATTTCATGGATTTCTCCTTCAAATCCCAATGAATTTTCTTCAAATTTCCAACGGGAATGAATACATAGTAGGCCTATATATACCAACAAAAAACAAAAAAATATAAGAAAAACTTATGCCAATAAACCAATGATTTATAACCCATGCCGAGTTGGTAATAGGCCGATTTGGTCATACACCATTCATATCACTCAATGGATCGGGAATAACAGTCCAACAAAAGCAAAGAAGAAATCCATTCAACATTTACATATAAAAAACTCATCTTAAAAGAATCTCTTTTCAGATATCAAAGTTTTATTTGTTGTCATGAATAATAAGATGTGAATTGAACACATATGGTGAATTAAATAAAATAAATATAAGTAACGTAGAAAATCGTACCGTTCACAAAATATGCTTGCACTTTTAGTCTTGCACTCTCTGTAGGGCTACAAGTACCGACTTTTCTCCAAAACTGCGATCGGTTGATACTTCTCAATTCTGAAGTCCTGTTACTTAGGACACCCATTAACGCGACAGATAATGTATAAGATAATGATACAGTTGAAACGTCACAATGCCACCAAAATAGCAACGAATTTACCTTCATATAGTACAAAACTAGTGTCCTCAATAGAGAGGTGTCCCCTAAGGGAGGTCCCACTGTAATAATTATCATTACTGATGTTCTAGTTACCGTCGGCCGCCGTAGCCATGATTGAGGGGATCGTTTTCCAGAAAAACAAAATTAACTCGCTGTCAATTTTAAAAATGAATGCGACCCCTTTCCCCACGAGGACCCCAGAGGCGACCCCGCCATGTCTACGCCAATGGTTAGGCGCACAATTTCAATGATCGGCAAAAATTGGTCGACTTTGGTCCACTGTCCACCGATATGCAATGTCTCACTCCATAGTGTGCCGGGACAGGACTCTGTTATGTCCTAGTATGATGGTAAATAGTACCTACATGTAAACTATGAGATAACGAAGACATGAAACCGAAGTGTCTTTCAACAACGAACTAAAATGTCTCCATCACAGTAAAGTTCGGGGCATGACACTTGTTCATTTGTAGCCAAAGTTAAAGATTTGGGACAGCCTTTGATCACTTATTCCGTCTAAGAAGTCCATGTCAAGTTTTGAAATAGCTTGTTGTAACACTGGTGAAGATTTCTCCATACTTTCCCGGCTATCATTCTCGAGCTCACTGAACACGTCACTATTAGTCCCGCTGCTCGTCTCGAGAGGTCCAGCTCCGGTGGGGACGTAATCCCTGTCCGTATTGTCACAACCATTGTAGTCCTTATCGTCACCAACATTACTGACATTCCCACAATTACTGCCCTCGTGAAAAACGTTGTCCTCGCCAACAATGTCAAGTAAGTCATTGATATAACTGATTGCACCACGTAAAATGTCAATTTTCTGTATCTTTTCGTTTGCGTCTCCGCCAGGGATGTGACGGGACAACTGGACGAATGCGGAGTTGACGGCCTCGACGCGCCGCCGCTCGCGCGCGTTCCGTCTTTCGACAGCCTCCGCTGATCTTTCCGAATGCGGAACGTGACGCCTGCTTCGTTTGCGGGGCTTCTGGATCTTTGTTAGTTTGGCATCCATCTATGAATCAGATGACGAAATGTCCACGTATTATGGAAACGATGATCACTCAAATAGTTCTCACCTCGATGTATTTCTCCTGACGAATATCTATTTCGCCGGAAACGCGAAAGTTGTCCTGCACCCTGACAAAAGTATTCACTGCAGCCGATTGTTTCCTGATGATGTCGATGTCCCTCAGCTCCGAGTCGTAAACTGTCTTGCCGTTCTTGTGAGCGGAATTGCGAGAAACTGCGGCGTCCACCCTTCACAAGTTCTTCCGAGGTCACACAAAATGCGGATGCGAAAGGCTCGTTTCTGCCGAATAGTCAGATTGATGTCACCACTGCCAGGTTGTTGCTAGTGGCAATTGTTTTTGCTACTATTTGGTGTAAAACCCGTCTGCCAACTTTTCTCGATCCGATTTCGATTCGGAATTTCGTCACTAATGAAGTTGCATTTTCACGAAATGTCCTTAAAGGTTTGTCCGGAAATGGTTAAATTCTGAAATTGTTCCCAAATATATAGGCGAATCAATCGACTAATTAAAAGCCAATTATACAATTAAAAACACCTCTGAAACACCCACCGCCATAATGTTATCAGATCCAGTAGAGAAACCCCATCGGGGCGCAATGTTCAAAAATCGAAATCATAAGCCAATTAAAATTACATGTACTTTGTCTCATCAACACGTTTTTATCAACCCAGGGGTCCGAGTTGGCCCTTTTCTGTCCATGCGTGCGGATTTTCTGATGTTGGCTAATTTTTGGGGCCCCTGTGGTGGCATGAGGGACCCCGATCCCGATTTTGCGGCCGCACTGCGGGAACTCCACCAAAAACTTTATAATCTCTTCAAGCCAAATGGATTCAGAGGGTTATTGCCTTTTTAGACAAAAACACAGAAAAGGTTACTTTTTCGGTCTGAAATGCGGCGAAGGTTCACCCCATTTGGAGGGTTTTGATAAGGTCCCCGTGCCATTAAAAATTATTACGCACAACCTGCTGGTCTAAAATCCCCCCCCCCCCCCCCCCCCGTGCCAAACTCTTCCTTCGGGCACTATCAGCAGCGCCCCTGTGACAGAGGTTGCGCCCGTAACCCGAATACCTGCAATACCTCAGTGAGACTAAACGCGGTAGAATCCCCGGGAAACTATATCCCAGGACCTGACAGATTCCCCTGCCACAGAGCGATGTGACCGGGATCTAAAATCTATTCTATAAGTTGTCCAGGAAGAATCTAAGTGTAAGACATGATCAAGACATCGGTCTCTCTATAGTTATAAATAATTATCTGAACAAAAACAGTGAACACTGGAGTCTATCAAGCGGTTGGAATACGTGTACTTTATTCACACCGGTGTAAAAGTAGAAAGTGTCCCCCCTGGAAAAAGTGTCCGGGCCTATTGTATTCTAACAGATTATGGCATATAGTTCTATAGAGGCCATGGCTGTCAATAGCTCAGCGCATAATAGAATACTTTGTTTCCGGACATTTTATCCTATGACATTTTAAACTTCTACACCGGCACCATCACATCGAGAAAGTCGGAACGGCTCTTGACTGTTTTTACCTTATTGTACAGCCGACATACAACTTTGAATTGAATTGAAAAGCTGTAAGGACCATTGTTCCTTTCGGGACTTGATCAACTTTCAAACCGGTGCAGCATTATTAAATTCCCCTGGGTAAAGTGTCCTTCCCAATATTGCGTGTGGATGGATTATGGTATGATAGTCAGGTTCTACAGAGACTGATACATTCACGCCGGCTCTATGCCGACACCCTGTCCTCAGTTTAGTACATGTACCATTACAAGTTACATGTGCATGTATTATCAGGTGGAAATATGTTAACTTACACAATTGATATAAAATTATTATTTCTAATTCATAAGTCACTGGGCGACTTAATGTTTGTCAAACACAACCCACTCCCGTGGCCTCCACGGCAAACTTGTATTGTCTTATAATTAATTGGTTTGTTTGTACACAAGGTAATGGACACGATGTATAGGGTCGGCACGTCACAAGGTTGTACCACCACGTGTGGCTGGACCACTTCCTTGAGGGGTCTCGCAGCGATGGTGGCGGGGCTCCATTTGAGGCTCCATTTGATCAAAGCCGAAAGCGCTGCACGTTCATTTTTCATTTTAAGATATTTAGTTTACAGCTGGAAAAAAAATTGGACGATTGGACGAGACCCCAGAGAATACCTAAGCTAGTCATAGCTTCAGAGAAAGTCGCGAATGCATCTTGACCATCACAAATACATGTAGATGAGCGCATTACAATTATGTGAATTTCAACTAAGCTTCAAGATCTGAGATGCGGGATGGAGAGTGGAATAATTTCAAATTGCGCCTATACATGTAAAGTAAAAGTAAAGTTTGTTTGTTTATTATAGTGTCACCCCTAATGAAAGGGCCAGCCAGCTTTTGGCTTATGAGACACTCTTTACTTCCAAACCCCTATCTGTGTATCCCATGTAGCTGTTGCGTGGACAGACACTTATTTTCACCGCGTCATGTGTGTCATACCTGAAGAATATAAGCTATCAAAAATGTCGAAGAATTCCCTTTTTAAGATGTTTTGAGGTTGGCCTCAGCTGTGGTGCAGCTTTCTGGCTCCATCCAACTCTTTGTTCTTCAAAGTCCGACTTCTCGACAGATTTTTGACAGTTTTTTCTCCCTACTTTGATATGATATCCATCAAGTTGCAGCACTCAGAAAAAGCTTTGGTGACAAACTGGGAGCAGTTTACAGGTAGTCCGGAGTGTCGTTATGGCACCAGTTATTTCAATATACTCCGCCTCTCCATATTTCTAACCACATAAGAGTAAAAAGCCTGGTCTTAGGACGCTGGAGTACAGACGCCATGACGGGGACGCATTTTTGTTCTTGTGCGGGTCAACGACCACATAGCATTTTGTAAACATTGCAAGCCCATGCAAAAGTATATACTGCACATTGTAGATCGAGCTTTGTGTCACAAATATAACTTGTTATGCATGGAGTCACAATGGGTTGTAATGAGCAGATGTTGACCTGCTATACATTATTCTTTTCACCATTTCAAACCGTTACAATGTGATGATAATGGCAGCTTGTTCGGCGGTGACCCTGAGCCAAGCAAGCTAGGACAGGACGATAATCCGCTTCTTACTTTAAGCGAAAAAAAACATATGGAAAGTTCGCATTATATGTGCCAGGCCTGGATACGATTTATGACGGCTCCGTTTTAGCATTTCTGGTTGAGCACTGAGGGAAGCACGTATATATATATATATATAGACGACCAGCTGATCAAGTTCATTGGTTGGATATCGAACAACCTGTCGAGGAGACGGTATCGCCGGAGGAGGAGGCACCGAAAATTGAGGTAAGATCTATTAAAGTCGTCTCAGGTAGTGTCTGGTTGTGACTTTGTCCTCATCAGACAGATGTTGGAAGAACGAAAACTATAATCGAGACTGGTATTCTTGTTGTGACTTTTTCGTCATCAGACAGATCTTGGAGGAACGAAAACTAAAGTCAAACAGCGCGGAATCTCTCTTCATAGATAAGGATTATTGTTATCGTCACAACATGGGTCATGTTGGCTCTCTACCGCGCAAACGAGCGATTGAAATCGCTGCTACGTTATACATGTACGTACTTGTCGCCCATAGCTGCGAAAACAATCGCAGGTCGCAGTGATTTTGATCGCTCGTCTGCCCTGCGCTTTAGGTCCATCATAGAAGGAACGGTATGTCGGGGGTACTATTTTCACAGTACCAAAAAGGGAATGGAGGGGGAGGGTGATTACTCCGCTGTTCAGACAATTTCGGAAAGAATACAATCAATCTTAACAATAAGTTATACAATTTAATTAGCAACTCAAAAACTGTAAATGAATTACATGACCTATTTCGATGAGCCCCGTAGAGCGACCACGATGAAGATGATGATGGACGAAGCTTCATCCATCATCGTCTTCCTTTTCGGAGCTCATCTAAATAGGTCACGGAGTATACTATGACTGTGTACAGGATGACCCAAACACATTCATAATACAACTGCACATACTTGGAAACATGGGACAGATGTTTTCTGATAGATCCCAACAGATATTTTGTGAAAGAAACTATTATGTTCCATTGATAATGAAAAAATCAATAGAAAGTGGTCAATGCCCTGAACCATTCTCCACAGCTGACATAAGAACCACAACTATCACTGCGCCGGAGAGTGGCCAATAGAAAGTGGTCAATGCCCTGAACCATTCTCCACAGCAGACATATGAACCACGGTATCTGCCCATTTCGCCTTAACCTTATTCGCCTTATCCAATTTTGCCTTCTCCCATTTAGCCTTCTCCTAACTTGCCTTTTCTCAATTCGCCTTCTACGATTTCGCCATCGTCTTATCTCGCCTTTGTTCCAATTGGCCTTCTTCCTAACTCGCCTTCCTCTCATCTTGCCTCATCCTAGTTTGCCTTTTCTTATTTCGCCTTTGTCCTATTCTGCCTTGGTTCCATCCTGCCTTATCTCATCTTGCCTTTTCTTGATTGACCTTTGTGTCAATTCGCCTTCTTCCCATTTTGCCTTCTCCCGTTTCGCCATATCTCACCTCGCCTTTTATCAATTCCCCTTCGTTAAGCAAGGGGTCTATTATTCGCAGGGGGGGGGGGGGGGGCAGTGTCTTGAGTAGTTTGATGATTCTGTTCAAAACAACTTTGGTACTTGTATTATCTCATGCTAAGTTATAGCATTGCTGTGAATGAAGAACATAACGTACCAAAACCATCTAAAGGGAACACTGCGTGGGACGTTCTTGAGAGCTAACTCGTTCTGTGAGAAGGCCTCATAATTCCCCAATGATCAAAGGAATACATCTTCCAGATTGCTGTATTTGAATAGGCCTATTGACCATAGTCCATAATAAAAGAACTTCAGAAGCACTCACACTTTGAATGATCAATAAAATACTTAGCACCCCCATCCCTCCTATATAGTACCAGGTCACAAGTCTTACTCATCAAAGAATGCCAAAACACTATGCCAAAATATTTCCATGAAAGACTTGGAAAACTCTAAGATTTGACAAACATGGGTAAAGATACTAAGTTGGTTTTGGAGATACATGTAAGCTTACATGTAGATGGTTCAGAAGTTATGAAGATTTGAAAATATTGGTAATTAAGCAACAGCCTTGGGTAGGGTACCAAAACATAATTCGTGGAAACACTCTCATATGAAAGACTGGCCCCACAAACATGGGTAAAAGAGACAAAAGTCTTTTGCAATATGGTATGTAATGTAATATGACTATAATGGCTGAGAAGTTATCTACACTTGTAATTTTGGCAATGTCCACCGGGTTTTGGTTGGGACCCCCGAATGGACCCTAGAAGCCCTTCAACACTGTTGAAGACACTTTCATATGAAAGATTGACTCAAAATCAACAAACATGGGTAAAGACACCAAGTTTGTTGCAAAGTAGGAAGAAGGCGAAATGGGAAGAAGGCGAAATAATACACAGGCGGGGCGGGTAAAGGCGAGATAGGATGAAGGCGAATTAGGACAAAGGTAAATTAGGACAAGGTGAAATAGGAGACGGCAGATTAAGACAATGGCAAACTCAGACGAAGGCAAGAATGGATAAGGCAACTTGTGATAAGGCAAGATAAAACAGAGGCAAAATAGCATAAGGCGAAAAATGAAAAGGCGAAAAAAGACAAAGGCGAGATAGAATAAGGCGGATTGGGAAGAGGCAAAATTGGAAAAGGCGAAATAGGAGAAGGCGAAATGTATATTTTTTAAAGGCAAAATGGGAAAAGGCGAAAAAAGACAAGGCGAAATGGGCATGAACCAGAACCACAACTATCACTGCGCCGGAGAGTGGCCATGAAAATGTGGACTCATTCTTTATGATAGCCACAGGCACAGGGCCTATATGTACAATATCTATATGTCTCTAAAGGGAAAGTTTTGCAACAGATGGTTATGACAGTAAAAAGTTGACCTGAGCTTGGAGGAATATACTGGACTAAAAACAAAGCATAATATCTGCACAAAACGTTTTATGCACTGCACCCGTTGGTACGTAAAATGCATGACAGACTCCATACCACTATACTCCGGCGCAGAGTGCCCCCCACGCCACCAAACGGCACAGACCGACTGAGCGAGAAAAATAGGGTCTACGATTACGGGTAGACTTCTCCGTCGAAGAATTTCGTGTTACCCAATACACGTGTCCCACGAGCACTCATCCAAAACCACACATGATCACGTACCGATTCCCGTAGACATTTCAAGGACATTAGAAAACGGCACCAATTGACCTGTCAATCAAATGAGGTCGATTTCCCTCTTTTATTCACTTCATCCCACTGCCTCGTCGCCAATAGCACAACAGTGTTTATAAATGAATAAATACTTATTGGCAGCAATGGTGCCGAATCCATCAACAAAGCCATCAACTCACTGAATAAACCTTTAATGTCGCCAATCTACCTGTGAGCGATTGTACGTAGAATCTGTCCAAGCGCGACAAGCGGGGTTTTTCACTCGTTCATCGTCGTATACATGTTCTCATGTTGAACTTCCAGCGGTATTGCCTCCGTAGCTTACCTGGCTGAGAATTTGGTTGGTTCTCTACTGACCTCACTTTCATTCGTATATTTGTCAACCCAGAGTCGCCCTATCGTTAAATCCAGCCAATTTTGCCAATCTAATGAACACCAGATTTCCCCCCGAAAGTCGTCTGTTATATCATCCTGGCATAATCAGTGGTTTTCAATATATATAATCCCGTCTCCCGATATTTTTTTGTTTATGACGTAGGAGTAAAAAAACACCTGAAGTGCAGGATGTGCCTAATTGAGAACTTGCTAAGGCCTATATAGGACTGATATTCACCGCTGATAAGTCGGCATGATGATAGAAGAAGTACAGAAACGCACACACAAGGGAAATGTTTTGATATTTATATTGCATGATAGAATGCGAAAAGCACGGCATATACTATTTATCGAGAGTGCATGTTAATGTCAGCGGTATAGATTTTTGTTAATAATAGCCAACACATGGTGGTTTCATAAGCTTTGCTTGCGCTGGGTAATCAGTCTATAGACTAGTTCAGTCCAGTTATTGCTAGCCCCAGATAGCGAGTTGCCTAGGCTAGCACTTAGCTACTAATAGTGCTAACCGTTGGTGTTGATCAGAATGCAGTCGTGTCTAGGGCAGTGACAAGTTGGTTTACGATGGATTACACATAGTTTGCACAAATTTGGTAAGTAACATACGTGGTGTTTTTGATTATTTTGTGCACCTGCTTTATTGAGAATGCAAAGCTTTTTTTGCTTTTTTGGTGCAAAGAAAGCTGATATTGTTGGTGACACGTTCATTCATATCGATGGCGATTTGCCCGAGTACGAACACTGACCGACACTGGAGAAACCCAGTCCAAAACGTAGGAGTGCTGTAGGCAATGCCCTTAAAATCCTTGTTGGGAAAGGTAAGAGTATACACAGACCATCTTCCAATGGTTTCTTTTTTGCTGCTTTATTCAAGGCTTCTTCTTTGCAGGTTAAGCTTCCCTTGGCCAAATGCTTATTTAACAGCAATTTAACAGCTTCCTTGATTTGCAGCTTGCTTTTTTCAGATGTTAATTTGAAGCGTTTCTTTTGCTGCTTGCTTTTGTCAGGTGTTGATTTAAAACCTCTGTTTTGAATATTTCTGTGGACAAATGTCAATTTTAAGCTTCTTTTCAACAGCTCGCTTTGATCAGATGTTAATTTGAAGTTTCTATTTTGCCCACTCCCTTGGCCAAAGCTGATGAGGGAGTTCACGCACTCTGAGCCTCTCGCAGAAGATGCCCCCCATATACGATTTGAATTTTGGCCAAATGTTGATTTGAAGCTTCTTTTTTGCAGACTCTTTTGGCCAACCACCGCGGCTTAACCGAAAGTTCATGCATGAAAATGTCTGCTCTGAGCCCTGATGACGATGTCCCTCCCATCTGGGATACAGACGAGAACTTTATGTTAAACGACAGCATCCACAGCAGTGATAACCAAGCGCCCCCTGGTGACGACGAGTTTCTTCTTGATGATGGAGACGACAGATCAACAACATTTTTGTATGGCGTCAGCACGAGGCAGAGAGTAGAATCGCCAAAGAAACATTTCTTCTTCATTCGATGGATATGCAAGCGACCAAAGACAATGTTTTGTAAGTATGACTGACTCCCGGAATTCGGAACATTTCCAACACGTGTTCAGACAGATCCCCAGCTGGCTTTTCAATCAGTGGGGGGAAGGGGCCGGGCAAGACTTCTCTTTTGGCCACCATCAGTCTTAAAAATTGTCAAAATCTGCATGAAAAACACGGTCCTGTAAGATGTTCTTACTATTACATATGCTAGTATTATGTATTAGACATTCTACTGCTTAATTGCTATTGATATTCGGTACGAAAATGAATTTCTCAAAGGGTTACTGGTTGTCATGACATCACTTGTTGCTATTCGTGGCCGTTCAAGTAATTCATCAATCAACGATGCCGCTCCTGCCGTGAAGATTTGCCTGAGCGGACAAAGCATGCCAATCAGCTAATCGAAAAACAGAATGTGCACTATTGTGCATTTCCATTCAAGAATTAATTTTTTATGATTTACCAATTAAATATGTAAAACCTTTTGTGATTGGCTTATTCCTTATAGCAGCACCGGTGATGCAGAATTTTTTCTCCTCCTGCTTTCCCTGAATGAGGAAAAAAATTTCATCAAAGTGCTACCCTATGCTTGATTATAATTTTGTCATTCAAATCATCACTTCTACCATCAGAAAGAGCTTATTGACATTTTTCCGATGAATATAGCTTACAATGTCACTAGGTTTCTTATCCCGGATTCTTATCGCTCGAAAGGCCAACTTGAGCATATGTTGGTTTTCATACAAAATGGCTTCCAGCAGGACCGCAATTTCTCCAACGATGATTATTAAAAAATCTTTTAATTGCAATAAACAGTGCACTGGAATGGCATGTAACAATAGGCCTGCCTGAAATTTGCCAGCCATGTCCAAAACCGCCTCACAAAACAAGCGAAATCGTTATTAGTGAGCATGGAGTTGTGTGACTTACATGTAGCGGCGCATGCGGCGAGTAGGCACATTATCCTCGAGGCCACCTAAAACCACGCCCGAGTTGTCCCAAATCTATGTGTCCCGTGCACGAAAACAAACAACCCTGTCAATCATCATGCAGACCCATCTGGACCACCATGGTTTTTCCATCTCATCAACCCCGGCTACGCTTAAAGGGAGTATAGACCACGAGGTTCAGGATGCATCATTCCATGCCAGATTTCATCTCATAGCCCTCTCTATTCCAGTTCTCGCCCTGATGGGCCATGTCGCCTTTGTGGCCATCACTGCGGTGCTTTACTTCACTGGCTACAACATCCTCCCCCTAATCCTAGATGACATGCCAGCCTTCAATATGCATGATACTATGTACAGACGTGAATTGGTAAGTGAGAAACATTTTATGCACATGTACATGTACATGTATTTGAAAGTGGGAAGTGGGAGCGTAGGCCAACACGTATTTGGAAGTGGTAAGTGGGAGTGTACACGTATTTAAGTGGGAAGTGGGACTGCACATGTATTTGGAAGTGGGAAGTGGGAACATACAGGTATTTGGAAGTGGGAGGTGAGCATGTGCATGTATTGGAAGTTGGAGATGTAAACATCTAACTGGAAGTGGGTACACAGAGTTGCAAAATCTACGAAGTGGTAAGTGCCGACACGGAGGTGAAAATTAATTGTGAAGTGGTAGGTGGGAACACTGAGGTGCAAAAATTGCGAAGTGGAAAGTGAAAAGAAACAAGTAGGTGAAAATGATACTGGGCGGGAGCTGGTGACTGGGATAGCTAGATGCAAAATTATCCGGAAACAAATGGGAAAAGGTCAGTGAGTGGGAATGAAATAAGAACACAACACACATGACGTTAAGCGGCCATTTTCACCAGGCTAATTAGCGACCTTAGCGCAGTCTATGTTCTCAACTGTTTTAGTTTTTTATTGTCATCAGTTCCTTTTAATTCTAGGCTTGGTTAGAAAAGGACCAAAACTACTCAGTTTTCCTGTTTGATGCTCAATACCCAACCAAACGCAGACGACTTCTATCAGAGCACGTGCCGGAAGCTGACATAGCACACTCACGCACGCGCAGATGGGCGAAGAACGTCTATCAAGAGCGGCTGCATCTTCTTTACGAATCAATGAATGTTGATGAGAATGTTTTCGATCCGGAAAGACTCGGAGCCATTCGGAAATTTGAAACTCAACTGGAAAATGGCTTCGAAGAGGGAAAAGAATACGCAACGCCTGCTCATTGGTTCTGCGGGCATGACTCTGTGGTGGGCATTTATGAAAATAATCTCAGTAAAATCCGTGACAAATATTTAAAAGATGAATCAGTAATCTGGTCACATATAGGAAACGATGGGGTTATAGATAAAGCGACGGGAAAGGCAAAGTCTAAATTGACTCGGTCTATCTTTACCATGTGTTACGTTAACACGTTTCACAACATTACTGTTTGGACGTTGGATGTAGTAATTCCAGAAGTACTCAGGTTGGAGCAAGATATTCTCAAACCTGCCGGGGTGCGGCTCTACTATTGGAGTTACCGGGCCTACTCAGAACAAATCTACCGAGTAGCGATGCATGACGTATTTTTCTTCATCGGAAGTATCTCCTTCATTTTCATCTTCATGTGGGTTCAAACGTCATCATTGTGGATAACATTCTTTGGTACCATAAGCATTTTAACCAGTTTCATCGGCGCAAATCTCATTTATAACTGCATCGTAGGATATCAATACCTTAGTTTATTCAATCTCATGGCGCTGTTTGTCGTCCTCGGAATCGGTGCAGACGATATATTTGTTTTTGTTGATTGTTGGAAGTCACTGCGTGACATCACAAGCATGGAAGAGCGGATGTCAAAGTGTTTCCGTCGGGCAGGCGTGGCCATGTTTACAACATCGCTGACAACCATGGTCGCCTTCTTTGTCAGCTCCTTCTCACAACTTCTTCCAATCTCCGCCTTTGGGTCATTCGCGGGGCTGACCGTATTCGTAAACTACATATCCGTAATCGTATTCTTCCCGACTGTCGTATCCGTCCATCACCACCATTTTGAAAACATTTGCTCCAAAGATAACGACCAATACTCTTCCGCAACCAGAGGTAGGATCTTCGACCGGGTATCCAAATTCTTCGGCGGGGCATTCTTCGACACGGTCACCCACCGGATTACAAAGTGGATCAGCCTCTCCGCATTCGGCCTCCTCGCAACAGGAATGATCATCTCCTGTACCGATTCCAGGTTGGACCAAAACTTATTCGTGAGTAGACCTACCTGTTTCACTCTCCTCCGTAGAGCAGACGAGCAGTCTCCTCAAATTTCATTCCATACTTGTGATTGGTTATCAAATCAGGCTAGCTGTTGCAGTGCTAAACGTTTCTGATTGGATAATCTGACAGTTACTCTTAACGTTGTGCAATGAAACAAATGAGGAAAGCACGCGCTAAATCATTGATGGAACCAGCAAGTTTACTGTATATTGAACGTGTATTGATAATATCGCTAATGAGACACCACGATTTCTTTCTTTATATCAATGTCGTACAGAGCGCTACCTCAATATTATATGATTTAGTTGAATCCATGCATTCGCTCATTCATGCTTCTCTCTTCATTGCAGTTGAAGGCATTTAAGGGCAACAACATGTTCGAGACAGCCCTGTTGATGACAGCTTTTGACTTCAAACTTGGTGTAAATGATAAGATGGTGTTGGTTTACATGGTTTGGGGGTTGGAGCCTCGGAACATGGATCAATGTGACAGGTTAGCCTTCGCCTTCTCCTTCTCCTACTTCTTCGCCTTCTCCCCTTAGCTTCTTCTTTGTCTACCCTTTCTCCTAGCACTTCGTTGCACTTTCCCGAGACGCAAATTCCCACTGCCGCAAATGCTAAAATATCGAACTCAATGTCGGTCATTTTGCCTTATCCGTCTTTCTTCGTTCTTGACTTGATAACGTATGTCTTATCTGCTTATAGGAAATCTCTCATTTGTTTCAGATTGAAGTACGTTAGATGGAATCCGTGCCAAGGACTTCCAGCCAAAGATATTCATTTCTCACTCGAATCAGCAGAAAATCAATTAGCGATGTTGGTAAGTTATGGCACTTATTTCAGTTTTGCACCGTTCCAGAATCTATGCAACAACCTCACCCTCCACCAGGGTCCGTCTCGTGATGTTCTCGCTCTTTGTTCCGTTTCAGAATCTATGCATAACCTCACCCTCCACCAGGGACCGTCTCGTGATGATCTCGCTCTCTGTTCCGTTTCAGAATCTATGCAACAACCTCACCCTCCACCAGGGACCGTCTCGTGATGATCTCGCTCTCTGTTCCGTTTCAGAATCTATGCAACAACATCACTCACCTCCAGGGGCCGTCTCGTGATGATCTCAAGCTCGACCGTGACAAGAATGGAAATAGGGTCGTCTGCTTTATGCAATATTTTGATACATATCTCAGGGTAAGATGAAATGGCTGTATCATGAATTCATCAATCGGCGTTGTTGGTTGCTAGAAAATGACGATGGAAACATTTTTTGATCAACGTTGCAGTGGGTTTTTCTAAGGCTGTCTTCAAAATATGCGAACCCCGGTGTTGAGTCGTATACTCATGCTCTATACAGTGTCTCAAAGCAGGAATTCGCAGCAACATTTGACATGTTGCCGCTGCGTTGGTTCTCAGTTTTCCCCTTTAAAATTTGTTTCGCTATACTAGTTGGCCTTACCTCTCTTGTTCTGGTGTAGTGAGTTGTGCTGTTTCCCCATTGAGGATGTTAAAATCATTTTTGATGAGGTTCTTTTTTTCATATAATCCTTTGTCGAGCATTCTCCAATCAAATGTACCATTCTGCTACATCGCGGTAGCAATATTTTGAAATCAACCAATATCTCAACGTTTTAAAACTTTTTCTTTTTGGAGATGGGTGAATTTCTAGTAAACTGTTCTTCTTCAGACCAACCTATCCAAGCAATTGGGTCAAGAAATCCGTCTTCCATTGACAAAGGAGAAGTTGAAGCCAATCGTTCCGCTACTGAGGTATGCTGGCCTGGACCTTGACTTGGACAAGGTGACCAATCCATTCCAGGTAAGTGGGCATTACAGAATTGTAATCGTGGAAAATTGCCAAGATTTCCAATTTGATCACCAAGGTTTTTGTATCTTACCGGGTACCCCAGCTACGTTTAAAGGGAGAATAAGACCATGAGGTTCAGGATATCTGATACTGAAGACTTTGCTTTGTGTTCCCATTTCTAAGCTTTTCGAAATAATGCTTTCCATGTCGTCCTGTTCGCAGGCGGAAATCCCAGGTTCTTTGCCAAAAATAATTGACCCGCGAATGGATTTAGGTCGCGGGTAGACTAAGACGGTAACTTTTTATCTCCTTTACTAACCATTAATTCAGACCACGCATCTACGGAAGAGTTATTTCAATGACTACATACATGTCATGGCGATATTTTTACTCGAATGCGAGAAGGTTAAATTGCGATCAAAGTTTTGAAAAACGCTTTTCCATTTCACCATTTCAAGGTAGGCTCATAATCGAGGTCGTCTTGCCATAAAAACTTGACAGGAATATCCAGCTTTGGCAGTAATTCGGGAAGTATTACAATAATTCGTCCTCCTGTAACAATCAGGTACGATGGTACCCCTCTCTACATGATTGGCGTCCTCTCTTTCAGACGTTCCTTGCCATCTGGGTTGAACAGTTTGTGCCTGACCTCAAGAAGGTGCTCGGATTTCAAAAGTCGGAACACTCAGTGATTGTTGGAAAATACAAAGGTACTGCTATTGATTATGTTAAGTTTTTTTAATGTGTCCGACATTAATGACTTTCATGTACATGTATACCTGCACAATAATATCCTCCTATCTTTGTTGGTGTGTTTTAATTTCCTAGTCGGTGTCACAAGTTTAGTGGAAGGCAACACATGATGAAATGTTAATGTTTGCATCACCGGTAGCAGCATACACTTTTTGGAAGGAGTGACGTCCATTTTGCGAAACACGAGAAAGTGTCATTTCTTGTTACACCGGGAGCACTAATATCAATTTTTCCTGCTAGGATATGTGTCACTTTGTTCTTTAATTACTTATGATTTGTTTATAGATAAGGTTTTATACGACCAAACCTTGAAGTATGCCGCGGTAGTTGCTCCACTAGCTGTCAAAGATATCCGGCTGACTGTAGATGATGGTGTGATTCTGATGAATTACTGGGAGGACTTCATGACCGACCAGGTGTCCCATCTTCCCGTAGGGCTCAAGGGCGGGTGGCAGTTTGCGACCAACTGGTTTCTCTGCAGGCAGAAAGTGGTAAGGACACTTTTGGTTCTTTCATCCATTGTTCAACCTCGCAAATCGTCGACATATCTCCCGGTTCCTCCATTTTTACCTTCTGAGCTCCCAAGATGTCTTTACTATACGTTGTGACCTTACTCATCATGTTACTCTTGGGCCCCGCTCTTGGGAGCCTTCGGTATTTTTTGTCTCGCTAACACGGCGAGGTTAGAGCTGAAATGTAGGCCAAAACCGACCATTGGCGAAGTGAGAGCTCTACTCCGGCTCAACCCCAGCGGTGTTTAGACACCTTCTTAAAAACAATCCAAGAGGTTGGGCTTGTTTCACCAAAACTCAATGGTCAAACAACGCTAATACATTATTAGACTAATACATGGTTACCTTAAGAATGGATGATGATATTAACTCTCACATTTTCTCTGTTTCAGAATTTGATGCACCGGGCTCTGTGGGGTATCGCCATCTCTCTGGGCCTGGCCTTTTTCGTTCTTCTGCTCACCACTAGGAATGTCATTCTCGCGATACTCGCCGAGATCACGCTCTCACTGGCTGTCGTCTGCGTCATTGGAGTTTTGCCTTTGGCTGGTTGGAAATTTGGAGTAGGTTAAAAGTTCACGATAAGGTTTACCATACAAATGAATAAGCGTCTCGATGACATCGTAAGGTTACCTTTTGGCTACCTTTCAGTCGAACCTCTGAGGCTAACCTTTAACCTATGCACTGGCTTCCTGCTTACCAGTTTAGGTGTATATGGGTTGGGTCATAATGATGACAAAGGCGTTGGGGAGAGAGGGCTTTCTAAGAGATAATAAAATCTTAAAATAATAAATGGTAAATAAATGATCATATAACGAAAAGTTACCATAAGTTGAGTTCTAGAATATATACATGCATACTTCGTTCACTCATTTCCTATCACACCATTTTAACAAATTGCATCTCATGTTTCTATTCTATTCCTGACATCATCAATATTTTCCATCTATCGTCCCGCCAGGTTATGGAAAGCATCAATGTGTGTTTCGTGGCCGGATTAGCCGTCGACTACATCGTCCACATGGTCGAGGCCTACAACATGTCCGAGTTCAAGACGCGACAAGATCGAACCAGAGACGCACTCAAACGTATCGGCATCTCCGTCCTCTCGGGGGCTGTGACAACCTTAGGCGCATCTTGTTTCATGTTTTTCTCGAAGATTTTATTCTTTATGCAGTTTGGGACTTTTATTTTTTGCACTGTTGGGTTTTCTTTAGTGTTTGCTTTGATTTTCTTCCCGGTTTTGTTGAGTATCTGCGGGCCGTCCGGAGATACAGGATCCGCAAAATGGTTTTATTTGATGGTCAAGAGAAGGCTGTGTGACAGAAGGACTTGATTTAAAGTTGGATAGGTTGAGTACTTTAGCTCCTTATAAATGTGTGACCGAATAAGTTGAGTTAGTTTTTAGTACGCAGTGGTGAAAAGTTTACAAATAGGCCGTCCTTCTGGAGATTGAGTCGTATTTGGACGTTGCAATCGGGACATTTTACGTTCGCCTTTCCGATTGCTGCTCTGGAAGCTTTCACTGGAAGTGCACTCTCTGCTGGTGGCTCAATAGGGACTGGCATTAACTTCCGGTCTACCTCCGGAGTAATGGCTGAATTGAATGTCAACAAGAGTGAACACTATGCCGATATCACGAGAGCGTATTTGAACCGTCAGGTTGATGTAATATAAGAGTTAGGTTAGTTTGGTATGGACTTGAAACACTAAAAAATCACTAAAACACGTTATCAATGGTGAATTAAAAATAGTGGTGTTAGTTAGGAAATTTATCGATCGATGCTCGATATAAAAGATCTATTCATCTGAATAATTTCGTGCCGACTTGCTGGCGGGTGTACATTTAAATCTTCTCCGATGGATAGACGACGGACGTCGCCGGTAGACTGGCATAAATTATATGGAAGAGTTCAACAGCTTTCTTTGCATATAACTACAGGAAGAAGTCAGGGATCTCAATGAATACATTTACGTTAGTGTCAAATTCTTATCAATACATTTTTACTTTTCTAATTGGCCCTCTGATAGTATATACTTGTACGTAATTATATAGTACCTTATCTTAATAAGAATTCCGTCCTCTATTTGTACTTTCCTATGATCACTTCGTGATTGCAAAATCATCAAAAACGTTAGACTAGGTTCATCAAAGAATCTGTGATTACATGTATTCTCTGTAAACATGGTAGCACTCTTAGCATAATGTCCATTCCTTTTTTAGCGAATTCTGCTGCGAGATTCTAAGTGCTGGTATAATATTTGTAACTGCCAGAAAGTAATGACTCGTTGTTGTAACTTATAATGATATGATGACGAATGGAGAGGAGAGATGTTATTTCACATGTGTTCCTGTTTTAGTGGGACGTAACATTTTCTGCCGATGCCTCAGGAATCTGAGGAGGCGTCCGCGTTTTTATACTCAGAATTGTTCACCTATATTTGGAGTGCGATCGTCTGTTAGCATCATGACATCCTGACACGTTTGTTTAGCTGAATGTACATTGTAGTTGATTATATAACATTGGTGTACATTTGAATGATTTCAAAGATGTTGTAACCTCACCTCACTGAAATCATATTGTTTGTACATGCACCAAATGTATAGTAGTTAATTTATTTTGAATACAAAGTTCAATATTCATTTATTTTGAATGCAATATCATTTTTTTGTATACCTTTGTAAATTGTTTCTCTTCATTTCGAGGCATGGGCGGAGTTGTACGAAACAACGTTATAGCTTTGACATGAGCGTTTAGGTTTTAACGTGAAAATCTTAATGGGATTAACTGAAACAGATAACGTTCTTGGGGATACATGTCCTTAACATTACCGTTAGGGATAACGTGACTTTTGTGCTTTTGAACAAAACCGGGCCCTGGTTGTAAAAAACTTGGCATTGTACCATCACCTCGGCGTTATTTCCGCCTGGTTAGTGACCATCGCCACCAGTTCAATACAAAGCTAATAGATGGAAGCATCCACTCTTTGTCAGTCAATGAAGATGAAGAATTTGATCTCGGTGATGTCTTGTGATCGAGAACAGATCTATCGAGTCGAGCTGCTAATTTTTCTTTTCGTCAGTTATCTGGTATGCTTTCTAAAGGGGTAATGAAAAAAAACCTTCAAAAAACCCTTCTCTATAGTGAAGTGGAGTTCCGTTTATGAGCGTTGCTAAAATGTGCTCGCAGCACGGGAGTCCCTTGCCGCGCTGGGGTAATTTTGTTCGGGTGAGGTCACCAGGTAATTCAATTGTGACATAACCTTATTACAAGACTGGGACAAATTCAATCAATTTACCAGCAACATTTGAACAGCTCGATTTTCACATTAGCAAATTTTTTCCCGTTAAAGCGGAATTGGCTAGCATTGAGAAAATGGATGATTGAGAGCTGTCTGTTACCATTCAAAGTTGTCTGTGATTTGGTCGCACTTTTGCCCGAGAAGCGAGTGTTCGTGGTCAGAAGTTTAAACGTCATGTTCACGTCAAGCGAACACTGACAGTATAAGTGATTTTATATACTGTTAGTTACTATACTGTTAAGAATTACGAATCACGAATTTTTTTTTAATCGAACAGATAGCAAGCATTCGTCGGCGATGCGAAACCTCTGTAGAAACGACAAGATTGGCGATAATTCTTAGTTAAAAGCCTTGCTCCTTCAACGATGAGGAGGATTTTAGATAAAATCCTTTAGTTGGAAAACGTTGATTTCTCTCTCACACAGGAAAACTCGAGAAAAACAGCACATGTTAGTTTATGTCCCAGTGATTATGGGACGTTTTTTCATGTCAATCCCTCCATTTGGTAGCTATGTTGTCCAGCGGTATTGCGGCCACCATCAATCACCAAACAGGACAGCGTGACAACCAATGTTCCCTAGCTCGGGTGATTTGTTACGGTCGGTCTCTCAGCCTGCTGCAATGACTTGATTGTCTTAACCCTGGGTCGTGCTGGAATGTCCAAGGGAAGTGGCCGGTGCTGCCCGCGCAATCCGCAGTCTCCGCGCAGTGAGGGAATGTTCGATACTGCTGTTGGACTCCGCCGCCCGTCTTGTTGGGTACAGACACCACGCGTACTTCTATTCGCCAAACGTGGCTTGGTTGTCGGGCGGGGGTTGGAGCATTTTGGCAGCGTTCCGTGTTGCCGCGAGATAATGCAACTCTGATGGACGAACAGCGAGGCCTGATTCCACTAGCGCGTTTCCCGTTACGGTCGCCCTTACTGTAAACCTAGACTCGGCCCCTGGCGGGTATTTGGTAAGTCAAATCATCCGTTAGCTTGAATAGTGATGATATCAAAACGGTGTCCGGAACTCTCGTATAGGAAAGTAACTTTCGCGTTCGGAACCACCAGGTGGACTTATACTATAGCTTCAGCATTTATTCCGCTAACGAATGCGGGATCTGTTCTCTAAACAGGGCAACTTCAACTTGACAATCTTCTGAAGTATACACTCCGGACGCAGTGGACTGGCCTCGTCCCTCACCCTCAGGAGATCCAATTAGGATGACCCAATGACGTGTCCCGGGAGTCTATGATGACTGAAGTACAACTCACCGCATTAAATATTCACGCCTGTACACGGAAGCCAATTATCATCGGCCACTGGATTAATGCGCTTATCAATTCTGACTCTCCAAGTGTCCTCAAGAGGGTGCTATCCCTGGGCCATCGGGACGATCAAGTGTCGCGGACGGGGTATAAATCTTCATTAGATCTGATCAGATCATTTTCTGGCAGGAGTACACAGTTCTGGCAACACATCTCATAAATTATGCAGGTCTTACACGAAGCCGAGTTATTGAGGTGGTTTACTATACAGGATCAACACACAACTTGTCCATATCAAAACGAAATAAACAGTTGTGGCACAGTCTTTTAACGTCTCGGACCCTAATGGCAACAGACCAAAAGAGTATCGTGGGCGTGTGGGAGCGCATGAGGTGGTTAGAATCCCGGGGCAGTCCATTGCGTTATCCTAATTAGATCTCCTCATGGTAAGGAACGAGGCCGGTCCACTGCGTCTGGAGTGTACCGGTGGTATGCATCGGCCTCACGTCATCAAGTTTTTTCTCGTCGGCGCCAGATAAGCTACCAAGCATTGTTATCTTTCCAAGCATTGTATCTTTTTAAAACCACAATGATTTGATGAGACATAGTTGTACTCTTACTTCAATCATAATTTATTCGTCTCGGCGAAAATTGCATGATTATATCTCCTGAAGAAAGGGTTAAATCCATCAAGAAAGAAGTCAGAATGTAGAAATTAGACTCCGGGGGCAGTCCATTGCATCATCCTAATTGGATCGCCATATGGTGAGGGACGAGGCGTCCGGAGTGTAGTAAAAATGCACAGTGTAATTTTGCGGTCGTCTCGGAGAGTCGCATCTATGCATTTTGTAGCGACGAAAACCGGCGCGAATTATTACAGTGAGGACGAATCCCCAACCTGAAGACTAGGGTAAGATCACTTTAATAGAATTAGATACATTTTAATCATTGTCATCGATCCTAAGATGCCGTAGTCGATTGACATTCTTCTCAGTCCACGGCAGCGTCATCACCAATTAGTGTTGCGGTACTCAGATGTGTGGGTAATTAGCCCATTAGTGTTAAGTCGTGCTGATCAGGGGAGTGTTCTGTCGGGTACGGTTCAACCGGGGATGGAGATGCTAGCTCTGGGGACATTCGGCAACCTTCGCGTGTCTTAAAGGGACAACTTGGGCGTGGGATTTACCTGACCAGGAGGTTAGTACCCCTGCTTGACACTATGCGCCGCCACTTGTAGTATCACACTAATGCTGATCTCTAATACTGATGTTCGCCAGTGTTACGAGGCAGTTTTGGACATGGTTTGTAAATTTCAGGCAGGCCTGTGGTTACACCCCGTTCTTGTGCATTGTTTATTGCACAGTTCAACGATTTTTTAACGATCCAGTTTGGTGACGTTGCGCGCGGTCCTGTTGGAAGCCATTTTATATGAAAAACCAACATATCTCATGCCCAAGTTGTCCCTTTAATTTATGTCCGGAGGTTTGATGCTTTGATCACCGTCTGTAAGCAAAACGGCTTCAGAGGAAAGGTACTAGTGAGCATTCTGGTACTATAGGAAAGATTTGTGAACACTATCATGATACGGGTATAGACTCCCGCGGGGGCAACCCATTTTGTCATATATTCATAATGTTCTCCTAAATACGGGGAGGGACCGGGGGAGAGGCGAGGCCGGTCCACTGCGTCCGGAGTGTAATGGGCTGACCATTAGACCTTCAAAGCGATGATGTACGAAGTATATCTGAGGAGTGGAGATAAGACCATAGACAAACTCCTTTCACGCACGCATGCCATGACAAAACGGGCTGCATCAGGAGCCTAAGGGTCGAAAAGGTCGTTTCCTCGATTGGTTAACCTTTCCAATTACATGCTATAAAGGGATTAGACTAATTCGATTACAAAAGGTTTGTAGTTTCATCTAATCACATTACTTTTGAAATATTCTATAATAAATATTGATTTTGATTCTACTTTGGTGAGACATTGGATTATGATTTTATATACGGCTAAATGAAATATTATATAGGTTGGCTCACATTACGCTCAAATTTCGTGATGTGTTACACCCATTGGGAAAATGCCTAGAAAGGACCATTGGCATTAGTAAGGCCAATATTACCAAGCTCATGAAGCTATCGGCTGCCCAGTCACCTCCTATATTGCACAAAAAAGGAAAAATTCAAAATCTGACTGAATTATCACGCTTTTCCGATGTTGACTCCCATTTGACCCGCGTTAGCTCTCCATGCATCGACCCTTTCCACGTGGAACGATACACTAGTAATGCCTATCCAGGAGTTAGGAACTACCCTGCGAAGTCTTGGTGCTGATATCGATCTGATGGAGCTTGATTTACCCCGCAAATGCGACGATAAATGGAAATGTCGTTGCGTCTTAATAGCAGGGTGACGTGAACTCGGATCTCGGCGTGCACTCACGTGGCGGGAAAGGTCTTTCGCGCCAGGACTTGCGCGTACTGAAAATAACGAATAGCGCGTTTTTTTACACTCTAATAGCTGAAACAAAATTCGAAAAGCATCAAACACGTTCAGAAAAATAGTTTACCGATGAACCAGAAGAAGAACAAACATACTGCAATAAAAAGCCGACCATTCCATTCGCAAAACAATGAAAGGACGCGAAATTGTAGGTTTACAGTAAATTTTACCAACTTCACCCGAACAAATCTCAGATAATTCAGTTGGCTCTAAATCTGATCAACCCATTTAGCGGTAACTGGCTAGATTGGAATAAATTAACTAATTTTGCTTGATTTATTGTTGAATGAATATTTTAAACCGACATAAATTGGCAATGTGCCTTCCCTGGATAGCCATTTAGCATTCATTATTCAATTTGTTCTTGGAGATGAGGTGCAAAGCCCAAACGTCAGATGTGAAAAATCTATAACTTAAACTGAATCTACCAACTTTGTTGCGAGATTTGGACATGGCTAGCCAGTGTAAATTTCAGGCAAGCCAACGGTTACATCCCCTAGTGCATTGTATATTGCAGTGCAATGATTTTTCAATTAAACTAGTAGGCCCTATCCTTTTTTTTGAGAAGTCACGGTGTGTCATTAATCAACATATCGCATGCCAAAGTTGTCCCTTTAGAACTTTTACCAAAGCGAATGAACATTCACCTCTTCTGAAGACGTCTCTGACGTATACCATCAATCACTTTGGAATTCAAATCCAATTATTGATGAAATTAGTCCACAAAGCAGCGAAGGAAACACTGGTCCCGTGCTGCAAATTACCCCTAACTACCAGTCCCGCCAGCTTTCCCTTCCAAAAGATTAAACGCTGGTAACTGGAGTTTCCGGTTGCCATGGTAACGTGACTATCTTCCTGTAGAGTAAGAGCATGCCAATTCGCAGCGGAGACGCCATCCGCGTTTCTCTTTACTCGCGAAGACTTTGTGGATGGCTCGAGAATGAGGACATCGAATTTCATATTCTACCAGTGTCGTCGGCAGTGCAAGTGATGCCTAAATAGGCTGATATCAGAAGTGAATAAGCGACGATTAATGTCCGTATAAGAACACAGGAATATTATTGGATTCTGGAGAATTGTCGGTTACCTTAGTTACGAACGCCGGTTTATTTCTGCAGCTCAAGCTGGTGTATGTTTCCCAATATAAGAGGTAGGATGAAAGTTGTTTTCTCAATATATTTTGAACACCTTTCAATCATTATTTTGCATGACTTTATAATGAGGCCTAGGCTTTCGCCGGGGTTATCCCTATGTTCCCCGGTACCTATGTTCCCCGGTATACCTATCTTCCCTCAAGAGGTACCTATCTTCCCCCAAGAGGTACCTATCATCCCCGGTACCTATGTTCCCCAATATAGTTTTTATGATACAGTGTATGTACCAATTTAAAGCAAAGGCGCGTGCACCTTGGCCTTTAAGTCACGAAACAATGAATCGGGTGTCCTTAATAGAGAGGTTCTACTGTAGTATACATGTAGCCTCAAGGCACTATTGACTAGACTAAGAAATTATAGAGAGGCGGTTGTCAGATTCTCATGTTACCTTTGAAATACACACTGCCACTGGTTTGACAATGGTGAGGTGTCTTGCTCAAGGACATTTTAGAATCTACTTCGCCTGTTGGCTACTGAGAGACAGCCTCAAACTACAGTAGAACCTCCCTCAGCAGACACCTCTCTATTAAGGACACCCTCTTTACTAAGGACACTAGTTTTGGTCCCAAACTTGGTGTTTCCATTCAATTTGACCTCTCTAATCAGGACACCTCTCTGTTAAGGACAGCACTTGTCAGTCCCGAGGGTGTCTTTAATAGAGAGGTTCTGCTGCATGTACTAATCGACCTCCGCTGTTCTCATTGCCACCATGCATTGATCATCAACCATAATTAGCCGATCAATGTCAGGCTAACAGTATGTGGTTTACTTTGCTATAATAAATCCTCCCCTCGGGGCGATATCCTTAGAGTAAGGTTGATTTCTCCAAGCTATATCATGACAAAGCCACTGTTTCCTTTCATCATTACAAATACATGTATCATGCTGTTCTTGTATGTTTCATGTACATGTTCATCCGTGAAAGTCTCCCCCTCAGCTTGATCAAGGGCAACGGAACTGTCTGGTTATAAATTATCCCCTCATTAGCGTGACCCTGCACTGTTGGTGATTTGGCACCACCTTCTGTCCTTGGCGAGGTGAATCAGGTCCCTTAGTCCTCCTGGATGCAGGCAAATCAACAGGAACAATATACAGTGGAACCTCTCTTATCGGATACCTCTCTATTAAGGACAACCTCTCTATTAAGGACACTTGACTTGGTCCCAAATCGGTTCCTTCCATTCAATTTGACCTCTTAAATCAGAACACCTCTCTACTAAGGACAGCATTTTCAGTCCCGAGGGTGTCCTTAATAGAGAGGTTCTACTGTATTTAGTAGTCCTGCAGGATGATACTTCAGGGGCATAGCTAGTTTTTTGACCTCAGTGGCAGGAAGAATGACACATTTTGAAATTTCTCAGTCGAAATCATGGTCGTGACTTATTGGTGAGGGGAGGGGGGGGGGCATTTGCCTCCCTGTACCCTGCTAGTTGCACGCTTGTACTTGCAAAGCGGTCCGCCGAGGACACGTCTTGAACGATGCAACCTGCCCACCCGTTTCTTCTTCCCACCTCTTTCAACTCCCAGCCAGAATAGCTTTCTCCTACCACCATTCTTTTGGCGGCAGTCAGATGGCTGTTAAGTCATGTCACTAAAGATGTTAAAGAGCTGTTACTGACTGAAAAGAATAGCTGAGCTGAGGACTTTTCTTGAAAGATGCAACCGGCCCACCCATTGCTTCTTTCCTTCTCTTTCAACTCCAAACCATTATAGCAACCTCCTACCACAATTTCTTCTTGCTCTTGCATATTGTTCTTGCCCTCATCCTCCAAACTACAATCCTATTATTCCTATTGTGAAAATTGCCTTGGATTCCTTTAGGAGTACCTTCCTACACACCTTCAACCCACCTAGACATGCTGCCTACTTCATCTCTCATCCCAATGCAGTATTGTCATACATTTCTTGTAGGAGTGTCTTCCTTTTACCATAGCCTGGACAAGAGTGCCTCCCAAGACGCTTTGCCCAGGACTGAGTACTTTTCCAGAAGCCTTCCAGCCCTTCCTTTCGCTCTGTGCACCTCCTACTGATAAACAAAAACAGCTACATTTGTGTCTTCCTAGAAGTCATCAGCCTGGCCTGGAGTGCTGTGGAAGACACCATGCCAAGGAGTGTTTTCCCATACAATCCCAGCCCTTGCTTCCTCCCTGAGCACCTCAAACTGATCGCTTAGAAGAGCTGCATTTGTGTCTTCCTAGAACCTGTCAGCCTGGCCTGGAGCGCTCACCTTGACACCTTAGCAGGGAGTGTCCTCCCACACACCTTCCCAATTCTTTAAAATTCTTATCCTCATGCTTCATCTCCTGATCAGCAAGTACAATTCCCTTAATTGGAAGTGCCTTCCTAGAACCCATCAGCTTGTCAAGTGGTGCATTCCTAAACACCTTCAAAATTGCCCACGAGTGCCACCCCAGAAGACTGTCCAGCTCTTGCTTTCACCCTCCTGTGCCTCCGGCCACCTCTAGATCACACACCCTTCTTTTAAGGGCAGCGCTATCATAGAAGTTTTCAACTTGCCCAGGATTGCTTTCCACATTGTCCAGGATACCTTCCAAGCACTTGCCTCCTATCTCCTGCACCCCAACCTCCTGATCGCCAACAATTGTCTTCAGAGTCCTATCCCAGTTTACCCGTCCAACCATTCTTGCTTCCTATAACATCCTGCTTTATCATTTGCTTCGCAGAAGCCTCCCTCATCATTCCTCCTTCTTCAACCTCCCATCCCATCCCAATCTCCTACGATTCTCTTATGAATTATTGATGAGGTAATGCAGCATTACTCACCAACGCTTTTTCTCCAAGGGTAAATTCGTTGATGTAAGGAGAAATTTTCATCATCAATATTCCCAACATGCCAGTGCATTTGTATTTCAAACCTTTTAACATGTTTAAGCCGCTGGCAAATTAGTATAACAGTTGTATTTGTTTGAGTATTTCAAAGGGTAGATTTATATTTTATTCATGAATTTCAATTTCTTTGGTGTTATTTTTGCTCGTGGCGGAAAAAGTCTTCTGGATGGTTGATGATGTAAATGACATTCATGAGAATATGTTAAATCTTACAGCATGTGCTAGAAATGTTGCTCGAGATGCCCTGGAATGATAATGCAGCTATCAAGGATATTATGCATTCAATAGCTCTTAAGGACCAACAGAGTTATCAAGGACATTATTACCAAGCGAGGGCTTCCTCTCTAATTGTAGTTTCCTTTATCACTATTGCAGATACTATGGAAAAATTCAAAATATAACTGAACATTGTGCTATTCCAGTTTAAATCTGAACTAGACCCAAGTGAGCTCTCTGTGCAGTGGTCACCAATTTTTAGGATTGAAGTCAGCAAGCTAATCGTGTTTCTCACTTGGTGGGGTCCTGCTTGCCATGGCATACTAGACACCAGATACAAGGACTTCGTTTGAAGTCTCATTTGAAGTACTGTGGAGACCCAGGAATTTTTAGTTCATTGAAAATTGAAAGCTATGGGGGTTCATCGAGAAATAAAACCTGGGTTCTCCCCGGTATCAGACCACCCCCTATTCACATGATTCAGGATAGCCAACAACTAGACTATGGGGCACCTAGCTGGACAGTCTTGCAAAGACAGGGCGAGCCTGGCCTGTTGCACAGAGCAGTGTACTCAGCCACATGAGTTTTACTCTCTTGAGAAAAGACAGGTATGATCTGTAACAACTCTCCGCAATTTCATGCCGCCCTCCTCCGTTTAATCTCAGTCAAGCGTCTGGCATGTTTTGACAATCCTTTCCAGCCCATTAAAATCTGTCATCAGCGACTGCATAAAATCGATCACGCGTGATTGGTAAAGAACGCGTGGACCTCTGTAAACTCCAGGATTAGCTGATTGCGCTAAATAGATTTCATAGCAAATCATTACAACTTTTGTACAAATTCGCGAGATCGATGTTCAGATTGCGCTATGTCAAGATCGTAGGAAAATGGCCGCTTTAATCACCCGGAGGCCAGCGACCACTTCAGGTTCTTAGTCTTGTCAGCTTGAATAAAGGGAAATATTGAACCGGAGGAGAGTAGTTGGATTCGATTCATTGCCGTATTCGAGGTGATTTTCCGCCTGGGGCGTTATGGCAATCTGACACGGTTGTAGTCTTGTCACCTGGACAATGGGGCTATACGATTGGTGAAAGACGTCGATGAAGTTTGAACAGATCGAAATCAGGAAGGTTTTTTTAAGAATGGTGATGGTGTTTGGTATTAACTATCAGACTTAGAAAACAAGTGAAAATTTGGCCGCGGCATACCACAACGCTTTCAATTTCCAGCTGGCAGTTATGTGTTTAGTTTTCGGGGAGCAGCATTTGACTGGGCAAGGTGTGCCTGGCAGCTCCCATCAGTGCAAGTTTCTAGATACACTTCAGCTTGGTGACTCCTACAGACCGGTAGATGTCTCCATTTTTTCCTGAGGGCCGAACTGAGACAAGCTAAGGGAGCAATCTAAACCATCTGTCATCCAACTCCCATTCCTAAGACCTCATCATTTTGCAGGTCCCCTTTGCTCTAGGGGTATCATCGTTGACTGTAACAGCCCACATCCTTACCTTAAATGCTGCAGTTGGTGTCGTTCCTCAGCGACACCATCTCATCTCCTAGGATCCACCTACGCTGCTGCTAAAAGGGAAAAAGAGAAGGAACTGAGTATTCAAGTGTACAACTACTAGGTGACACAAAAAAGTTTGTATACTTTTGATTTTGATAACTCTCACAAAACCATATGTTAAAAAGTTTTTGTATGATCGTTTTTGTGTCAGCTAGTATAACTGCATCTTTGGTTGTACAGTATATGCTCTGGTGCCCCTGATGAATCTAGTGTCCTTCTAAATTTGTTTTCCAGCTCCATACATATAAGTATGGAGCCTTTGTTTCAAATACATGTACATCATATTTGGGATTCATGCCTCTATAAATCAAGTTCTCACTGGTATCAATGGTGTATGCATTTCCCTTTCAGCTTTAATCTTTTTAGCAACATAATAAAGAAACAGAGGAATCTGCTGTTCCTCACAAAACCCTCCACCCTTTGTGACAAATATATTTGGGATTCCTGCCTCTAATCAAGTTCTCACTAGTATCAATTTGTATCTGGATTTCCCTTTCAGCTTTATTCTTTCAGCAACACAATAAAGAAACAGAAGAATCTGCCCTTCCTCACATACCCTCCACCCTTTGTAAAAAATATATTTGGGAGTGATGCCTCTAATCAAGTTCTCACTAGTGTCAATTTGAATCTGGATTTCCCTTTCAGCTTAATTCTTTCAGCAACACAATAAAGAAACAGAAGAATCTGCCCTTCCTCACATACCCTCCACCCTTTGTAAAAAATATATTTGGGAGTGATGCCTCTAATCAAGTTCTCACTAGTGTCAATTTGAATCTGGATTTCCCTTTCAGCTTAATTCTTTCAGCAACACAATAAAGAAACAGAGGAGTCTGCCCTTCCTCCCATACCCTCCACCCTTTGTAAAAAAATATATTTGGGAGTGATGCCTCTAATCAAGTTCTCACTAGTATTAATTGTATCTGGATTTCCCTTTCAGATTAATTTTTTCAGCAACACAATAAAGAAACAGAAGAATCTGCCCTTCCTCCCATACCCTCCACCCTTTGTAAAAAATATATTTGGGAGTGATGCCTCTAATCAAGTTCTCACTAGTATTAATTGTATCTGGATTTCCCTTTCAGCTTAATTCTTTCAGCAACAAATATAAAGAAACCACAGAATCTGGCCTACCACTCACAACTCTTCATCGCCTCTTCACATCTTGGGGTTCACCCATGCGGAAGAAGCACCTTCTGATGTCTCTGCAATCAAACGCGTCTAATTGAGCCAGAAATCTGAAGGTAGGACATCTTTATGATTATCTTGTCAGCATTGTTATCTCGATGTTGAGAGTATATTTCTATTATTGTCGATGAAATTATCTATGTGATTCGTTCATGTTGAAATGCATGGATGTTTGTTGGAGAAGATTTCTGTTTGGATTCATGCAACTATCAATGGATGTCTTGTACGTCCCCTCATCATTAAATTTAATGAGCAGTTTGCACAAAACATACTGAAAGCTCCCTTTGGGCGTTGCTATGATCTACATGTCCAACTCAATGCACCATCTGTATCTTGATCGAAAAATTGCAACCGCCACTGCTGCCAAAACATGGCACTGGGTATGATCAGGTATGGATTAAAGACTTGGTATACTTGGTATAATAGATGTTCGTGGTATATTGTAATCAAGATGTATTAGAATAATGAAGAGAGGACATCAAAAGATGTACGCGAACATTCTATTATTATTATTATTAAAAACATTTTTATAGCGCTTAACGTTGTTAAAACTTCTGAGCGCTTTACAATTTATAATAAAACATAACATTAATACATGATAGAATAAAAGTCATTACTAAAGAAAACGTGCAAAGGATTCAAAAGAATTTCTTAAAAATATGAGTTTTTAGTGCAGTTTTAAAACGACCCAGGGTACTCTGGCCACGAACACTATTTGGAAGCTCATTCCATAGCTTTGGTCCCGCCACTGCGAATGCAGAGGAGCCTATCACCCGGTTTGTGCGGACTTCCTTACACAGACCCATTGTACTTGATCGTAGGGAGCGTGAGGGTTTGTAAACTTCTGAGCAGTCTGCGAGATATTTTGGTGCGTAATCATGTAGACATTTGTAGACCATTAGATTAACCTTGTAGTCAAGCCTTGCTTTCAAAGGAAGTGCGCACAGAACCGGGAACATTCTACCAACTGGTTCGTCTCACTTGTAAATGTGTATCTTTAGCACCCTCTGGAGCACCCTCTGTATAGAAAGCTGGGAACTAAACATTAATGTTGGCAAGGCAGTTATGCCTTCTCTTGCTTTAAAGGGCCAACTTGGGGATAAGACATATTGGTTTTTTGTACAAAAACGGCTTCCAGCAGGACCCCAACTTCTCCAAACAGGATTAAAGAAAACTCTTTGAACTGCAATAAACTATGCACTAGAACAGGGTGTAACTCTAGGCCTGCCTGAAATTCAAAAGTTAGACCCCCAAACTGCCTTCAAACCCTGTTGAAAGTTGTTTACAGAGAACGGCATCAGTGTAATACTACAAGTGGCGGTGCATGGTGTCAAGTCAGCACATTGTCCTCCTGGCTAGGTGAATCACATGCCCAAGTTATCCCTTTAACATAAGACATTCACGCTTAAGGCAATCGACAATAGTATGAAATTGAGTGGTGTCATTCCCCCGCACAACGCCCACATCAATCCAATACTACCGCTAAAAGCTACATTCTGTATGGATTACAAAATATCGCATTCTGGTAAGATTTCAACATTTGCGTGAGATATTAGTCACATGTCGTACCCAACCACGTGTATTTGAACTGTCTCAACTTTGACATTTATAGCGCCTTATTAGATTGTAATACTGATGTACTGTAATAAGATAAACAACAATGGATCTACTGAATTTTTAATTGGATAGTTCGACTGTATACTATTTGGTCCTTTATTGGAATTTTAGCCTTCGTAGTAAATTGATTTTGTTATCACCGTGATCAAAGCGATCAATAGTATCAGACATGTTTCTGCGTCTGAGTGGCTTAACCTTTGTCTTGAGGGCAAGTTGTTTACTGGTTTTGGTGAAATACATTTCGGATTTTAAGTGGCCCAACCTTTGTCTGGAGAGCAAGTTGTTTACCGGTTTTGGTGAAATACATTTCGGATTTTAAGTGGCCCAACCTTTGTCTGGAGAGCAAGTTGTTTACCGGTTTTGGTGAAATACATTTCGGATTTAAGTGGCCTTTAATACCTTTATCTTTCGGGCAAATTGTTTACTGGTTTTTTGTTAAATACATTTCAGATTTCAGTGGCCTAACCTTTATCTTTCGGGCAAATTGTTACTGGTTTTGGTGAAATACATTTCGGATTTAAGTGGCCTAACCTTTGTCTGGAGAGCAAGTGGTTTACCGGTTTTGGTGAAATACATTTCGGATTTAAGTGGCCTTTAATACCATTATCTTTCGGGCAAGTTGTTTACTGGTTTTTTGTTAAATACATTTCAGATTTCAGTGGCCTAACCTTTATCTTTCGGGCAAGGTGTTACTGGTTTTGGTGAATTTTTGATCGCTGAAACCTGGTATTTGTAGTACATGTACTTGTATACATGTCTAGGGCAATGTTGACATTTATGTTGAGTATGTATTACGCAA
This sequence comes from Lineus longissimus, assembly GCF_910592395.1. Classification (NCBI taxonomy): domain Eukaryota; kingdom Metazoa; phylum Nemertea; class Pilidiophora; order Heteronemertea; family Lineidae; genus Lineus; species Lineus longissimus. The sequence goes on from NC_088312.1 coordinate 11,819,303, forward strand.
TTGGAAAGTTTCAAATTCAATTTTAAATTTTAAATCTGTAACAGCCGACGTAGGCCTTTAATAGAGAACACAAAAGTAGAAGACATAAATCTCCAGATGGCCTTTAGTTCAAATCCCATTACTTCAATCATAGTTGTAATGGGTAATGGGTAATTGGTTTTTGCCTTTGCCTATAAACTGTATCACACTGAAGCAGCTGAAGTCTCGTAGCCTCACACTTCACTACATCCAATATTGTTACAAGTACAATCCATACCCTTGTGAATACCGAATGTTAACATTGTTACCATGGAAATGCATGTTTTCATCTTTTTTTAAATCGTATCGCGATGAGCAAGTGCATGGAAAACTAATTCCCCGAGCTTTGGGACTCTTGTTGTGAAATAAATCATGTCTTTTTTTGTGGATTTTTCTTGTGTATTAAGGAGACTACTCGGCTAGTGATGCCTTGAGTGAGTTTTTTTACTGCAGATGGTGACAATGGTACATTAGTCCAGAATTATAGAAAGCTGTGTTACTTCTTGACGGAGGCTTTAAGAGCGTACAGAGGTGTATGTTTGTGAGATTATGTTCTTGCAGAAGTCTTTGAAATGAAACAGAAAGAAACCTTTTTCTTTGTTAAGGGTTGACCATAGGCATCACCATTTGTGACCCACCCGACAAAATGAGTCGCATGTCGCTCCGAGCTTGACAGGTTGAGATGGACTGGTTGTCGATTTCACTGTTGTCTGCCTTTTGTTAAATCTGAGAACATCAATTTCTTCTATTACATCCTGGTGTCATTTTAGGCTCATCTTCTATGCAACATGTGACTCATTTTGTCGTGGTGGGTCACATTTTGGCTTGAACTTGAAATCCTAAAGTAATTAGAAGTCCTTCAAAGTGAAGTGAATGCCAATTTCAAGGTTGGGAGTCCGTTCTCTGAAAAACAAAGAACTGACTCCCACCATGGAAATTGGCATTCATTCTGAAAGTATTCTACTTGCTTTAGAATTTCAAGTTGTAGCCAAATGGTGATGCCTATGGTCTACACTTACATGTGTCAGCCAAGTCTTAGATGAAATTCGACATGCCATGTAAAATGCAAGAAAGATGTATTGAGTCGCTGACTGTTGGGCACTAGCAAAATGTACCCGCCCCACTGGATGTTGGTTTCCAATCTTGTTATGTCACAAGATGTAAATGGCGGTCTCTGTGGACCAATATGGGTGTCAGGGCCAGGCAAAGATAAATTGGCCAATAGTACAGCCATACATTGTTTTGGGCCGTAAATCCGCTCAGAACTTCCCAAGTCCTTTTAAATGCTAATTGTGGTTACAGTAATGATAATGAAAAGCTGGGTAGTTCCAATCCACTTTAACCTCTAATGATATGTTACTTCTGACCAGTACTATAGCCTAATCATGGCTAGACTGCCCAGCATTTAAAAACCAGGATTTATATTCGCCTTGGAGATTCCCAAACCCAATCTGCTCCATTCCTGCTTGCCAACCCAGCCAGCTGTATCCCACGTCAGTCCCTTGTGTCTCCAGACCTGTCATACTGTGATATTAATCAAAGGCTCATCCTTCCGGGAGTAATTAGCTCACGTCAGGATGATTTATCATGAAGTGCTCCGGAGTATGTCGTCCCTTCAGAAACAAAAGGTCATAAGTGACATTTTCAAATTTTTTCGAAGACACCTCAAATATTTCCAGAAAAGTCATCAAAGAAGCACAAGCATTGAAACTCTTATTGGACTGGGTTAAATCATGGCATTAAAGATGATCATTAGGTCTTTAGGGTTGAAATGCAATAATGATAAGTATAACAATGCTTGTGTGTCTTTTTACTGACATTTTCTGAATTTAGTCCGGTCCCCAACGGACAAAGGAGGAAGGATTGGATCACATTGTTTTATTTGCATGACAGAGGTCAGAGCAGTAACATTAAAGAACAGAACTCTCCCGACTGGGAGAGGGAGGTTGCTGTTTCAGGCATTCCACATTCATTTATATTCATAATGACATCAGGGATATCAACTGCAGACTGAGCCCCAGTCGGTTGAATCCGTTGAATCCACTGTTTCGACTTGGCCCAAAGCATCATGGTTTTTCTCTTGCAATTTATCATTTCCCAAGACAAGACGTCATATTGCATGATAGAAAACATGGCAGGTTCATTTTCAGATACTTTTGAAAGGTTTTGTAAAAAAAAATGTTTGTCTACTGGGTGCTTTACGATTGATGAGACATCTCTCTATCCCAATCACATGACCAACCTGATGATGATGAAAAACCTGTTCCCTGGTACAGTATTAATAATCCTTTGTATACATGTGGCCATTTTAGGAATTAATCAGTTTGGCCAGTCTGTCCGTCTGGGTATTAATCCGTCTCATATTCTTGTTCTAAATAAATATTCCTCTCGATAGGCACCCATGGTCGGGATGCAGATTACGTTTGTGAGGCAAACCTCTTACTAGAGAACAATTACTTGTTTGAGGCTGCTCGAAGGACAACAAGGAAGAGAAGTTGAAATGGTACATTTTTAGAGAACCTGGTTTCCGCTGTAACCATTGTCCACGCAATGGCGCAGATTCTGAAACTTAGTGGGTGGCAGTGTTTTGTCATTTCCTGTGTAAAAACATTGCACCTAGTTTCGGTGTCGAAACCATAACCGGTGGTACGAAATACGGAAGTATCAAAAAGCAGTCAAAAAACACTTTAGTGTTTAGTTTAAGGTGTTTTAGAAAAGAAATTGAGGATTTCAAGTTCTTGCCGAAATGATGGTGCCTATGATCAACCGCTTAGCTGGGGAATGAATGTAAGGCACTTTGACATTTGTACAGTATAAAGCACAATATTAGAGCTTACTTTTCATGTTTTTCATTTCGATATTACACTGGTAGCTACCAAGTAAACTGACTCCTAGTTCTGTCTTGGAACTGGTTGTCTATACTACTGCGAAGGCTCTGCTAGAGTGCATTTGACAGTTCAGAGTGCTTGGCATACATTGTGGTTTTATGTTGTCATCAACATTGGTAATGGGAGTTACAAAATGTGCATGTTTGTCTTAATCGATTTAAAGCAAATACAGTGGAACCTCCCTTAGCGGACATCTCTCTGTTAAGGACGACCTCTCTATTAAGGAGACTAGTTTTGGTCCCAAATTGGTGCTTTCCATTCAATTTGGCCTCTCTAATCAGGACAGCATTTGTCAGTCCGGAGGGTGTCCTTGATAGAGAGGTTCTACTGTAGCTTGTGATGCAATTTCTCATGAAATTTGTGTAGTTTTAGATGGGCTTATCTGATGATAGAAGTTGATTAATTTAATTTGATCAGGGGTTAGATGGGCTTATTAGCGGGATATTGTCAATTTTTAAAATCAAAAACGGTTATAGGAGATAAATGCTAATTTGATTCCGCTTAGAGTCATTGTGTTGAAAAGTAATTTTTTGGGGTGAGAATGAGTCTAAAAAGGGTACTGTTGGCAGGAGCCAGGTTAGTCAGAATTAGTTTCACCAAGTCACCGATAGGGGTCTATTATTTCTTATAGCTCATCAAAACTACTCATCCCTGTGTTAGAATATGACCATCACTGACTCAAACACAGTCCAGCCTTTAACTGTGCGTACCAACCCTGAGCTTCAGCCTATAGTCTCTATTAAAGTGCACTGTATTCTTTTCGAGTCTATTTCTGAATTTACATGTATATCCTCATCCCAAACTTATTTGAACTTGGGATGAAATGAGTGTTGAGTATTGTGACTAGTTACAAGTCAAAGATATCTAAACTGTCACAACTAGTGGGCAACAAAATCAATCAGACCTGCTACAGTCAAGCATCCACATTCATGTGGCTACGCACAACTCCCTTGATACCGTCAGCCTTCCACTTCCCCCGATGAATCGCAATCGACAATCAAGCGTCCACGTCCTTGTCAGCTACGCACGTCTCCCACGATACCATCTTCAACTTCCCGCAATAAATCGCAATCTACAGAACCATCAGACAACATCGATGATTTATGGGCCAATATTTCGATGATTTGATGCGCAGCTTCAAATATCTCAATCACCGAGTATTGATCATATCCCCAGTGAGATGGGCCAGGGACCGCTGATACGGGATCAGGCTGGGTGGGGATGGTGAGCTGCTCGTCCACTGACACATTGACCCTTTGATTATAACTCATTATTTTCTGACGGAATATACACTCGGTAGGACAGGCCCTAAATTTTATGATTATTATGGCTCCCATTTTAGAGCCATTTTGACCTTTGTTACTGGGAAACCTAGAAGAAGATTTGAGAAGGCATAAGAGCCATTTCGGAGGGCACTGACTGCTGGGGCAGTGGTGGCCAGGATAAATTTACCTTCTCATTTCCTGTTTAAAGTCTGATGCAGGTCAGTGGCTAGATTCGGTGTGATAAATGTGTGAACGATAGGGTTTCACGTGAGGGTTCCATTCAGAAACTTGCGTATGACCTGATGATGCATCAATTGCATTGATACCAACAGAGGTGCAGAAAGGGCATTGTATTGCTTGTACAAAATACTTGTAACGCAATTTCTTTGCCTCTGAAGAACCAGGTTCGAGTGGCGAAGTTAGCTTGTTTTACAATGTCAGAGGTACATTGAACTTGTCCCAACCAGTCCAGACACGCGTGTTAATCTCCGTCAAAGCAGCCCACAAAGCAGTGGCCTTCGCCCTATCAGAATCCCTAGATAGTATTGACTGGTCCACTTTGTTTCCTGTGCAATATCTCCACACACACACTGGTGACAGATGGCCCTGTCACTTTCATAATATCAGTATATCTTTCACTGGGTATTGTCAGTTTCGTGTGTTGGTGGGCATATGCGCAGTTGGGATTCAGATTATGTGGTTCAGGTTTGGTTGAAGAGGGTATTTTAGAAGGTCTGCATTAAGGAAGGCCTGATATTCATTTTCAACTTTTCGTATAATTTGTGAGTACATTTTCTTTATCTTCCTGTCAGTTGTCATCAATTTATTTATAGCTCATATGACCGATTCTTGTTGGAATTGGTTGTCTCATCAAACACAGCTTGGGTGGATCTGTCATAGGCCTTTTTGACAAAGACGAACCAAAGCCCAAACGAAAAAAATGTGTACACTCAGAACACGTCATAAGGCTAAGCCGCATAAGCCACCGTGACCCAGATGAAACGTATGACTGGTCAGCGCCCAAACACTTCTACGAAAATATCCTTTTCACCCCAAACATTGGCAGTGGCCTCAGTTTTGGCCTAGCTCAATGCTTCCAGTGTTTGGCAAGACGACCATTACCGCCAGTTCTGTATCAATTCCTTAAACAACATTTCTGCCTCATAAGGACTTTATAATGACCACCGAGGCATTCTGTGGTGAGCATGGAAAGATACAGCTTCACACGAAATGGTTGGCAACTCTTGAAAATGAATAGATTGCCAATTTCAAGGGTGGGAGTATGTTGTTTGTTTTCAAGAGAACAGACACCTACCCTTGAAATTGGCATTCTTTTCATTTTGAAGGAGTTCATATTGCTTTAGGATATCAAGTTCTAGGCAAAATTACTGCTTTTATGTCAACAGCGCTTTACACTGTTCACAGAGGCACTCTGAGGTGAGCACGGTAACAACCTTCTCATACAGCATCACACTCGAGCCCGACCTACGACCTACAATGACAGGTGATGGCCGATACCCACATCAGTATCGTCATATCATTCTATCCTGTGATATCCATACTTGATAGCTACGCCCACTCAAGATAGCATATTATTGGCTCGTATAATATATATTGCTTGGTTAAAGAGGCACTATAAAGCATCTCAGGGTTGTGGCTGCGTCCCCTCTTGCTGCATAGTTCATGTGAAGGTGGATGATGAGTTCTGTGTCATAGCATTCCCCTCTCCCATGTCCCTCACTGTATAGTACCCCCAGGTATATGGCACGGCTTAACCGGCCGGCCATGAGGGAATTCCTTTATGGCCCAGTGGTTGGCGCGTTGGCCCGAGAGTGGAAGTTAAGCAACGTTGAGCGCGGTGACCGGCGTGTACAATACACTCACATGGTCTCTATTACTTTAAGAAAAAATGTTGCCCAAGAACACTAAAGCTCCAGCATGGATTGCTAATGTGGAGGAAGGTCTTATGCATTATGCAGATGCAGTAGGGGGTGTATGGAATTACTTGCCTGGCTAATCAAACAGCCATAGAGGGTGAGGACGTACTCACATTTTTGACAGTTGCAGTGCCCAAGCTATACTGGCTGAGAATTTGGCGAAGGAAAAAAGGCAATGGAAATACGGCTAAGTGAAATGTCCTTCATTTGCTTAAGGCTCCGATGAGGCATCCTGACCTCAGACCAACACTCAGCACTAACGACCAAGCTCAGTAACGTTTGCGAGGGGAGGAGGTTACAACTGACTCTGGATTTTCCAGGATGCCGATGAGCTTGGGTTCTGCTATGGTAAACCTTGACTAAGATCAAAGAATGACCACCCTCTCGTGCACCTCTCTGGCTGGTCAACAGTGATTAATGATGGCCGATGGCTAGGTCAATGAGATACTTTCCCCGCACACCACTACCAGAAATGATGATAATGAGACATTTATAGCACAGCACTGTATCCAATTATTCTGAAGCTGCTCAAAGTGGTTTCTCGAATCATGGAGTTACTATGGGTAACCAGCAGCGTTCCAAGAATGACCTGACACCTCTGATACCGCCGACCAAACCGCTAATATTGTGTGAGTGATATGATGGAGATGACGGGATACAAATTGGGGTATGGGCATCTAGGACATGATAATGGACAGAGGACACCTTGAAGAGGATCACCTGTAGGTAATAATAATTCTGGGCTTTGGCTGGAATGACCCTTAGTTGGTCGGCTTGCGCCCTCAAAACACGGCTGACATTTCAGCCATAATCCCACACATAGCCTGCTGCGCAGAGGGAGATCAAGGCTTTGGAGTGTATTTTGCTATGTAATGCCGGTGTGTTGAGCTGTTTTTCAGGATAGCTGTTTGGAGGATGGCCAGACTATCCCCGGGCACTTTTTTTAGGGATCACCAATGTCTGTAGAGTACATTTTATAATATAGGTGTACTCACGATGAAGCAAAGGGTAGACAGAAAGTGTTCAAGGACAGCTTGAATATGCAGTAAATGAGAGGACCTGGGCAGACAAGGTGGAATGGGTGACAATTTGACTATGACCTGATGAGAGCTTGGTCATTGCTCCGTCAGGTTGGCCAAAGAAATATCGATATCTATTACCTGGTTGAATTGGTCTAGACATATTGAAAGCCATCATGTAATAATCGGAGCACATCAATGGCCTACTCTGGTTGCTGGCTCAGAATTCCTCCATATGGATAGGGGTCCAGGTATTAGATGTTCTGATCAGTATCAATAAAAACAGGAGATGACATTTTGTGGTTCTGATTTTCTGTATGGTTCATCACATTGCTCTCATGACTTTCCATGACACAGATGCCGTGTCAAAGTGGACACTGGGTTCCCTAATCTCTTAGAAGCTCATCCATATGCCCCTGGATGAGGCGATCGATTCCTAATTACAGGAAGTACGTGCACCATGTATGTGATCTTGACTTGAAGAGATATGATCTGCCCATTTGTGGGTTTCAGTCCAAGGTTCCATGACCACTGTGCTCAGATGTTGCAAATATCTATATCTTTGGCAGTTGTCTGCATCAATATGCTTGACTGTTTGCCTAAAGGTTGCTGTCTCCCAATGGAGCTACCACATGACAGTAACCCCGAACTCTGCTGTTTTGATCTCTATGGAGCTGCCTGAAAGTTCCCCAGACTGAGCTGCCAAGTTGAGTCTAAGGCTTGTCTTTGACCTGACCATTTATTAATCTAGTATTGGTGGCTCTCCCTACGGATGTGATAAGTGATCAGTCCCTAAATTGCAGCCAACTGGTCATCTGGGTGTCAAATAAATTGTAAAGGGACCAGCATATTCTCCTTGATTTGATTACGCGGTTCATATACACATGATGTCCTAGCTGTCATATGGCCACATTGTTTTCCCAGTAATGAAGCTACCGAGTCAAGGTTGTTGCATGTTCTGAAATGAACTCTAATTACCCTTGGCTCATCCCTACGGATGAGATCAGGTATTGATCTCTAATTGCAGGAAGTGGGGTTATCTTGATGGTCGCTGTGTCCTTGATTTGAGATCATATTCTGGGGAGTTAAGCTTTTGAGCGGATAGTTAGAGGTGCCAGTACCAAGCCTGTCATCTTCTGCAGTAAACATTTGAAAAACCTTTGAAGGGTGTTTTGACCAACACAAATATGCACCTTTTCAAGTTTAGAGGGTTGTAACATGTAATACAAGACTGTAATATAATTCTCATATCTTGTTGAGATCCGAAAAAAACTATAGTTTCGCTGATCTAAGACTGGTTGATGAATTACCACAGGGATGTCAAATTTCAGATTTTTAGGCGGATTTCAGATTTTTTCCTCTTACTAAATGCTAAATCTGATAGCTGGAATGGAAAGATCCCTGTCTCAAGTCTCAAGTCTCTGTAGATCTTTGATTTTTCAAAATGGGACCAAAGATAACCATTTTAGAGGCATTTTTATGCAAGTGAGTGCTGATGAAAGGACAAGATTTTTACAAGAAAATCTGTTCAGACTTTTTGCCAAGGCTCATTGGCATCCCTGATTACCTGGAAATCGAAACTAAGACCAAGAGTAGACAGGACATAACGTCATGAACATTTAGCAACTTGATGTCGCCAAATGATTGTCTCTCCGAGCATGCCTAGTGCATGATATGTAGCTTGAATAGCTAGAGGATGTTACCATCATATATCGTGAGGTCCCAGGGTCAGCTGCAGTGATCTTGAGTTCAAGATATGTCACTGCCATTCAATCCATTGTGCCTTTCAGACGACCAACCACCGTCTGTTACCATTTCTTGGAAAGACATCGATTTGTATAGTCAATGGTTATATTTTCTCATTCATTAATGTGGTCTTTGATGACAGCTAGTGCAAGTTAGAAAATGAACAGATTTACATACCTTTTGTGTAGCTGTGGTGTAATGCAGCACAATTTCAGATCTGTCTGCATATTCTCCTGTGGCCGATCTAGGAATTTGCCAAAGATGGGCATGGGGGTGGGGGGGGGGGGGCACCCTAGTAAAAGAGCAAAGCTAGTGATCTTGGAAATGAAGGGAATCTTGGTGCCCTACACAGAAAGTTTTAGAATTTAAAGTGAGAAATATTCTTTTTCTGGGCATTTGAGAGCAAAAATTAAAAGGCTATTTGCTCTAAGAACAGTCACACTGTGGTTTCAAATATGGCTGAGTAGCATCCTATAGTCATTCCAACTTTCCACCATCTCATCTCATCTCATAAACTCCCACTTGGCAAATTATAAGCACATCCACACTTTCGTATTTTCAATTAGTATTTGACCATGTCAGCGAATAAGAAAGAAAAAAAACCCAGCCCTATCCAAGATTTTGGGAAAAAGGATGATTGATAATTATTTTTTTATCTTGCTTTATTTTCTCAATCATAAAAGAAAGAAAAAATCGTACAACGTTCCATGAACAAATCCGGGAAGATTCGCAACTTTTCATTAAAAAATTTTAAGCTCCTGCTGCCTTTGCATTTCCCTCTTCTTTCATCACAACCTAATGGCAAATTGTTCTTTAGAAACAACTCGCATCCGTAGAAGTTGTTGCCTATCGTGGGAGCAGTCATGCGGCGTTGTCTTTGTGCATGCCATTATTTCAGATTTGGTGAGCACATTTTTTTTGAATCAAGTTGTGATTATGGCTTGTGGCTGCATACGATTCGGCAAGCACACTGTTAACCCTGAAATAGACACGGCCATTTTACTTCAGGGTTTCATGGAATTGCAACTTTGGTTACATTTGATGTAATGTTTCGGGAACCCTGTAACAGTAGTTTCAACGAGAATTTCATTTTTGCGGCCAAATGCTTTCAACATTATCTGCAAAACGAAACAGTATGTTTTTTAATATGAAGTCCTAGAATAACGCAAGAGCATCTTTGGCTGTATCAAAAAGAAATTGGTTTCTCGAAGTAAAAATCCAATGCTCTGGGTTATTATTCTCACTATCACACCATCTCAAGGTGAGTTTGCTCATTGGAAAGTAAGATTTCATGTCTCCGCTTAGCTGTTGGTATTGATTTGTTTTGTTTTTTGTTGAAGCCAGAGGAGAATGGCCTTGGCTGATGCGCCTGCCCTCCTTCCTCAGTTTTAAGTCCTGCCGCTGCATTCATTCCGCGGCCTTAAGTGGGGCTGCTTGCCAGAAGGCCATTTTTTGAAATGGAAGCTTTGATCGGGGCAATTCCTGTACTCTTTGCTAATGATTCTAGGGATCCTTTTCAGCGCATGCACCGTAGACAGTATGCGTACTCCTTCAATCTATCTCTATTGCACTGTTTGGAAAATGTTGAGCTTATTTTGTGGTAGAGCCCAGATAGAAGCTTATACCTTCATCCTGTGTGACAATCAGACTTGAGATGAACCCCACACTTGGTTACACCGCCACTAGCACAGATAACGCTGAATACGGTAGACTAGTTTATTTATTATGGATGACAATCCGCTTGGCATGGTCGATGTAAATTGAATGAGTCAGATCAAAGATTGAGAGGCGATGAGGAAAACCCTAGAGAAGGAATCAGCAGCGAGGACATTTCACTTTCAAAGATGTTATTCCCAAGCGGGTGATTTTGGTGGGACTTTTTGCATTCTCTTTAAGAGTTGACCATAGGCACCACCATTCTGGATGGAACTTGAAATCCAAAAGCAATTTCAATATAGAACTGGAGTACAAATTCTCTATTTAGGACACCCTCAGGACTGACAAGTACTGTCCTTAAAAGAGAGGGGACCTGATTAGAGAGGTCAAATCAGACAGAAACAACCAAGTTGGGACCAAAACGAATATCCTTGATAGAGAGGTTGTCCTTAATAGAGAGGTATCTGCTGAGAGAGATTCCGCTGTACTTTCTAACTGCCCTGATTGGTGAAGAAGAGAAATCTGATTTTCGTGAGGGGGAAGATTTGAAATGAACACCCTTTTCTGTATTGATGAAGACACTCACTATGACATGTCAATCCATTTGTTGCTTATATCATATCATGATCATTACCTTAAGTCATCCCTCCAGTAAATTGTTAGGTTGCAGTCATTATATGGGTGTGAGGTTAAAGTACGTCAACTATGTAATGATAGGGTTTGCAATGTTTAATGATGGGTTTATTTGCATACCTTGAGGTAGAGTAAGAGTAAGCAGTATAGCATTCTCAGAGGATAGTGTCACATCGCTATACACTAACTTATGCATGTAAGACAACACACTATACACTGTTTACAAACACACGCAGATTGACTGTCGGCGCTGCCTGGTGTTAGAAAATGACACTAGATAAAGGTAAACATGTGTGAACGAACGACGCACCCCTTTAAGAAGAAAAAAGGAAACTTCTGAAATGAGACGGATTCATCCGTTAATGCAAATGCTATCAGTGCTACACTTAATCAGATTGTGAAGAGTCATTCACCTGTTACAATGTAATTATCGCACAGAGGGAAAATCACCTTCAAAGAACAGGTGTGCGGTTCGATGAGCGTCTTAGTTCTTAATCGATGCTAGAGTTTTTGTTCAAGATCTGATGTTTGCTGCTATTATTTTCAAACTGCTGTGTTGTGTAGCTGCGGGCTGTATTGTGATGTCTTGAGGGGAACATTGGAATCCATTATAAACCGCTCACAACATATGTTAAAACTCTCATCTTTCAACGTCATTGGCCGTGACCACTACTCGGGAGGATCATTTCCGTTCAGACCCATGCGTTGACATTGTAAGTTACCTCCATGCGCTCTGTTGGGCACTCTGGTTTCCTCCTACAGTGATTCACCTGTTGATTATCACATAAGACTATAAATCTTCAAAGAACAGATGATTTGGTTCAATTAACACTTAAGTTCGGCCTTGATGCTGGAATTTTTCTCGACATCTGACATCTGATATATGCTGCAGTTTTTTTCAAAACTTCTGTATTGCAGCTGGCCGGGGACTGTGCTTGGTTGTCAATAGTGGAGTATCTAAAAAACTATGGTATAAATTATCATCCAAATTTCACACTATAACCCCAGTCTCTCTTGAAATCTTTCATCAGACCTTAGATCAGCTGCTCAACCAGCGGGACAACCTGATCACTTCTTACCTGCCTCCATGGCTATCTTTCAAGTTTAGTGACTGTCACGCTTGAAATCGTATTCCATTTCTGGCCCATCTTTGGGGCACTGCATTTTGAAATATCTCATTTTGCCTAAGCATAGCATAAGAGTGCTTAAAGCAAGGCATGACCCTGCTTGAGTTATCACTTGCATCTATCTAGCTGTGACCAAATCCTCCAAGACATTGGATGCCTTATTTATGATTATTTGATGTTGTTGGCTGGAAATTCTACCAAATTGATGGTAGTTAGGTTGACATTGACTGGTTTAATCACTGTCCATCTTAATGTAATCTGTAATCTTAGCCATTATTGGAGTGGTATTCTTCAGACTGTTTTAGTTTAGGTTTCCCCACCCTCTGGCATGTCTGATGATAACATTATCGGCAGAAAGTCTCTTTGATTTTGGAGTTCTAATGAGGTACACTTTTTCAAAATCGTTTGTCATATCATTTTGTATTGGATTTATACATAAACAATGGTACCTCCCTTAGCAGACACCTCTCTAAAAAGGACAGCCTCTCAATTAAGGACACTAGTTTTGATCCTGAATTGGTTGTCACCAATCAATTTGACCTCTCTAATCAGGACACCTCTCTATCAAGGACAGTAATTGTCTTTCTGGAGGGTATCCTAAATTGAAAGGTTCATGTACATCAGTAGACTCCCTGGGTAGTCCATTGCGTCATCCTAATTGGGTCTCGTTAGGGTGAGGAACAAGGCCGGTCCACTGCGGTCGAAGTGTAGTACATCAGTAGCATGTTCTGGTTTCATCAAGTCTTATTAAAGTTTGTTTGACATGGACATTTTAACCTACAGTATCTTGTTTCTTGAACTAGTGACACAAAATGCTTGAAAAAAACACATTTTTCCAGACCCGTACTCCCTTTTTTCCCTACTTTTACATGTCTAACAGCCTTGAAGCCTTGCAACACATCTTCGAAAGACGTGTAAAGACTATAAAAATGCATCATATTTTCGACTGACATGTAAAGTTTATCAAAATCATCTTCTGCAGCTGCTTTTTTCTCACTTATACGGCTGCTTGTGCACTATATTCTGACTTGTATGTGCCTTGAAGCCCGGTATCCGATTTTCTGATAACAGTCTTCCGCACTTGTCATTTCCCTAACTACAAGTCTCGTAAGTGTAGCCGGGAGGTTCCGTCTTTTTAAACAGTAATTACGAATAATTAGGGACACTGTGGCTTTTAGTCGATTGTGAAGTATTTGGCACTGCATTTAACTTTAACCAACGGCAATTGGCACCCTTTTGAGAATTGAAGGAAGCTAAAAAATATGATTATTCACCAGGAATATGTCAAGCTTAAGGCTTTGCTTTTCCAGGTCCAGTTTTGGGATGATCATAAAAGATAAACAAGGCCCAATTTTTTTCTTTCATCAACATGATCAAGGGTTACTTTGAGATTATGCACTCACTTTCATACTAAAATTCCTAATTTTAGTGTGAAACCCTGGGAAAAATGCCCAGTCACAGACATATTTTTGGGCCACAGCCTTCTACAAACCGGTGACCTAGTCAATTGTTATTTGTTTTGCAATTTTCAAGAGAGGCGGGGGACGGTTCCATTTCGTCTTCAACTTTAAGAACAGTCTAGAAAGTTAAAGCTTTCTTGAAGTTAAAGCCTGTCTTCGACTTGATATTGCAATTTCCCTATTCTTTCTGACGGATTTTCCATCAAGAATTCATTAGATGTTAACCATAAAATATCTCCTTGAAAACCATTATTTCCATCGCAAATGAAAATTTATTTGACACATCCAGACATGTTTCTTATGAACTTTATTGAAGTTAAGCTGAGTGCAAGCTTTAACTCAACTACTGCGTCTTGGATAATATCCATAGAAATTGGATTTCTACCATTTCCTCAGTGCTGCATTCCCGCGTGACATCTAGATGGTTAGAAACAGAGGAACCTATTCTATTCATCTTCTTCCTTGATTTGGCGAAGCGGGACGGATGTCATTTCTGATTTGGACTGTATACCCGCATCAGACACTTGTGATTCTGTTGGGAGTCATTCTCACTCGAAAAACTACAAATTGTCATGGGTGTATTCAGGCTCTAAGGCTGTAAATAGGCCACTCGAAAATAACTACTCGGCCCCAGTGAGTTATTCAGCAATTGAAACAACCGCTGGTGTGGCAAGTGAGATGTTATTTCTTCTTCCCACCAGTCATGCAGCAGGTAATTCAAATTACCTAATAACTGCTGGGACCGAACGTATTTCTTCGGCAGCAATACACAGCGGAACTTTGTGTATTGCTATGTCTTTCAAACTGGACGAACCATGGGTGTGTGAATCTACAGCGACAGCCGGTAGCCTCCAGCCCATTCAGAGCCCCAGCAGGATTTGCTGCCCATTTTTCATTCAGTATGGCATGTTGTATAAAGTTCTCTTGGGAATTTTCAGGTAAATTATGGAAGATTGAGATGCAGACATTTATATACATTTATACAGCAAGTACATGTAGCAATGTGTAGAGGGAAGAATCTTAGCATTACTTCTTACACATATTTCCGTCGTCATGGTGATACTTGGAAACTTCGGGATAAATCTTGGTGTCGGAATTGTAGTTTGTTTTAATTGTTGTGCCGCGAGAGTGATGTTCATATATGGTAATTTGTAAATTGCTGAAATCATGTCTGCAGATAGCAAGTGCAATGGGCTAGAAGCAAAGCAAGTGCAATTCATAAGGGAGTGAAACAGGGTGTTCCAAAAAATACTGCATTAATGAAATTGCCATTACAAGACCATAAATTTAGACGGACCTGATGACAGGTTGTTTGAAAGTGGCTCTCACAAAACCCACATTGGTGACTCGGTTTTTTTTGTGTGACACTTCTTTTAAAGCTTTTTGATTACTTCAAAAGAAAGCTTGCAGCAAAGCAAGTGCAATGAGCATTGGTTCAATTCGTAAGGGAGTGACTGGTTGTTGCAAAAAACCTGCACTAATGAAATTACCATTACAAGACCGTAAATTACGACGGAATTGATGACTGCTTCTTACGAATAGCATTCACAAAACCACACTCATTTGTGGCTTTTTTGTCTCATGTGTGACATTTCTTGAAAGCCTTTTCTGCTACTTAGTCCATCTGCTCAAAGAAGAGAAAGAAGGTCAAACACAGCAGGTCTGGACTAAGCGGCATTTGACATGACATGTTTTGCCTCCGTCATATAAAAGCATTCTCCTGACCGATATCATTGCCGTCTCTGTGGATTCTAGGTGAAGCAAGTAAAAAAACAGAGCATTAAAGAATGAAACTCTAACTGCCATTAAAATAACCAAGTTAAAAAACTGCCATTAGAAGAAAAGTGCTAATTATGAAGCTAAATGATGACAAGTTTGAACAAATGGCTTTCATAAGAGCAATTGCATTTGACTTTTCTTTCCACTTGCATGGATGACAACCAATAATGTTACTTTCTGTTCAAAGAAGAGTGAAGTGTAGACACGCAACAGGTCTTGGCTTAAGGGCATTTGACGTCGGAGAAATATTATGACTGAGGGGTGTAATTATGGTCTAAGTGATTTTGTCGTCTGGCATGTCTGGCTAGTGTTTCTTTTGACAAATAGTTACTTGAATTGAGGAAGTTGAGCTACTTGAGATTTTTTGATTGAATTTTGAATGGAAAAAATGAAGCTGTGTCGATAATAAATGAATTATAATCATGTTACGCATTCATAATCTCATTTGGTAGAAAAGAGTCTTTAGTCTTGCCTCTTTTGAAAAGATTTTCAAATTTTACTCATAAAGATGGTGAAATAACTCAAAGTTGATTGCATTTCACATCCAAACAAAATCATTTCACCTGAGTGATTATGTGATTGATTGGAATTGAAATGTCTCAAGGTTGTCTTTGAATGGCTTTTGCATGCAGGTGATATCACTTGTGGAGTGGTGGCTGATACAGTTGAACCTCTCTATTAAGGACACCCTCGGGACTGACAAATGATGATGTGTCCTGATTACAGAGGCAATCAGCAACCCAACTTTCAAGGCGAAATCTTGGGTAAATTTGAACAACCTCTCTATTATGGACACCCTTTGGACTGACAAATGATGTCCTTAATAGAGAGGTGTTCGTTTACAGAGGTAATCAGCAACCCAAATTTCAAGGTGAAATCTTGAGGAAATGTATCCCAATATCATGTTTTGCCTTTGATAAAATGGACGTAGAAGTGTAGATTGATTGGGGTTTCTCATGAGAACATCTTTGTCCAGGATATACCCTTTCAATCGTTTGTTACAATAATGAGCTGGATTCGGGTTGAGTTGCAAACTTAGTGCTGGGAAATTGAAATGAGATCCTCGGACTTACTCAGGGAAGATAATGATGTTACTGAGCCTCTTGTGAAACGTCAGATCTTAGGTTTTGTGTCTGATGAGGTCCGGTGTGAGTTGTTGTCTAGGTTTCATTAGGTTTTGAGTCTGATGAGGTCCGGTGTGAGTTGATGTCTAGGTTTCATTCGGTTTTGTGTCTGATGAGGTCCGGTGTGAGTTGTTGTCTAGGTTTCATTAGGTTTTGTGTCTGATGAGGTCCGGTGTGAGTTGCTGTCTAGGTTTCATTAGGTTTTGAGTCTGATGAGGTCCGGTGTGAGTTGATGTCTAGGTTTCATTCGGTTTTGTGTCTGATGAGGTCCGGTGTGAGTTGTTGTCTAGGTTTCATTAGGTTTTGTGTCTGATGAGGTCCGGTGTGTCTAGGTTTCATTAGGTTTTGTGTCTGATGAGGACTGGTGTGTGTTTCTGTCTCGGTTTCATTAGGTTTTCTGTCTGATGAGGTCCGGTG
The DNA here is from genome assembly GCF_910592395.1 of Lineus longissimus. Lineage (NCBI taxonomy): Eukaryota > Metazoa > Nemertea > Pilidiophora > Heteronemertea > Lineidae > Lineus > Lineus longissimus. The sequence goes on from NC_088312.1 coordinate 11,836,372, forward strand.
TGAGTTGTTATCTAGGTTTCAATAGGTTTTGTGTCTGATGAGGTCCGGTGTGAGTTGTTATCTAGGTTTCATTAGGTTTTGAGTCTGATGAGGTCCGGTGTGAGTTGTTATCTAGGTTTCATTAGGTTTTGAGTCTGATGAGGTCCGGTGTGAGTTGTTATCTAGGTTTCATTAGGTTTTGTGTCTGATGAGGTCCGGTGTGAGTTGTTATCTAGGTTTCATTAGGTTTTGAGTCTGATGAGGTCCGGTGTGAGTTGATGTCTAGGTTTCATTCGGTTTTGTGTCTGATGAGGTCCGGTGTGAGTTGTTGTCTAGGTTTCATTAGGTTTTGTGTCTGATGAGGTCCGGTGTGTCTAGGTTTCATTAGGTTTTGTGTCTGATGAGGACTGGTGTGTGTTTCTGTCTCGGTTTCATTAGGTTTTCTGTCTGATGAGGTCCAGTGTGAGTTGTTATCTAGGTTTCATTAGGTTTTGTGTCTGATGAGGTCCGGTGTGAGTTTATGTCTAGGTTACATTAGGTTTTGTGTCTGATGAGGACTGGTGTGAGTTTATGTCTAGGTTTCATTAGGTTTTGTGTCTGATGAGGTCTGGTGTGAGTTGTTATCTAGGTTTCATTAGGTTTTGTGTCTGATGAGGTCCGGTGTTAGTTGTTGTCTAGGTTTCGGTTTTGTGTCTGATGAGGTCTGGTGTGAGTTTATGTCTAGGTTTCATTAGGTTTTGTGTCTGATGAGGTCCGGTATGAGTTTATGTCTAGGTTTCATTAGGTTTTGTGTCTGATGAGGTCCGGTGTGAGTTTATGTCTAGGTTTCATTAAGTTTTGTGTCTGATGAGGTCCGGTGTGTGTTGTTGTCTAGGTTACATTAGGTTTTGTGTCTGATGAGGTCCGGTGTGAGTTGCTGTCTAGGTTTCATTAGGTTTTGAGTCTGATGAGGTCCGGTGTGAGTTGCTGTCTAGGTTTCATTAGGTTTTGAGTCTGATGAGGTCCGGTGTGAGTTGCTGTCTAGGTTTGATCAGGTTTTTCTGTCTGGTGAGGTCAGGTGTGAGTTGCGGTCTATAGGTTTCATTAGGTTTTGTGTCTGATGATATCTTCTTAAGTCTCTTAAATCATCTAAAAGAGCTTAATCAGAAAATTTGAAGTTTCAGGTCGAATAATCTTAAAGCATTTTTTGTTGGAAATCGAGTGAAAATGTAAGTCAACTGCTGAAGAAAAGTGAGCCTGCTATGATTTTACTGATCATGTCTTCTTCTTTCTCCATGATAAACCATGGTGTAGCAAATAGAGGAATAAATTCTGGCTACGTTGGACAACTTCTTCTCTTGGTGTAGCTAGCTTTTTGGTTGTGGGGGGGGGGCAAAATGCTCTATGAGGGGGCAAAACAACCCCTTTTGAAATTGCCCCCCCCCCCCCCTCTCTAGCTAGGCCCCAGCTGCTATCTAATAAAAATAACATGGGGTTAATGACATGTCAAAGACAGTCCAAGAAATCCAATCCGTCTTGTGTACTTTTCCTGCTTTTCCTGTCACGGTATCACGTTCTAACATATCTAATGCTTTCGTCTTCTGCACGAGAGAAGTGGTCGCTTCAAGCCATAGACATGACGCAGGACAAAAGAGATGCGCTTATCCGGTGCTAACACATATCTGCTCGGATACCTAGCAACAAGGAAGCGACTGGTGAATGAAGAGATACTTATATTTACGTGGTTTCATAACCCCTTTGGAGCTGACGGCAAATACATGTACATGTGGATTAGACGGCATGGGTCGATTTGGAGTCTTGAGGTTTAGGTCACGGTGGAAGCATGAATTGCTTGGTCTTTTGTTTTGAAGACCATTTGACAGCTCATGAGGTGCTACATAGCATGTCACAAGCGTACCATGCTATACAGACAGGAAGAACAGTCCTGTGGTTCCACCCATTGTTATTTAGTGTGAACAAGTGCTCATTTTGATGCCACTGGCGTGTTTGCCGATATGAAAACATACAAGGTATTTCAATACCACTCGCGCATAACAAAGAATATAATCAATGGACTCTTCTCATTTGGTGTATAGCCTGGTATGCTTGTACACAGCAGTAACTGCCATTGGAATGCATGACGTAAGACCCAGATTTTGGATTTCATATATTTTTCGAGGTCACAACGATTTAAATTCAACATCTGGAGAAGAAGTATCACGTATTGTACAAATTTTGATATGTTAAGCACAATGTCCATGTTAAAAGTTTCAGATGTTTTGGTATTTCATGATTTTTATGATTTTTTGGTACCCGGGCATTAGCGGGTGGATATTTGGACACGTGAATGTCATACCGATGATATTTCAGATAAAGGCCGACAGAGATATATGTACATGTATTTTGAAACTGATGTACTTTGGCAATAAAAGCAGACATCTCCAATGATATCTGGGATAATGATTACTGTAGGGATGATTGAGGCAGATAAGGATTTTTGGATTAGTTTATGATTTATCATGATATATCAGGTGATGATAGTCAAAACCTCGTCTCTTTCAGATGCTATTGACTCCAGTCTGAATTTCGTTATGCTGGCTGACACCCACCAAAGTTTTCGTTTAACACCAGCATTATGAAGGGCACTAGTAGTAAAATGACCTGTCTTGCCTCTGCAATAAAAAGACATTAACGTATCTAAGAAAAACAATTGACACCTTGTGTTAAAATTCAAAATTTCTTGACTTGCAAAGGTATGTTTTGTTTCATTAGAGCATTCTCTTTGGCCGGCGAAAATCTTTGCAAAATCTTGGGAGGCTTCATTTGAGCATGCTCCCTCAGTGCAGGACCTCCCAAAAAAACCAAAGCGAGCCAAAGATTTCCCCAGAAAACATTCATTGGCTAACGCCGACAAAGAAAGAAAAGGTGCTAAGACGGATGTTTAGCGGCAGGTCAGACGATGTTAACGAGTTAAAGCTCATTGAGAGGTTATAACTCATTTACTTGAATTGATTAACGATTCTAATTAGCACTCTCATCTCCGCAGTAATTATCGGAATTTAAGAAACGGCATTCATTAACCTGATATTTCAGTCGTTATGGTAAATTATGCAAATGAAGTAGAGCCGCGGCTGTGGGTGAGAATATTGGTCTGATTTTCCTAATGAGTTCTGACATGTCTGATGTGCCATACTCGGGACTTCTCTTTTGCTATGGTGGAAATTCTAATTCAATTTATTAGCAGAATTTTGGCATTAGAGCTTAAAGTATTCAATTCAAAAGATATATGCATGTTGGGTAATTTTTTGACCTGTGCCAAAATCTTCAGTACCTAAAATAGTCAAATCGGCTTTTGCAAGAATTGGGTTTGAATATAGTCCGCTAAGAGGCACGGTGAGTCACAGCTTTTCATGTACAATTGGTCCCATTTTCATGGATTTTTCCAGAATTTTCGCCAAACAGCCCCAAGACCCCCATGCCCGTGGGTTAAACAATTAGCACCAAGCATTACAAAGGACTCAATGATTCAGACACAGTTAGACAAACAGATATAAACTCCTACCTCACACATCAATCTCGACACGCCATGACAAAATTAATCGCCCCTTCTGTCTGCTTGGTCATCATGGTGACTCATAATCTGACCGATCTATACGCCGCAAATATTCCGATATGAATTTAATATAGGAAAACACTCACCACCGACCTTGTCTGTTAAAGGGAGACTATAGGCAGGGCCAGGTAGGCAAGATAAAGATACACAAAGTCACCAATAGAGGTCTTTCCTATCTCAGTACATCAAAACTATTCAGGCTCGTAAGAGGAATAGCACTTTTAAACACAACCAAGTCCCCTATCTGGGCATGTAATCCACCTGAGGACTACCAATTTTACCTCCCAACTCCTATAGTTCCCTTAACACTAGATCATGAGGTAGGATAAGGTAGTTGCAGAATTTATCTGAATTAAATTTCATCCCATTGAAACTTGTGGCTTTAGGAAAAGGCATTTTGAGCAGTCTCTGCTGGGAAGAATGTACTGCCTTGGTCCAATTGCGTGGTTAAACTATTCTTTGATGATATTCACTATACCAATGGAAATCTTTGGAACCAGACCTGGTCCAAAGTGTTGACAGATGAGCCCATCTCTTTCCCTCAAACCACTCAAAGAGATGACCAACATTCCTTGTTATATTGCATTTGTAAGGTTATATTTACCTTGTCGATGAAATCTGTAATGAGAGACCACTGTGTAGTCGACTGGAGGGAGCGATTAATTTTGCTTGGATTGTTGATCAGATGTGACGATTTATACTCTGAAATTTAACGAGGGAAGTGCATATGATATTTTCGGTAGTTGTTGATACAGTGAAACCTCCCTCAGCGGACACCTCTCTATTAAGGAAAAACTTTCTGACAAGGAGACTAGATTTGGTCCCAAATTGGTTGTTTGACCTCTCTAATCAGGACACCTCTCTATTAAGGACAGCACTTTTCAGTACCGAGGGTGTCCTTGATAAAGAGGCTCTACTGTACATTGTAAATCATGAATTTGAAAGTTATTGAAGCTGCATGGAGTTATACCGTACTTGAAAGTAGGACACCTTTTGTTTATGGAACACCGCTGAAGCAGTACATCTACCAATAGGGTAGCAGGGTCCCAATAGCCAGTGCAATTTTCACTAGGAGTGTGTTATGGCAGACAAAATGCTGTCACAACAAACAAAACTCTTCTTTTACACATTTTGAGGTAAATCTGCTTCCTATAATGCAGTTACCCTGATTAACAAGAAATCCATATTCTTTTTAGTGTTGCTGGTACAGACTAAAAAGGTCATGACGTCATTAGACGGGGATGCTTCATCAATCATCCACTTTCATTGATTCGTGAATTAATTACCTGATTGCTTTTTATCTCAGTCGAATTGTTTCATTGATTTGGAGACAAGATGGCAGTCACTTACAGATGAGCGGACGATTGAGCGAGCAGATGGAAAATATATGCAAACAGTTCATATAGTTCAATTTTCTGATGTAGTCAAAACACCTTTATACCATCCTGAACTTCAGAGCCTTTCACTGCATCACCGTGCTTATACCCTAAATAAACCCACAAGCTTCCACTGGGATTGCCAGCTGTTCTCTAAGGTCACTGTACCCCCCACTGTTCGATGAAAAATGTGTACCATATTTTGCCTCATGAACACTTTTTAGATAAATAAACATTTACATTACCCCTTGTAGCAATGTCGGTACAAGTCAACAACATCAGCAATTCCTTTAGTCACAAGCTAGCTGACTATTACTGCTTCCCTTATCCTAGTGTCACAAAGACAAGGTATCCCCTTACTAATGGGTAATTATTCAAAGGAAGTGACTGCCCTTGCCCCAAGGGTAACCCATCAGTCTTACTAAGATGTAATTCCTTGTAGCAATGGTGGTACGAGTCAACCCTAGCAGCCATGCCTTAAGCCCCCAGCTAGCTCTCTATTGCTGCTAGGTATCATTGTGTCACAAAGATACTTTATCCCCATACAAATGGGTAATTATTTGAAGACAGGGATGACGTTTTCCCCAAGAATAACCCGTCAGTCGTACTAAGCTGTAACGCCTTGTAGCAATGGTGGTACGAGTCAACCCCAGCAGCCATGCCTTAAGCCCCTAGCTAGCTCTCTATTGCTGCCAGGTATCATAGTGTCACAAAGATACTTTATCCCCATACAAATGGGTAATTATTTGAAGACAGGGATGACGTTTTCCCCAAGAATACTTCTTCTGCGTTCAGATTTTCATAACCATTATAACCTCAAGTCGTGCGCCGCGACAATATCTGCTGTTTGTTGCAGGTCTTCGGCTGTTCCCCATAGCTTAGTCTTCAGTGACAATGGGTGATATGAATAAAGACTAGCAAATGCTTTTACTCCGGTTTTGTACAGGAAGGCCTAGTGTAAATGTACATGGAGATTTAGATAAAAGCATTTCCTAGTCTTTATTCATATCACCCAATGGCTCCGGCCAAAATTCCTGTCTTCTTTTCATCAAGGGACAGTCCTGCAGAATGTGCCTTGGCGTTTGGTCGCCGAGTCCACATTCGCAGGAAGCAGTTGGATGGAGCCCAGGTCTCTTCAGTCTCTTCCCCAAGAATAACCCGTCAGTCGTACTAAGATGTAACGCCTTGTAGCAATGGTGGTACGAGTCAACCCCAGCAGCTATGCCTTTAGCTACTATAGCTGCTGTTTATTACTGCTACCAGTATATCGTAGTGTCATGAACATCCTTTATCCCTATCCAAAAGGGTGATTATTCAAAAGTACTTCCAACCCTTGCCCTAAGAATAACCCATCAGTCTAATTAAGATGTTGCTTCCACTGCGTAGCTGCCAAAGTTGGATGGCTTTTTCCGTTGGCCATTCTTGCATGGATTAATCAACACGACGCGGAGATGTTCTCGCTGATTTATTGCGTACACTCGGCCATTTATCTCTTTGCTGTGTCATCCGTGCTGCCACCTCCGTCATATCTAATCGACTGGACGAGACCGATGGAATGTTGAAGCACTGTTACGAAAAATGACATGGATATCGATATTCCTAGACTCAAATGTAAGTGTCACTCTGATTTGGCACGATTACTTTTGTGCTGGAACTTCAACAAATGAGGGCTAGTGTCAGGGGTTCGTGTGCAGGGCAGGAGAACATTAACCCCTGATTCTTCAGGATCCTGCTATACTTGTAAAAGGTGAACAATTTGCAGTCACCGAGTAACCTTTGCAAGGCCCGAAATAAACCTTTTTTTCAGTTGTGTAGCAATTTCATCTCAAGACTAAAGTCAAAGATGCCAGCACCAAGTTTTGGGTAGCAGTTCTACTGATTTCCTGCTACTCTGATGTGCAATTTGGGTAGCACAACTGCTTAACAAGCACTGCCTTCAGTAGCAATTACTAAAATTCGTGTTAGCAAATTGCGATGAGAATTCACTTATTTTGAGTCTTGCTTTGAAAGTCGTATTTCAGTCAATAAGTCCAGACACCATATTGACCTTTTCCAAGGCAGGGTACCAGGCTCTCTTCCATTCAACAAATACTGACTCTGCTCTGTGATCTGGACCCGACGATGGCTTACTCTCAATACCGCCAGTTATGACATTTCCTACATCCAACCTCAATACCTAAAAGCCTTCTACAACGTAAACTCCACACCGGGTAACGATCCGTTTTCAAGGCAAGCTCTAAATCAACGTCCCTTCAACAAATACTGATGCCCCTCAGTGAAATATCTGGGCCTAAGATGCCTTGCTATTAGTACCGCATCAGCCGTGATCTTTCGTCATCCAACCTTGATGCCAAGCCTTCCGTGGTGTAACTTCCGTTGAACTCCACGCACCATAACGATTTCTCTTCAGGGCACGCACAAGGTCGCCTCCAATTCACCTTTGAAGTCCACAACGTTCCTTCAGGGAGTATTTCACAAAGGAAAGGAAGTCTTTATGTTTCGCAAAGGTAGTGAGAGGTATTTGCGTGAAACGTGAAACTCTCAATATTCATGTTTCGAATGACTAGTAATCAATGGTTTCTAAAAAATTAATGTTGTTGCATTACTTTTATTGTTTTAGTCTTGTATTTCTTGTGATTTGACACGAGGTGTGCATAATCGTTATCTGAGGATTCAACAAAATTACTGTTAATCAAATTCAAATACGCCATAAATATACCTGTATAACTCGCTTTCAGTTCATATAATATAAAATATAAATAATAAGTCTGTCATTTATATAGCGCTTCCCAGAACGTTTCAGCTGTTAAAGCGCTTACAGCTGATTTTTACCGATAATGTCCATTGAACAGCCAAGTCTTCAAATGCATTCGAAAAGTGTCTTGATCCTCAATCGCCTTTATGTCATTGGGAAGTTTATTCCATAATCGCGCAGTTCAGAGGGAGATGACGCATAAACCATGTGTAGATAATTTCGTAGGCAAACAGTAGAAAGCATTATCAAAAATAATCTACAGTAAGAACACAGTCTTCTCTTGTAAAGTAAGAAAGTCGATACTGTTACGATACCAATTTTCTGTAAAACCTACTTTCTTTATATTTGATAACCACAAAATCTTGTAATCAGCTTTTTGCACCAATTTTCACAAAAATTCCCCAAGGTGCCATAAATTCCATCGAAGCATGGTAATTCTGGCACCAGAACTAACCCAATTTCTTGCCAACCCTGCGTGACATTTTAGTTGAACTCGCATGAATTCCCGCTGGGAAGTTGGAGCGTCTTCGCGACTCTCATCGCTGCAAGGTAATGTCAAAATATGATTGGTTTGTTAAGTGTTACTCTCCTGGCTGTTGCCGACGAGACTGCTCTTGGATCTGTCTTGCAATTTGTAAACACCTTTTTCTTCTGCACATCTTAACTGTCGCCTGAAGTAACCATTTCTTTCTCTATTTCTCTTTCCATATCATGTGGTTGCTGTCAATAATATTTCTGAATCAGGTAAGTGGAAATTTCTGTAGCAATCTGTCCAATTCATTGATTACATGACATAATATACAGCTTTTTGAATTGACCTACTTTTGAAGGTCACAGAGGTCAAACTCTAAAATTTCGGCAAAGTTGGCACGTTTCGTCATGAATTGTTTTAGACTGTTCAGATTTGATATGTAGACACATATTGGGCATCTGTACATATTAACAAAAACTCAGATCAATGTGACCTACTTTTCAGGTGTAAGTAGTTCAGGTTATAAGACTCGATGTCGGTCATATATCAAGACACCTTCACTGTGTGATCTTCAAATGTGCATCATTGATTGATATAATTAAGATCAACATAGTGCTTATAAAATTCTGACCTTGACCTACTTTCCAAGGTCAGAAAGGTCAATCTAAAATATCACTGAAGGTGGTACGTTTCACTACTTACTAGGCCTACTATTTGTCACCGATTCTTTAAATTTTATATGTAGACACCTATTGGGGATCTGTACAAGTTGTCCAAATTCAGGTCAACTGTGACCTAATTTTGGCATAGTTATCAAGTTCACAGAGGTCAAACTCTAAAAGTGTCATTGATAGTGCCACATTTTGTGATATCAAAAAGTCAATTTAACCTCCATGTCTCATTTCGTCTACCACTGAATCATTCCCTGGTGAGCAATGTTCCCAGGACATATTGATACACACTGTATAGAGTCCAGTGACCCCATGTGCTCTTCCATTCATATATTTTGCAGGAAGTACATTAACAAAATGCACCAACTATCTAATGTCATTATGCTGCTGTTTATTACAAATGAATATCGGTGGACATGCCGTTCATGGAACGCTGACTATTTTGTCGTTTATGACATAATAGCCTCATTATCATCCTGCCATTTCGATCGCCCAGACAGCTGAATGAAATAATTATTCGCAATTTGTATCGGCCATGATGGATAAACGTGATCTATTAGCTGTTGGAGAAAAATACTCTTTTGCTGGTAGTTGTTGAAGTGTTTGAAACCAGAATTGAGTTGGCGGTACATACTAATTTGCCGTTTAACCTTTTCCCTTTAGTCGATTGCAGTTAACTCTCGGACTGAGGACTGATTGCAACCACAGCCAAAAAACTTGTGGACATTTGCGCCTTTATTATTCATGAATTTCCTCAAAAGTGACCAAATCTGGCAAAAGTATTAATGCTTGGGGAAAAGTCAGGTTATGAGTTATTATTGGCATGACCTTTTTCAAGCTTTTTCCCCTTTTCCCCCTTTTCTCTGAATGGGACAAGCGCCTGAAGTTTCACAGAGCAGGTCACAACATTGATTTGGGAAAGTTGAAATAGCTGATTTGAAAAACTGAATCCGACATTTAGTAAAAATCATGAATATTTTATATTTTTATAGATTTTTATGAATCACTAAATGAAAGGGGCAGGCTTGCAATAATACCTTTCAAAAAATTCTTATCAAGGAAAGAAAAACTGAATTCATTTCTGGAGCTTCCGACATTTGGAATTATTCCTTGCATTTTTGCTGCAATATGCCACTGCAAACAGGCAGCGCAGAAACTCATTTCCTTAAACGATTGGGAAGCGTGCCCGCTCTATCCACACAATATGCTAATAAGATTACGATAAACCATGCATGCTAGAACCCAATCTTATCTTATGCTAACATGAAATAATGCGTTTCCATAACGTGGTTTTTCTACCTCTATTTTGACAAGAGGTCGATAGCAGCTGTTTAGTTGTCACGGAAACGGTAACATTGAGAAAGATATTTTTTTCATATCAAATTGCCCTATCTTTTAAAGCATCTAGTATGGTTGATGTTCACCAGTTTGTGTCTTACTTGAGGTGAAATGCATGTTAGACAGTATTGTCCGGTCCTCGTCCAGAGGATAACAATACTCCTTGGCCATACCTTTGCCTGAGGGGTGTTCTCATCCGGTTCATCTTCTGTCTAGCCCTTAAAAATGCATTCTATATCAACATACCCCACTCTCAAACTTATCACCCATTGCAACTTCTTGGAACGAGGGGGTATCATGTCCGACTAAGGGAAATGATTTTGCCAGAAGAATTTTTTTTCCATTTATGCTGTTAAATTCTATGTTACTTAATATGAGCTCATCTCAGTAAAAAACGGAGAAAAGAATTTTCAGTGAGCTAATTCAGGAAAATTACCATTTACTTCCTTCATTTTTTTGTGGGTTTTCTTGCAGTAAAACCTCTTCATGCTCTGAAAACACACGCCACGTTTTTTTGGTCAAGTCTGACTACTGGGTATAACTTCAGCAAATTGACCAGTGCAACTGCTTAGCGGTCTTCGACCTAATCTCGGGGAGTTTGGATCAAGAGCTCCCAATCTCCCATGATACATCCACCTTTCATCGATTTATTGGTTCATCAATGGCTCCTACCATTTCTTTAGCGTGCTCGACTGATGATGAGATTGCGAGTCTTGTCTGTAAATATTGCTCATCTTTTTGTCAATGTGTCTTCAATGGGCGTGATTGGCTGGACCACTAAGAACAGTTCTCCCACCAGCGGTAGTGTTCTTGACCAGTTTTAGCGTAGGACATATCGGAGGATGACGACTGGTGTTATTGGTGGCACTGGGACACAAAGCCTGAGAGTGAGATACAGATGTCAATGTCGGCTTGCCCAGTTTATGCCACTCTGGATCGGCAGCTCAGTAAAATCCCTTCTTATAAAAAAGGACTGCCTGCAAGAATAGGTAAATTCCCCTTTGGTTGAAGAGTAACTTGTACCATCTTGTTCATCTGAGTGCTCTCCAATGACATGAATCGAAAGCATTGCCCTCTGTGGTGCCAGTATTGGCATTTCAAAAATGCCTTAAAATCCGTTTTGACTGACTGCAAGAACCAAGCCTGATGCTTCATGCAATTGACTATCATTGGATGACGACACTGCCATTTGGTTCTTGTGCGCACCCCTAAAAGGGACTCTACAGGCATGCAGCAGCTCGGTAGGCAAGATAAAGTTACACAAAGTCACCAATAGGGGTCTCTCCCATCTCACAGTATGTCAAAACTATTCACACTTCTACCCATCCTGAGAGTATCAGGTGATCTTAGCGCTAGATCCTACGTCCAGCACACAAACGTTTTTGTGGTGAGAGAGCAACGAATCCTAAAATTTCTGATATTCTCAGGATGCTTCTACCAGGAATACAGCTTGTGCTGTATCTAACATGACCCAGTGCCGTTACTGTGCATATTAGTAAACTGAAGATGGCCAATTTTACCCCCCCCCCTGCTCTTGCCTAAAGTCCCTCTAAAAGACTTATATCATTAAGAATTCATAAAGTCTAGTCTTCATGAATTCTTGATATCATCCATGTTTCGAGTTGACATCACCTTTAATGATTTACTCACAATAATTGTACATGTACTTTAGCGCCCAGACAAAATAAATAAGTCAATTGGATTTCAGTATAAATCACTTTATGATTATCTGATGATTGTTGATGTTATGAATGAAAAATCAGTATTCTCGAGATATTTGGTCATGTATCAGACAGAAGAAATCAATTACTAAAAGAGATAGTAAATAGTCATCTGTAATTTTTCTGCATAATTTTTTTCTCATTCTCATATGTTTTATTGAGTTTGTTGGTACACATGTATGATTCATGATGATGGTATTTTATTGAACGCCCAGATGAGTATGTCACTTTGGTGCTGATTAAAGTATTTAACTCCTTAGGCCCCCAAAAAGGAAATAATGTATATTTTGAGAGATTTCTCAACATCTTGAACCAGACCAAAGGCAAAATACAGAGTAAGTGCTTTTTCAGCAAAAAGGAAGAGTTCCATCTAAAAAGTTTTACATCAAGTTGAGGGCCTTTAACTGCCCTAAAAAGGTGTGAGATGGGTTTAGAATATTGACTATTAAGACTTATTTCACTAACTATTGACCCCTGGGTCCACTAAGGATGATTTCTTGAGAAGGTTATTCAGTTAAGGAAAAATTAGGATAATCTATCCGATTAGTATATTATGTATTTAAAAATGGAATAATTCACTGAACTCATTTAAAAAGGTTACTATACTCAAAGTTTTTTGCTAAAGAAAGGCAGTAGCTATATTTCATGTAATATGTGGGTACCTTATAAAGGGGTTAGCAATGACTTTTCTGGTCTTTAGCCAATTGGTTGAAGATAACTTTAAAATCTAATTTGCTCGCTGGACTGAAGGAGGGTAAAAAAAATATTACATGCTAGAGCCGATTTGGGGAAAGACCAAATGTCAAACTGAGAATTTTGTTTGTACACATAGCGTTAGCTGTATTTCATATAATTTGTGTGTTGTTAGCGGTTTAGCGTTGAGTTGTGTGATAAAGGGCTACCGTATTGTTGTATTGGTCTGCGGGTATGAAAAATAGGATCAAGAAATATGTCCCCAGGCAGATGTAATGTGGTCGTTAGAACACCAAGCAGGTCAGTGCTAAACTTGTAAAAGGTTGGTTTCGTTTTGTGAGCTAAGTCTTTGAAGGAGGTATGTAAGCCGTTACACGTGTTAGGGGTTTAATTGACTACGGATGACGGGAATGATATTTTCCTGCCTTCTTGGACTAAGGATGTTGTCTAGAGCATTGCCTTCCTAATTTGTGAGTATATTTCATTCTCATTTACTCCAGATATCTGGAACTATTGCCAAGCTTCAGTTGTCACACCAAACACTGCAAGGGTAGAGCTAAAATGTAGGCCTGAACTGGGGTGACAGCCAAGGTTTCAGGCAAAATGACAGCACTTTTAAAACACCTCAAACTTGATTTTTTTAGGCATAATCCACCGTGAATCTGCTTCAGACAGATTTTATACCAATCCAAGAGGTTCTGGTTGTCTCACCAGAACCTTAGTAATGAAAGTGAGGCTAGTACATAATCCCATAGGAGAGTGAAACATTGAAACCAAGGTGTTTTAGCTGGTCATCTCAACTTCGACCCTGAGCATTCACAAACCTGACATTGACATGATTGGTGCTCCTGGAAATCTCCTTTTTGCCAAATGCCCAATCTGGTTTGTCTAAGTCATCATATTTGGGTGGCGGGGGCAAGGGCGGGAGGGGCGAGGGGGAGGGGCAAAAGCGATGCACATAACCACCTCCATTTCTTCAGTTCCCAGGCCTGTGGATCAATCAGGTAGTTTTGCCTTATGGATTTAGGCCTACGCTAAGAACTCACTTTGCAAAATGATTTGACCAAATCTGCCCTCTCCTTGCTAAAATCAGGCATTATAGTGCAAGATTGACATACCAGTAACTGGGGACATGAAAATGATCGAACAATTAATCACATATCAGATGAGGCAAGACCACAATTGATTTTTTAAGCCTTTTAGCAGTTAAATTGTCAATGTTTGACCGCGACGCATCAAATACTGCGTTGGGTTGTGAATGTGAAATTTAGAAAGTTATTCCGGACAGCCGGGCAAGTAAATGGTGAAAAATAAACTGGTAGTTGACCACGGAAATTTTTTGATAATCGACAAATTAGACAGACTTTGATATTTCCACTCTTTTCAGCCAACAGAAAAACTCAAAACACGCCCCCTATTTATACCAAATTAGCAAAATTCGAAATTAATTTTTTCATCAAATAATTTTTTTATATCTGTAGACTTGCCACAACAAATATTTTTTCAATACCTCTCCAAATATGTACTTGAGAGTTAAAAACATGCATTCGTCTAATTGATAGGCCTCCAACCTATGAATATTCATTAGTGGTCTTGTCTCAGATTGCATTCCCGATATGGGGGTTGGCCTTGGCGCAAGCATCCCACAATGCAACACAAGAGGCCGCAACTACATCCATGTCAATTGAAAAACAGCATATTACCCGACGGTGCTTATACACAGGCGGCCGGCAGCTTTACACGGTCTAGTCGCGTGCTGCTTGCTGTAGTGTACGGATGGATATTCAAATACTCGTCAGCTAGTGAAAGCAGCTCTGGCTCAGTTTCCTGTGCATGTGTTCGGTACCGTTTGCGAGTTATTGGATTTATCCTGCGACATATGTGTGTGATCACCGCACAATCAGCTGATGGATTAATCGAGGTACATGGTTAATAAAATTGGAATAGATGTGGCTATCATATAATTGATCAGGGCCTGAGCTGGATGATATATCCCGCTGGATTATTCATATTGGTTCTCTTTAATACCGAAGGATTGTTAAAAATCGTTGCAATAGGGCCTATTTCATCGAAGGCCTGCCACTGGCTGAGGGCCATAGGACTGCATGCTTCCTTAAAAAAGGATATATAGGACCTAGTTTTATCAGTATCGTACTTGGGATAGATAAAGCCTGTTTCAATAGGCCTGCTGCTGTTTGTGGAATAATCATTTTTGGTTCCTTTCGCTCAAAAGGTAAGTGTCATTTGTTTAAGTGCCATGCAAATGAGTGATTGAAATGGTTGCGATTATAATTGCTGCCACTTGCGACAAAAATCTCTCATCTGCATGGAAAACTGGTAAATTCTGGGTTAGATTTTGATCTCTGGTTGCACACGGCAAAATAGTTTTTGCGATTCACAGTATTAAATAAAGCTCATGAAAATAAGGAGATCAACAGTATTATTAGGGAGGTTGAGAACAACACCTCTATACAAAGGGGATGCATTTTGCGTGCATTTCGATCCATAAGTATCCGTAATAAGTATCCATAAGGATCCGTGATAAGTCACTGAGGATCCGTGATAAGTCACTGAGGATCCGTGATAAGTCACTGATCTCAACTTCCCTATTGATGGTCAAATGAACACGACTCTACCCTTCCATTCACAAAGCACCTAGGCCTACTTATTTAAATATCTAATTGGAGCAGCATATTCCCATGAAACGATCCATTCATTATTTGAAATAGACCAATCAATGATGACAAGTGCAATTCCAAGAAACGATCATTGATTTTGAAATTCGGAGATATTTTGGAACCCGGTGGCCAATTGTAGGCCTACACATGAACTTTGAACAGCTTTGAATTTGTTTGATTTGATATTGACATGATTGAGCAACATTGGAATCGGGCCTAATTGATACATGGTCAAGTTCATTTCAGCTGCATCGGCAACAAAAGCATTACCAATTTTGTACAAGACAGTTCATGAATATATAGGAAGTTCTTGTTAACCATCATTGGTATGGAGAATTGGAATGAACCTCAGCTATCTGTTGAGGGTTAGGTCAATATTTTCCAATGACTTCAGAAACCTGTGAACAAATAAATGCAGTATCAAGTGAAGTGTTGGCTGCCGGTGTGTCAATTCCGATACAGTTTAAGTTATAGGAATATAGGGTCAGCTTCCCATTGGAGATTTTGACTTGGGTATCATAAAAAATATACATCGTTACAGTCAAAATGATGTCAAAACTGAAATAAAAGTTGAGAGTTTGAGCACCCGCCCATGGGATCTCGATAATCCTGTTGGCCTGTTTTATTCGTTCAACTTGGTAAACGATTTGCTAAACAGTTCATTAGGATCTGCTTAGAAATATTGCCAGTTGGGCACCTGCCTGATCTCTTGTAGGTGCCTTTGCAAATTTTGCTGGTTGCAAAAAGTGCAAAATTAAAACGTAAGCCAGAATGTCCTGAATTACAGTACATGTGTATTCATCCATTACTGAAAGTAAAAAGCTTTGTCAACAAGATCATTTTTCAAATACCAAAAGCGTTTCTAATTCTTACATTAGGAAATAAATTTACGTTAAGTGCAAAATGTAGATTTATAATGTGTTGATGATGAATAATATATACAGGAAACCTCAATGTTTTTTTCGTAATTAAATTAGTCTCGTTTTCAAGTAAACTAACTTGATTTCCTTTAGTCTACAATGTTCATGAGGGATTTTGAAGTGCTCAGTGTATAGCTAGAAATTAGCTTTCTCATACTTGTGTATGAAACGTCTAGTCATCCATTTTGTTGAGTTATTTTCTTTATGGCATTGTAGTGTCTACACTCCGGATGCAGTGGACTGGCCTCTTTCCTCACCCTAACCACTGCAACAAGTGGTGAGCATTCTGGGGGTTTTGTAACAACGACCACAACGAAATGGCGGATGAATGCGGTGCCGATAGTTTATCAACTGGCTGGCAGGGGCGCTATAGTCGGAATAACATTTTGTGATTAATTTTCACTAATTAGCACAAAAATGCTAAACCCTATAATGAAAATGTAGCCTTGGTTAGGAGGTAGCTCACAGGCTTTTGTTCTACCCTCCACACATTTCTTTTCTTGGAGGATTGTCCCCTGGGAGGGGGATGCTGGGTAGCAACCATTATGTACCTAGTGCATCTTTCTTATCTGCCCTGCTTTCAGGACATTGGACTAGCCAGTGAGGAGTTCCCTCATTATGATTACATTATAATTTTGCTGCTACGAGACGCGTCTCTCGTCATGTTCTCTTCAAAAGCAGCTTTGCTTTAATCCAGCCTTTATTGTGGGATTTTGAAATTGATGATGATTTTCTACGGGTCTAATTTGCGCTGGCGAGTTCATTAGAAGCTGAGTAGTGTGATCATATTTGATCAGTGCATCTGTCATCTCCATGATCAAGGGTGGTGAGGTGGTTAGGAATTGTTATCTAAACTCAGACACAAGAAAAACATATACACGATCCAGGGGGGATAAGGTTGAGATGAAATTCTCCAATCTTGTCATAGATGGCAACGTCTCAGTTATTGTCATCTCCTTGATAGAGGGTTGATAGGTTATGGGACTTATTAGGGCCTATACGAAATGCTAGTTATAAACCCAACAGCAAGTATAGATCGAACAGAGTTGTCAAAGTGTGAAAAAGTTGTGACTTCACGGAACTGTGAAAGAAAATGGCCTCCAGGTATTTCTAGGTTTACCGTATATCGTTGATGATAATGCTAACTAAATTTGCCTATGTCCTTTAGACTACATGTAAAGTACAATAATGCTATAAAGTACATAGCAGGCATTGCTGTTGACGAATAAGTTGCCTTTATTGCATTTTTAGCGACGTCGGCCCATCCTCCGGAAATCTCTTAAAGATCTATAAACATTTTATGTACGATGGTGATGGTGGCACACAGCGCTGGAACAACTCGACAGACACTTCACCCATCTTGGCGGATGTGTGCATACATACTGATGCGGCACTATGAATATTGGGTTGAGCTCGGGATCGAGCAAGAGGGGTAATTTGCCTCAGATTGGACATTATGTCGACGCTGGTATATGTTCGGTTTACATAGCGATCGTGACCAGAAATGATTCGGCTGTGTAATAAAGACAACGGAAATATGACCAGCGATATTAGATGGTTCAAGGAGCAGGAGTTATTACCAATGACCAAAGTGGTTTGCCATTCGTAAGAGTAAATCAATAGTAATATTGCTTGTTGGGCATTAGGGAGCTGGTCCATCATCTTTTAATTGACCTTCCAAAATGGTTCCTGAGCTGTTCCTTCCCATGCCAAGTCAGTCGAGTGCAATACAGCAAAAACCAATTCCAGCTAGTTACTATCCATCTTGCCTTAATCAATGGACTCCAAAATGATGATAATTCGGTTGATTGTGTCTTCCAGTAGTGGGGTTGACTCATTTTTTCCTTTCAGCA
The DNA here is from genome assembly GCF_910592395.1 of Lineus longissimus. Taxonomy (NCBI): domain Eukaryota; kingdom Metazoa; phylum Nemertea; class Pilidiophora; order Heteronemertea; family Lineidae; genus Lineus; species Lineus longissimus. Next base: position 11,854,420 of record NC_088312.1, read on the forward strand.
ATCTCCCAGTCTTGTTTAAGACGTCCAAGGTGACATAATTCTGTCACAGCTAATCGGGATTACCTCTTTGCTTTGTTCTTCTCTGTGGTGTGCCGTAATCATGCATATCCCTTCCGCTTTCTTTTCTCTTTGAAGAATATTGGCTCCGGGATAATCATAGCTCAATAAGGTTTTAGATTGTGCAATGACAAGCCTATATGGACCCTGCCCAGTCAGCCGAGTGCAATATCTCTAAAAACTAGATGCTGTATGCATCTTGCCTTCAGAGATTCCCAAATGTTGATAATTGGATGAATTACAACCTTCAGTAGTTGGGGTTGACTCATTCTTTCCTTTCAGCAATCTCCCAGTCATTTGGAGCTGTTCAAGGTGACATAATTCTGGCACAAGCTAACCAGAATTACCATGATTCTACTCTGTTCTTCTCTTGATGTGCTGTAATGATACATATAAGAGAGTCAAAACAGCAGCCAGTAGGCAAGATTAAGTTACAAAAAATTGCCAAAAGGGGTCTCTTCTTATCTTTCAAAATACCAAAACTATTCACACTTGCACCAGGAATATATTTTCCCCGAAAGAAAGCATGACCCTGAGTCTACTCACAGACATACACTATACTGATACTAGTCACAAGAAGACAACTATTTTTGACACCCTATCTCCTGCCTATAGTCCCCTTTAAACTTTCTTTCCCTTTTGGAAGAAAGCAGCTTCAGCATCTTAAAGTTTGCTACGACAAACCTGGCATACCCTGCTCAGTGATTTGAGTGCTATAACTTAAAAACTCACAGCAGCATGCAGGGGCATGGAAGCATGCATTTGGTCGTCATAAACTGTCAAATGTTGATAATTGGATTGATTACATCCTCGAGCAAGAAAGTTTGACTCATTCTTTCTGCCAAGCTTCCTCTCAGTCATGGCGTAGCTGTCCAAAGTGACATAATCCTGGCACAAGCTAATCGGCATTACCATTTGCTTTGTTCTTTGCGGTGATGTGCCGTAACTTGGCTATGGGGTAGCAGCAGTGTGAGTCACAGAGCTAATACTCGGCATCCGTTCTTTCCTAATCCTGTGACAACCTAGTGGTTGCTTGGTTGCATTCAGAATTTCGATGAGGTATTGGCAGGGAAGATTTTCATCGAAAAATTTACTAAGACAGTATTGGCGGCAGAGAGAAACGAGAATGGCAGTTTTCTCAGACTCAGGTGAACCGAATACAAGTGCAATCATCATGCAAGATTGAGCTGCAGGCCATCTGAACCGGAGAAGGAGTGAAATAACAAAGAAAAAAGAGCACAATTCACACTTTATTGCCTCTTCTGAAAGACCATGCAATGCACTTCTAAATTGCCTTGAAATGTTATATTTTAGGTCCCCAAGTCTTCCCTTTAAGGCTATGAAACACTAGTTATTACATTCTGCTGATTGACAAAGCAAATATGGTAAATAGTTAATAGATGGCATGCAAATTTCATGCATCTGGAAGTAAACATTATGATGTATAATATCATCAGCATATTGAAAAGCATTGTCATCTTTGACATTTCCCAAAAGCAAAAAACAGTTTAATAATACAATTTCAGCAATGAATTAGATTGCACTGAAAAAACTACACCAGGTGATTCCTATGTATGCAGCATACAAAACTGCATCATGTACATTAACATTTTTCCTGCGGAGGGAAATCAATTGGTAGAGGAGATTCAATTAGTTAGAAGTACAGACATGACAGATTGAAGCCTTTTAGAGACATTTTGACCTTAGGCAATGACACTTTAGGCTATGATGCCAGTCAATTAAGGATATTTTTGCACACTGGGAAATGGTTTGGGCATTGGGAATGTCGATGGCAACATGCAGTGCCAAGGCAACTGGATCAAGCCAGCCTGAAATTGGAATGCTGGCATCATCAGAATTGCAGTGCCAAGGCAACTGGATCGAGCCAGAGGAGACTGAAATGGGAATGATGGCAACATTAGAACTGCAATGCCAAGGCAACTGGATCGGGCCAGAGGAGCCTGAAATGGGAATGATGGCAACATTAGAACTGCAATGCCAAGGCAACTGGATCGGGCCAGAGGAGCATGATATGGGAATGATGGCAACATTAGAACTGCAATGCCAAGGCAACTGGATCGGGCCAGAGGAGCATGATATGGGAATGATGGCAACATCAGAATTGCAATGCCAAGGCAACTGGATCGGGCCAGAGGAGCCTGAAATGGGAATGATGGCAACATTAGAACTGCAATGCCAAGGCAACTGGATCGGGCCAGAGGAGCCTGAAATGGGAATGATGGCAACATTAGAACTGCAATGCCAAGGCAACTGGATCGGGCCAGAGGAGCCTGAAATGGGAATGATGGCAACATTAGAACTGCAATGCCAAGGCAACTGGATCGGGCCAGAGGAGCCTGAAATGGGAATGATGGCAACATTAGAACTGCAATGCCAAGGCAACTGGATCGGGCCAGAGGAGCCTGAAATGGGAATGATGGCAACATTAGAACTGCAATGCCAAGGCAACTGGATCGGGCCAGAGGAGCCTGAAATGGGAATGATGGCAACATTAGAACTGCAATGCCAATGCAATAACTGGATCGAGCCAGAGGAGTGAGAATAATGGCAATGCACCAGCATTTTTTATTAGGTTTAAGAAAATCTGAATATTATATATCAACCATGTTTATCATACAATTCCTGGCTATTGTCATCATGTTGGATACTTTCCCTCGCAAGCCTTGATTATGTTGATACCAATATATTATTTCACATTTGAAAGAAGTCGAATTTATATTAGACTTGGTGGTTTCACTCCAGGCCCCTGATGTATAGCTTGATGCAACAGGTGTGTGGCTTCAGCTGAAACCAGACAATCTGCATGCTTGGCCTATAGAAGTGCAGGCCTAGAGAATACAAACACCATCATTGATTTCACATACTCGTAATGTGTGCTACTGTAGCTTGGCTGTGCAGTGGATCAATTGGTAACTGTTCCAGCTTTCACCCACAGGGCTAGATACGGTAAGATAAGATTTATCTGTTTATCTAATAATTTGGTTTTCTGTTTGGTGTGCTTGAGTTTTACTGCTGGCTAGTTTCTCAGCTATTTACAGTCCTTATCACAAATGACATCCATCCTGCTTCGCGCGAGTAGCACGTCAATGACACACCTGTGATACGCTTATCTTAACTGTGTATATTAGTCAACTGAAGATCTCAAATTTGACCCACACACTCCCTCTTTCAGCCCCCATGCCACACTGAGAGCATCACCAACCACTTTCCTCTACCATCTTCTGTCTCTGGTGATTCTCTCAAGATCCTGGCAGGACGAATTCCGAATTCCTGCCACTGTCTTTGTGTCACTTTCCAAGCCCCATTGCTGTTCCTCACTCTTCCCCTTATGCTTTCCCGACTGTATAGATTACATACCAGAGCTTGTCAGATGATGCTGCTAACAGGTTTTCTCAATGTATACCCAATCCAATTCCACTGTTGACAGAGTTGTGGGGCATATACATATTTGGTGTGGCCCACAATACAAATGGCGTGAATACATATGTATGACATGTAAATTGCAGGATAAACAACAATGTGGTGTTCATATATAATCACAGTTTTCCTTTACCTCCTTGATGGAGTAACTGGTTGATGTCCTTCCCCAGCATACCTACTATGCAGGTCATGCCAGAATGTCTGGGACTAGCATAGCAAGTTTTACTGTCGAGACTGAGGAATAGATTTCTTCATGATTTATAGATAACAGAGATAAGCGATTCTGCCAAGTGATCTACGTGAGAAACGCATGCAATTAGCAAGCAATATTAGCCTAATTTTGTATCTCAGCATCTCCAACCAATCTGGGGCCGTCTAATCAGACCACGCGGGATGAGCGGATGCCAGGATCAATACTCGATGTTGGGAGCTTGGCCAGACTGGCTGAGATAAGCGGAACATCCATTGGGAGATACCGGTCCAATTCCCCTCTGGGAAAGGCACTCTAATCAGATGCGCTCACGGCAGAATCGATACTCCTCATCTATCAGTGGTGGGATATGCAGTGGATCCACTGAGGGCTATGTTCCCTGTTGGGGAATAATGCACTCTTGTCTGATGCGCTCACGGCAGAATCAGTATGTTCCCGTCTCTCAGTGCTGGGATAAGTGATGGATCCACTGAGGTGCTATGTTCCCTTTAATGCACTCTTCTCTGATACGCTGATGGCAGAATTGGTAGAATCTGCATCTATCAGTACTGGAGGATAAGTGGTGGATCCGTTGGGGTACAGTCTTCCCTTTTGGGAAATGCGCTCTAATCTGATGTGTTGAACATCCTTCGGGTCTTGCTGATGATCAATTCTTCCCTCGTGATGGGGCTGGGAGTCGGGTTGCATGGTTTATGGAAGCTGGATTTGGTGGTATAAGATAAGCCTGAGGGGTGTCCGCTGGGAGTGAAATATTTCCATTTGGAGAACATTCAGATGCACAGATAGTTGTAATGGTACTGAAAGCTTGTCTAGACTGCCTGAGATGTGGGTATTTTAATTGGGGTATGATCGTCCTTGTTAAGGGAGCACTCTGATAGGACCACACGTAGATGCATTGGTAACACTGCTGATACTAGTAAATATCAGTTAAGGCCTAGAGGGAAACGCGGCTCCTGGGTTGAAATAAGTGGTAAATCCAAAGGGGTGGACTCTTATCTGGTGGGGAGACTTTCCAATCGAAATATGCAGGATGAGCTGTACATAGGCCAGTCTCCTTGTGTCAGTGCTTGCAAGATGTCATCGTGGGACCTTCTTTGGAAGAGGAGTAATACTTGAAGTCACGTGAAAATGTTTTTCAATCTCATGGCATTATGGTATTTTAATGACTAACCCCCCAAAGCAGCAAAATCGTCACATATGATTAAACAAGAACTCAAACATCTCTCAGAACATGAATTGACATGATATGATGTTCAGCCACAAGACTAAAACAACCTTTTTTCACGAGTCATGCAACGTTTGAAACAAGCTATCAGTTCAAAGGAATATAAAGCTTCAATTTCTGTGTTTTACTAGTTCATTGCATAACTACAGTGTAACGACTTTTTTACCTCAGAGCAGCAAAATCACTACTGAAATCGCATGATTGGACAAAACTACAACACAAATTGACATGATGTTAAATCTCAACTCTAACAAAGCCTTTTCTCTTGAGACACGCAACATCCCACACGAGCTATTAGTCCAAGTTCATAAGAATCGAGCCCTGATCGGATATCAATAATTGTGATTGCAACGGGAGACTTCCGAGGACACAGAAGACTTGTGACATGAAATGCAACTAATTGATAGTGCTTGTGCAAGGTATTAGGAGCTATTGGTGATATGAAGGGTTCAGTTTAAACTGCTGGTCGCTGCTATGACTGATTTGTGAAAGGTATTAGGAGTTAGGGTTCAGTTTAAACTGCTGGTAGCTGCTATGACTGATTTGTGAAAGGTATTAGGAGTTAGGGTTCAATTCAAACTGCTGGTAACTGCTATGACTGATTTAGGGTTCAGTTTAAACTGCTGGTAACTGCCATGACTGATTTAGGGTTCAGTTTAAACTGCTGGTAACTGCTATGACTGATTTTTGAAAGGTATTAAGAGTTAGGGTTCAGTTTAAACTGCTGGTCGCTGCTATGACTGATTTGTGCAAAATATTAGAATTTAGAATTCAATTGAAACTGCTGGTAGCTCCTATGACTGACTTGTGAAAGGTATTAGGAGTTAGGATTCAGTTTAAACTGCTGGTAGCTGCTATGACTGATTTGTGAAAGGTATTAGGAGTTAAGGGTTCAGTTTAAAGTGCTGGTCGCTGCTATGACTGATTTGTGAAAGGTATTAGGAGTTAGGGTTCAGTTTAAACCACTGGTAGCTGCTATGACTGATTTGTGAGAGACATTTGGAGTTAGGGTTCAATCTAAGGGGTTCTTGGGATCTAAACCCCTGCTCATGGCATCCAACAATTTTTCAATCAATGTTTTGTCAGGCATGCCAGGATTGGCCCAGGTTAAAATTTTTCTCCTGAAATGGCAAGCCCTTCCCACCAGAATTGGCTTGAAACGTCTCACAGAGGATCCAGATTTTTGAATTTTCTTGCTAGGACTCCTTAGCCACACTGAAGCACTCAGCCCTGGTTAATCCAAATTAGTGGCCAGGGTAAATCTCATCAGATGTTTACCGGTAATATCTCAGCTGTTGCCACCATTAATTATTCAGATTTCAATTACTACCACAAGTGTTAGACAAATGTGCTTTGACAAATATTGATCGCAAAATCATGTCAACAAGCAGGTTAGGGTTTGACAAAGAGACATCGGTAATATTTGTTGGAAAAATTGTAATGTCTGCATCATAAAAGTCTTTCTTCATTGTTCTTTGTACAAGTGACACTTTTTGCTGCCTCACTGTGTCTGAGTTAGCCCCATCAAGCTCCATATAGGGCTTATTTAAGTGATACTATGATGTGATTTACAACTTTGCGGAAATACATCCGTTTTTGATTGTTGATCACAAATGTAAAGCTCAAATTTTCCATTTTTGATTAGATTTATTATAAAATTGCTGAATGTAAACCACCGCGACCGCGAAAATGTTCATGTTGTGACGTCATCAACGAAAACGGCATCGAAGCGAGCCGTCCGGGCGGGATTAAACCATCAATTTCTAGAAAATGTGCATTTCGATTCGAAACCCTTACCGATTTATGAGAAAGTGACGTAGTCATTTGTCAAAAACCGCTAAAACATTATATGGTGAAATTTGACACGAGTTACCCTTTAAACACTGTGAAGACACAGGTGTTTTAATTGGTGGAAGTGAAAAAAACATGGCTATGAGTAATTCTAAGCATGTATATGAGTTATTTAAAACGCATCTACCTGCTATTTATAATCAGTGCTATCTCAAAAAAAGAATCTCTTGTGTGCGTGAAAAATAGTGACTCACCGATTGCTGCAACCTGCGCTAACCAGAAAGAAGCAATTAGCATCGCATGCGATTTAAATGGTTCAGTTGCGGGGCGCTCTTGGAGTAGATTTAACAAAAACAATGACCCATATTTAGAACCTCCACAGAAGATGTGAATTAGATCAAGGATGGGTATTAAACTAGTCTCCAATAAAACACACTGCAGTTTGATCATGAGAAAAGTGTTTCTAAACATTAATGTCAATATATTGGTGGTTGTGAAAAAAACACGGGCGTTGGATGGATGGAAGATGCATCTATTGATGAGGTTTAATACAGCATTCATTGCAGTATTCTGTTAACCATTCTTTCATTGTAACATTATCTTTACCAATTGTTTTCATGTCACATACTGTCACGTAAAAAAATTCTATGATACAAACGGATAATTACACAGCATGCAAATATCGTAATTAGGTTTTCCTCAGTGTTGACAGTGTCGAGTAACCTTATAGTATTGTTGCATGATGATAATGTGGAACCTGATTGTAATATTAGTTTTGATGCCGAGGCATAATTTTAGGCCTGAAAAATTGGTGGTATATAGTGTTTAGTGAATGGGCAGTGGGTGATATGAATAAAGTCTAGCAATTGCTTTTACTTCAGTTTTGTACAGAAAGGCCCAGTGTAAATGTACAGGAAGTTTTAAAAAAAAGCATTTGCTAGTCTTTATTCATATCACCCATTGTGTCAGTTTGGGAGGGGTGTAATATGATGAAGCCTCAACATTGAAAAACCCTAAGTTTGGATGGTAAAACAGATGACCCCCCCCCCCCCCCCATAGACGAAGAGAATTTTCGAATCATTTTTCGTCTTTTCAGGCTTCAATTTATTTTGCGGTGCGTCCTAACGCAGTGTTATTCCGTAATCAAATGGTGACAGCTTTTCATCAACAAAACAGAACTACCCTAAGGGGAGAAAAATAAGCTGAGACAATCACAGAAGGGTCCCATTATCTAACAATAAAGCTGTCATCATTTCGCAAAATGTTATGTAATTGTAGCCCTGCACAATTTGCTAATCACTAATAATGTTCTGTGATAGCCTGGGACAATCAGGTGATTAGGACCCTGTCAGATCCGGGTGTCGCTAATAATCATTACTGATTATAGACGAATACCTAATAGACAGGAATGACAGCTAATTCTTTGGGGACTGAGATGGTAGACAATGACGATCTATAAATTCAACTGAAAACCAAAAACATGATAGACAAACCTTGAAAATTCAACAATGACACGAGCTTGATATGACATTTTTGAATGACATCTCACCTGCCAATCAATGTCAAAATCCAATTTTCAAGCTCCAAATGTATATTAATAGAGATAGAGTTTGGAAAAACCTTACAACATGATTCTGGAAAATTGAGAATCAATGTTTTTCTCTCCAAATGCAGGCTCAGTGTATCTGAGAATCATAACCTTTAGATAACATTTAGAATAATGGAACCTTCTGTCCATCTAATCTGTCAAGTCTGTAGGGAAAACAGTGCCAACATTTAAAGGCACATTCCAGTCATTCAAAAATTTGAAAATTGAACTCGAATTTGAATTTGAATCTGAAAATTTCTAACTGCAAATATGCACTGACTACAATTTCAACCATGATTTTGCACAATCAGATATACAGATACTATGGATATCAAGTTTCAGCAAATTTGCATGCATAATAACTGCACCCGGCATTGAGCATGTTGAGTATTTCTATTTTCCTGGGCCACTAGTAAATACAGTGGTACTACCCCTTTGATACTCAATATTACACCAGTCCTGTCACTGACCACTATTGATTGATACTGTAAATATAATGAGAGGTTTATGTAATATTTCGTGACACTATTTCACGGAAATTACTCAATGCATGATTCATTTGCCGGTCATTGTTCGTTTGATGGATTATTTTCATTTTCTTGGCAGGTCGGAGGCTTCTTTCGTGTTTGGTCATGTATTGGACAGCCATGTTCTGTCAATGTCTGTTTTAACTATTTCCACATAATTTCCAAATCTAATTTCTTGTTATCGTTTCTAATTCCCAGGTCCTGGATTTCTTCCACGGTTTCTCAACACGTGCCCCGGACACTTATGATATTTTCAGCTGGATTTTATTCGATTCTTGGATTAACTAAATGGATTATTATGTTTCGGTAAGTACACCTGATTGAATTACAGGGTGTGAAAAATACTCTTTGTAGTTTTGAAATTGAATAATTCCTTTAAAATTTTTCCTTTCAGAAAAGCTTTCCTCTAATTGGAATAAGAACCAATATGTGGTTTTATTCCCCTCTGAGGCTTTAAATTGCTTTAATGGTTATAAAATAGAATAAAATCAGAATACTTCTAATAAGAATTATCCCGCCCAGCGGCCTGGTTTGAGATTACCGGAGGCAAAAAGGCCGTAATTAGTGGAGGGTGGGGTGGATGATGGGTGGTGGGGGGGGGGGGGGGAGGACCTTATGTACCAGTTTACCCCTATGCTTCACTCAAAAAGACATGTTTTTCACGCAGATTTGGCACAAAGTAAACCTCCCAGGACCAAAACCTTTAATACTGAATGAGGTGAAAAAGAATATTGATATTTTAAAAAAATTCACTCACTTCAGATTTTGATTTATAAAAACGTGAAATTTTGAAAGAAATATGTAACTCTAAAACTTTGAAGAACAATTTTTATGCCTTTTACCACTCAGAGTGAACATTTATGTCATTTGATTTTTGAATCCTTAAGGAATTTCCGTTGCAGATGTAGTCAAACTATCCTAGATTGAATATCCCAGGGGAGTGCATCTTGAAGATTCTCATGGATTCAAATAACTTGCTTGGGGCGATGCTGAGATTTTCAATTATAACCCTATTGCTTGGGTGGGTTTTGAAGAAGAAATTTTCAAGAGACTCCATGAGTTTGCTGTGAACTATAAAGATTGCTTTCATTACTGCAGTTTACCGCTTTTGGTTTTGCTGTGTAAGTCAGTTACATTGCTGAGGAAGTCTTCTTCTTCTTCTTCTCCTTCTTCTTCTCCTCCTTCTTCTTCTTCTCCTCCTCCTCCACCTTCCTCTTCCTCCTCCTTCTTCTTCTCCTCCTTCTTCTTCTTCTCCTCCTCCTCCTCCTCCACCTTCCTCTTCCTCTTCCTCTTCCTCCTCCTCCTCCTCCTCCTCTTCCTCCTCTTCCTCCTTATCCTTCTTCTCCTCCCTCCTCCTTCCTCCTTATCCTTCTTCTCCTCCCTCCTCCTCCTTCCTCCTCCTCCTCCTCCTTCCTCTTCCTCCTCCTCTTCCTCCTTCTTCTCCTTCTCCTCCTCCTTCCTCCTCCTCCTTCCTCTTCCTCCTTCCTCTTCCTCCTCCTCCCCCCTCCTCCTCCTCCCCACCTTCTCCTCCTCCTTCCTCTTCCTCCTCCTACTCCTCCTTCTTATCCTTCTTCTTCTCCTTCCTCTTCCTCCTCCTTTTCCTCCTTCTTCTCCTTCTTCTCCTCCTTCCTCCCTCCTCCTCCTCCTTCCTCTTCCTCCTCCTCCTTCTTATTCTCCTTCTTCTCCTCCAACTCTTCCCCCCGAATAAGAAGGAGAAGAAGGATAAGGAGGAAGAAGAGGAGGAAGAGGAAGGAGGCTCCTCCTCCTCCCTCCTCCTCCCCTCCTCCTCCCCCTCCTCCTCCCCTTTCTCCTCCCCTTTCTCCTCCCTCCTCCCCTTCTCCTCCTCACTCCTCCACCCATTCTCCTCCCCCTCCCTCTTCCTCCTCCCCTCCTCTTCCCCTTCTCCCTCCTCCTCCTCCTCCCCCTCCTCCTCCCCCTCCTCCTCCCCCTTCTCCTCCCCCTCCTCCTCCTCCTCCTCCTCCCCTCCTCCTCCTTCCTCTTCCTCTTCCGCTTCCTCCTCCTCCTCCTAGTTATCCTCCTTCTTTTCTTCCTCCTCCTCCTCCTCCTCCCCCCTCCCGAAGAAGAAGGAGAAGGATAAGAAGGAAGAGGAAGAAAAGGAAGGAGGCTCCTCCTCCTCCCCCTCCTCCTCCTCATTCCTCTTCCTCTTCCTCCTCCTCCTCCCCTCCTCCTTATCCTTCTTCTTATCCTTCTTCTTCTTCTTCTTCTTCTCCTCCTCTCCCAAAGTAGAAGGAGGAGAAGAAGAAGAAGAAGAAAGAGTAGGAGGAAGAGGAAGGAGGCTCCTCCTCCCTCCCTCCTCCTCTTCCTCCTCCTTCCTCTTCCTCATCCTCCTCCATCTTATTCTCCTTCTCCCCCTCCTCCAACTTCTCCCCCCGAAGAAGGAGACGAAGGATAAGGAGGAAGGAGGCTCCTCCTCCTCCTCCCTCCTCCTCCTCCTTCTACTTATCCTTCTTATCCTTCTTCTTCTTCTCCTCCCCCAAAGAAGAAGGAGGAGAAGAAGAAGGATAAGGAGGGAGAGGAGGAGAAAGAGGAAGGAGGCTCCTTCTCCTCCCTCTCCTCCTTCTCCTCCTCCTCCTCCTCCTTCCTCTTCCACCTTCCTCTTCTCCTCCTCCTTCCTCTTCCTCTTCCTCCTCCTCCTCCTAGTTATCCTCCTTCTTTTCCTCCTCCTCCTCCCCACCAAAGTAGGAGGAAAAGAAGAAGTAAAAGAAGGATGAAGAGGAGAAGGAAGAGGAAGGAGGCTCCTCCTCCTCCCCTCCCCGCCTCCTCCCCCTCCTCGTCCCCCTTCTCCTCCTCCTTCCTCTTCCTCCTCCTTCTTATCCTCCTTCTCCTCCTCCAACTCCTCCTTCTTCTCCTCCTTTTTCTTCTCCTTCTCCTCCTCCTCCTCCCCCCCCCCCCCAAGAAGAAGGAGGAGAAGAAGGATAAGAAGGAGTAAGAGGAGGAGGAGAAAGAGGAAGGAGGCTCCTCTTCCTCCTCCCCTCCTCCTCCTCCTCCTCTTCCTCCTCTTCCTCCTTATCCTTCTTCTCCTCCCTCCTCCTCCTCCTCCTTCCTCTTCCTCCTCCTCTTCCTCCTTCTTCTCCTTCTCCTCCTCCTTCCTCCCTCCTCCTCCTCCTTCCTCTTCCTCCTTCCTCTTCCTCTTCCTCCCCCCCTCCTCCTCCTCCTCCCCACCTTCTCCTCCTCCTTCCTCTTCCTCCTACTACTCCTCCTTCTTATCCTTCTTCTTCTCCTTCCTCTTCCTCCTCCTTTTCCTCCTTCTTCTCCTTCTTCTCCTCCTTCCTCCCTCCTCCTCCTCCTTCCTCTTCCTCCTCCTCCTTCTTATTCTCCTTCTTCTCCTCCAACTCTTCCCCCCGAATAAGAAGGAGAAGAAGGATAAGGAGGAAGAAGAGGAGGAAGAGGAAGGAGGCTCCTCCTCCTCCCTCCTCCCTCCTCCTCCCCTCCTCCCCCTCCTCCTCCCCTTTCTCCTCCCCTTTCTCCTCCCTCCTCCCCTTCTCCTCCTCACTCCTCCCCTTCTCCTCCCCCTCCCTCTTCCTCCTCCCCTCCTCCTCCCCTTCTCCCTCCTCCTCCTCCTCCCCCTCCTCCCCCTCCTCCCCCTCCTCCTCCTCCTCCTCCCCTCCTCCTCCTACCTCTTCCTCTTCCGCTTCCTCCTCCTCCTCCTAGTTATCCTCCTTCTTTTCCTCCTCCTCCTCCTCCTCCCCCCTCCCGAAGAAGAAGGAGAAGGATAAGAAGGAAGAGGAAGAAAAGGAAGGAGGCTCCTCCTCCTCCCCCTCCTCCTCCTCATTCCTCTTCCTCTTCCTCTTCCTCCTCCCCTCCTCCTTATCCTTCTTCTTCTCCTCCTCTCCCAAAGTAGAAGGAGGAGAAGAAGAAGAAGAAAGAGTAGGAGGAAGAGGAAGGAGGCTCCTCCTCCCTCCCTCCTCCTCTTCCTCCTCCTTCCTCTTCCTCATCCTCCTCCTTCTTATCCTCCTTCTCCCCCTCCTCCAACTTCTCCCCCCGAAGAAGGAGACGAAGGATAAGGAGGAAGGAGGCTCCTCCTCCTTCCTCCTCCTCCTTCTACTTATCCTTCTTATCCTTCTTCTTCTTCTTCTCCTCCCCCCAAGAAGAAGGAGGAGAAGAAGAAGGATAAGGAGGGAGAGGAGGAGAAAGAGGAAGGAGGCTCCTTCTCCTCTCCCTCCTCCTCCTCCTCCTCCTCCTCCTCCTCCTCCTCCTTCCTTTTCCTCCTCCTACTCCTCCTCCTTATCCTTCTTCTTCTCCTACTCCTCCTCCTCCTCCTTCTTCCGCTTCCTCCTCCTCCTTCCTCCTTCTTATTCTCCTTGTTCTCCTCCTCCTCCTCCAACTGCTCCCCCGAAGAAGAAGAAGGATAAGGAGGAAGAAGAGGAGGAAGAGGAAGGAGGCTCCTCCTCCTCCCTTCCCCCTCCTCCTCCCCCTCCCTCCTCCTCCCCTCTTCCCCTCCTCCTCCTCCTCCTCCTTCCTCTTCCTCCTTCCTCTTCTCCTCCTCCTTCCTCTTGCTCCTCCTCCTAGTTATCCTCCTTCTTTTCCTTCTCCTCCTCCTCCTCCCCCCAAAGTAGGAGGAGAAGAAGAAGGAAAAGAAGGAGGAAGAGGAAGGAGGCTCCTCCCCCTCCTCCTTCCTCCTCCTCCCTCCTCCTCCCCTCCTCCTCCTCCTCCCCACCTCCTCCTCCTCCTCCTCCTCCTCCTCCTTCCTCTTCCTCCTCCTACTCCTCCTTCTCCTTATCCTTCTTCTTATCCTTCTTCTTCTCCTCCTCCTCCCCCCCACAAGAAGAAGGAGCAGAAGAAGGATAAGAAGGAGGAAGAGGAGGAGGAGGAGAAAGAGGAAGGAGGCTCCTCCTCCTCCTCCCCTCCTCCTCCTCTTCCTCCTTCTTATCCTTCTTCTCCTCCTTCCTCCTCCTTCCTCCCCTCCTCCTCCTCCTTCCTCTTCCTCTTCCTCTTCCTCCTCCTCCTCCTAGTTATCCTCCTAGTTATCCTCCTTCTTTTCCTCCTCCTCCTCCTCCTCCTCCTCCTCTTCCTCCTTCCCCTTCCTCATCCTCCTCCTTCTTATCCTCCTTCTCCTCCTCCAACTTCTCCCCCGAAGAAGAAGGAGAAGAAGGATAAGGAGGAAGGAGGCTCCTCCTCCTCCTCCCTCCTCCTCCTCCTCCTTCTCCTTATCCTTCTTATCCTTCTTCCTCTTCTTCTCCTCCCCCCAAGAAGAAGGAGGAGAAGAAGAAGGATAAGGAGGGAGAGGAGGAGAAAGAGGAAGGAGGCTCCTTCTCCTCCTCCTCCTCCTCCTCCTCCTCCTCCTCCTCCTCCTCCTCCTCCTCCTTCTTCTTCCTCTTCCTCCTCCTTCCTCCTTCTTATTCTCCTTGTTCTCCTCCTCCTCCAACTCCTCCCTCGAAGAAGAAGGATAAGGAGGAAGAAGAGGAGGAAGAGGAAGGAGGCTCCTCCTCCTCCCCCTACCTCCTCCTCCCCTCCTCCCCCTCCTCCTCCTCCTCCTCCTTCCTCTTCCTCCTTCCTCTTCTCCTCCTCCTTCCTCTTCCTCTTCCTCCTCCTAGTTATCCTCCTTCTTTTCCTCCTCCTCCTCCTCCTCCTCCTCCCCCCAAAGTAGGAGGAGAAGAAGAAGGAAAAGAAGGAGGAAGAGGAAGGAGGCTCCTCCCCTCCTCCTCTTCTTCCTTCTTATCCTTCTTCTCCTCCTTCCTCCTCCTTCCTCCCCCTCCTCCTCCTCCTTCCTCTTCCTCCTTCCTTTTCTCCTCCTCCTTCCTCTTCCTCTTCCTCCTCCTCCTAGTTATCCTCCTTCTTTTCCTCCTCCTCCTCCCCCCCCAAAGTAGGAGGAGAAGAAGAAGGAAAAGAAGGATGAAGAGGAGAAGGAAGAGGAAGGAGGCTCCTCCCCTCCTCCTCCTCCTCCCCCTCCTCCTCCTCCTCCCCCTCCTCCTCCTTCTCCTCCTCCCCTCCTCCTCCTCCTCGTCCCCCTCCTCCTCCTTCCTCTTCCTCCTCCTTCTTATTCTCCTTCTCCTCCTCCAACTCCTCCTCCTTCTCCTTCTCCTTTTTCTTCTTCTTCTTCTCCTCCTCCTCCTCCCCCCCCCCCCCCAAGAAGAAGGAGGAGAAGAAGGATAAGAAGGAGTAAGAGGAGGAGGAGAACGAGGAAGGAGGCTCCTCTTTCTCCTCCCCTCCTCCTCCTCCTCCTCTTCCTCCTTATCCTTCGTCTCCTCCCTCCTCCTCCTTCTTCCTCCTCCTCCTTCCTCTTCCTCCTCCTCTTCCTCCTTCTTCTCCTTCTTCTCCTCCTTCCTCCCTCCTCCTCCTTCCTCTTCCTCCTTCCTCTTCCTCCTCCTCCCCTCCTCCTCCTCCTCCCCACCTTCTCCTCCTCCTCCTCCTCCTTCCTTTTCCTCCTCCTACTCCTCCTTCTTATCCTTCTTCTTCTCCTTCCTCTTCCTCCTCCTTTTCCTCCTCCTTCACCTTCTTCTCCTCCAACTCCTCCCCCCCCGAAGAAGAAGGAGAAGAAGAAGGATACGGAGGAAGAGGAAGGAGGCTCCTCCTCCCTCCTCCCTCCTCCTCCCCCTTCTCCTTATCCTTCTTCTTATCCTTCTTCTTATCCTCCTCCTCCTCCTCCCCCCCCCCCCCCCCCCCCAAGAAGAAGGAGGAGAAGAAGAAGGATAAGAAGGAGGAAGAGGAGGAGGAGGAGGAGAAAGATTAAGGAGGCTCCTCCTCCTCCTCCCCCTCCTCCTCTTCCTCCTTCTTATCCTTCTCCTTCCTCCTCCTCCTTCCTCCTCCTTCCTCCTCCTCCTCCTCCTTCCTCTTCCTCCTCTTCTTCTTCATACTTCTTCCCTCCCTCCCTCCCTCCCTCCCTCCCTCTCTTCACATATATTGCTGTACCATCTTTGGCCTCTATGACTTCCCCAATGTCTACTGGTTTTATTCTACAGGGTGGGCCAGAAAAATTTTCCATCACACAATGGACATACAATAGAATTCTATTGTGCAAGGGAAAGTTTTCTGGGCCGCCCTGTAGTGCTATGAAGATTCTGTAGGCCTTTAGCTCATAAAGAATGTTACCATTACATCACTTGACTTAAATGACATACACTTTGCTGGAAAGTACATTTGACCGAGAAGAAAACAAGGAAAACATTGAAGATGTCAAGTGAAAATGAAGATACTGCTTTGATCATCATTGGCATTTCACCCACAAACTTCCTACGCTTTGGAAGGAAGCACTATGTGCCTACGTAACCATCTTGCCCGTCTATGTAGTACCTTTAACTTCACTAACTCTCGCTTAAGAAGTCAGCAGCAATCTTGTTCTTCGTGCTGTCTCGTATGATTGTCCTGATATGTGATTGACTAACAATCATTTGTGACCCGCTCCAGCAAAACCAGTCGCATGTCGCACATAAGATGAGCCTAGATGACACCAGAAGATAATAGATGAAATTGATGTCGTCAGATTTCACAAACGGCAGACAATAGTGAAATGAACAAACAGTCCGTCTCAACCTGCCAAGCTCTGAGCGATATGCGACTGGTTTTGCTGGAACGGGTCACATTTATTATGTTAAAGATATTTTTGTCAAATCGTTTTGCCTTCAAAACTCAGCAACACACTACACTTTCAGGTCCTTTAAAGAAAACGAGAGCCATCAAAATCCTACATGTTAAATGAAACCAAAGACATTCTTTGTCTGAAATGGCTTCACATGCTTTGATGTTTGGTCTTTCACCCACAGGTTTCCGACAATTTCAAAAAAGCACTTGTGCCCTTCAGCCATTTTGCGTTTCAATGTCTCATCCTCTGGCTCATTTAGTCTCATTCAAGACGTTAGTCGCGGTGTCTATTGTTCTACGTGCTGTCACGCATATTGGCGCTATTGATTGCAGTCACGGACGAGGAGATGCTCATGTAGACATAGCGATGCGTGTGAACGGATGATACTGCAAGTATTGTCGCAGGAAAATGACTTGGCATAATTCGCAGCATTGGTTGTTGAAAGGGCGATGGTTGGTAAACTTTGGCGGAAATGGATAGCGCATATTGGTGTGACCAGGATGATTTGGCATATTTGGTAAACTTTTGAATGGTGCTTCAAATAAAGAGCCAACTTACTGCGTTACATTATGTTTGGGTTGGTGGTCGGTCGGTATTTTACTTGTCTTGTTGCGAGGAGGATGACTTGACTATACCTGCAGCATACAGTCCAAATCACATTTTATTGTCATCCGTAAATTCGCATCATTGGCGAGCTACCCAGTGCCTAGGTCACGCGTAATATATGCGAAACATGGAGAGATAAGTGCGTCATTAATGCACTACTTGGCTCACTACTTGGCACACTACTCGGCACACTACTCGGCGCACTACTCACGCATACGTTGCACGTCAATGACGCAAAGCAGGATGGATGTCATTTGTGATTTGGACTGTAGCTGATGATGGTATCAGTTGGCTGCACTCGACAACCTTTTCAATGTATAGCGGCAAGGATTAATAAAGACTGATCTATATTCATTCTTGATGATTTGTTTGTTTGTTTTATCACTATCTCACATTAGATTGAATGTAAAAAAGTACATGCGCATCCCATAATTGCCATTGGGAATAATAAATATTTGAAAAACGATATTTTTCCAGGAATCCTGCGGGCCATGCCACAACACATCAACCTCATGGCATAATTAGCTTTTGCCAGTGCAATTCTCAATTTGATGCAGCCATCGATTTGTGACTGTTCCGTATTTACATTCAATCCATTGTGGAGCGTATTAATTATTGCACTTTTCGTCTGCGATTGTTTGCACAGTTTTATGCAAACTTGGCACTTGAAATTGATGTTAGTGCGGGTGGCACCATTGTTTCAGCGCTTGTTTACATTAGGTTTGTGTGTTCTTTTGGTCTCTTGTGAAATCATTTTGCGGCTACGAGTGGTGTCTAGTGGCACTCAATTTGCTTTCAGGGAGTTGATTTCAGTTGCATCTGAAAAGTTTTGCTCGGAACGGTTGTTGATCAAAGTCATAGAATGGTCATGGCTCAACCTTGATGGCTTTACATTTTGATTTGAATTGTGGAAATTAGTGATAGTTTTACTGAACAGTTCCAGTAATTGAGAAACCGTCAAGCAAATTTTCTTATAGAAGTGATATGGTTTACATTTGGAAAGTTAGAGTCTGATTGACAACTTGGCATAGTGGCGAAAGTATAAAAGGAATCCTTAAGTGGGCATTACCAGAATTACCCATTCCTAGGGTAAGATAAGTCGATAAGTGAGGCAATCTTAATATTAGTGGGTCAACTCGGGGACGAGACTGATGGATGTGATCCTCTGAACTCAAACAACAAACTGAGTATGCACACTGATTTCAGGCGTGTACAGTGGGGGGGGGGGGGGGGGTGGCACTCCGTAGGAAGGTTTGAATAATGGTGTTAAAGGCTATATAGCAAGCGGTAGCTTACACGTCTTTCCCACGATAAGTTTTTGCTGTACTCTTCTTATCTTATTGAATACGATCGTTTCTCCCAGGCCGCAGAATCCTGGTCCACTCTCCCATTATCCACAGCTGTGACAAATGGCACCATTAAAAGTCGATTTCACATTTGATGTTTGTTTGATCGGAAATTGATATCATAGGAAAACATGAAAAACAAAATACAATTGGTGTTATTTTCTGTAATGGGTTGTTGGAATGAGTTAGCAGCGTTCAGCAGCCTGATGCCTGCATGATCACCTGAAGATTTGGGGTTTCTGTTGATAACCTTTCCAATCCAGAGCAGAAAGTGTCTAGCGAAAGCCCTACTTGAGTCATGGGGTTAACTTTGTATCGCCATCAAGGAACAAGGTTTATCCCTCTTGACATCCATTTGAGCAGGGCCAATTGAGACCGTTATGATTTTATATTAAGAGCCAAATTATGGTAATTGCATTGGAACATCATTAGCTAAACAAATTTATGTCCTTCAGGGCGCTTAATCAGGCCACGTCTGAGTCATAAAGTTAACTGGTGGATGTTGATACAACAGAGAATCATAGTGAATCAATGTTTAAAGCACATTGCAGAAGAGGCATTGATATCGCTGTGACCTGCGATTTAAATCACATGCAGTGACAAACGCTTGTTTGCGATGGTCATCGCAGGTCCCAGTTGATAGCAAGTCGATATCAAACTCAACAATTATAGTGGTTTTGCTTGGTGGAATCCGCCTACAGGACAAACTACCGTGCCGGGCAGAAATGCAGAGGACTACAGAGTACATCGGTCGAATTAGGATTGTCTGAACAAGGAGTGAACACAAAGAATATATAAAGTGTATAAAATGCTGTTGTGTAGCTTCCCAATGCTTCTACAATGCAACAGCTGCCTGTCAAATTCCAACCTGATGCACTATTGCTTTTCATGTTAGGCTAACAGCTGCCTGTCAAATTCCAACCTGATGCACTATTGCTTTTCATGTTAGGCTAACAGCTGCCTGTCAAATTCCAACATTGCCATCTTCCTTTGGTGATCTTTGATACCAGTGTAGATGGTACATGGGTTCTTTGTGAACAATGCACTATTGCTTTTCATGTTAGGCTAACAGCTGCCTGTCAAATTCCAACCTTGCCATCTTCCTTTGGTGATCTTTGATACCAGTGTAGATGGTACATGGGTTCTTTGTGAACAATGCACTATTGCTTTTCATGTTAGGCTAACAGCTACCTGTCAAATTCCAACCTGATGCACTATTGCTTTTCCTGTTAGGCCAACAGCTGCCTGTCAAATTCCAACCTGATGCACTATTGCTTTTCCTGTTAGGCTAACAGCTGCCTGTCAAATTCCAACCTTGCCATCTTCCATTGGTGAACTTTGATACCAGTGTAGATGGTACATGGGTTCTTTGTGAACAATGCACTTATGCTTTTCATGTTAGGCTAACAGCTGCCTGTCAAATTCCAACCTTGCCATCTTCCATTGGTGAACTTTGACACCAGTGTAGATGGTACATAGGTTCTTTGTGAACAATGCACTATTGCTTTTCATGTTAGGCTAACAGCTGCCTGTCAAATTCCAACCTGATGCACTATTGCTTTTCCTGTTAGGCTAACAGCTGCCTGTCAAATTCCAACCTTGCCATCTTCCATTGGTGAACTTTGATACCAGTGTAGATGGTACATAGGTTCTCTGTGAACAATGCACTATTGCTTTTCATGTTAGGCTAACACCTGCCTGTCAAATTCCAACATTGCCATCTTCCTTTGGTGAACTTTGATACCAGTGTAGATGGTACATGGGTTCTTTGTGAACAATGCACTATTGCTTTTCATGTAAGGCGAACACCTGCCTGTCAAATTCCAACCTTGCCATCTTCCTTTGGTGAACTTTGATACCAGTGTAGATGGTACATGGGTTCTTTCTGAACAATGCACTATTGCTTTTCATGTTAGGCTAACAGCTGCCTGTCAAATTCCAACCTGATGCACTATTGCTTTTCCTGTTAGGCTAACACCTGCCTGTCAAATTCCAACCTTGCCAACTTCCTTTGGTGAACATTGATACCAGTGTAGATGGTACATGGGTTCTTTGTGAACAATGCACTATTGCTTTTCATGTTAGGCTAACACCTGCCTGTCAAATTCCAACCTTGCCATCTTCCATTGGTGAACTTGGATACCAGTGTAGATGGTACATGGGTTCTTTGTGAACAATGCACTATTGCTTTTCATGTTAGGCTAACACCTGCCTGTCAAATTCCAACCTTGCCAACTTCCATTAATGAACATTGATACCAGTGTAGATGGTACATGGGTTCTTTCTGAACAATGCACTATTGCTTTTCATGTTAGACTAACACCTGCCTGTCAAATTCCAACCTTGCCATCTTCCATTGGTGAACTTTGATACCAGTGTAGATGGTACATGGGTTCTCTGTGAACAATGCACCATTGCTTTTCATGTCAGGCTAACAGCTTCATGCCTCTCAAATTACAATCTCTTCATCCTCCTTTGGTGATCTGTGATACCGGTGTATGTAGATGGTACATGGGCTCTCTATGTACAAAATAGCCCGATGCCTTTCGTGTCAAAGGCTAACTCTGAAATTACAATCTCAAATCTATACTTGGCATCTTCCTTTGGTGGCCTGTGATACCAATTTATTTTGATGGTACATGTTCTGTATGTACACAGCAAGTCTACTTTTGCAACAAGTGGGAAGAAATCCTTTGTAGCTTTTTCTGATGGAAATGTCAAGGAACTAAGATTAGTGTATTTCGCTGTGTAACTATGGTGATAGGAACGTTAGACCTACTGCTGCTTCTATGAATAAAGTTTCAATTCGATATGGTGCTTTCTTCAAATAGGACTGAACATGTCATTCTGACCGAAATTCTACCATGGCTTTTAGAAGATTCCAACCCAGGCAAGATCTTTAATTCTGGCAATCTTGATACAGGTCATCTGCAGAACTGGGTCATATTTATCATTGGCAGGGGTGACTGCTTCCCCAGAATTGTAAGTTCTGTCCCTATGACCAAAGCGAAGATACAGCATTGTAGACACTCGTCACATTTGAAATCTTAGACTTGCCTGAAAAGATATCTAATGAGGGAGAAGTTGGCATTAGGAAAGAAGGATAGAGGGAAAAGTAATGTGTTGCGCACGAAGTGGATGTTTTCCTTTGTAAGCCGCTTAGTAAAAGTGGCCGGTGTCTATTGGCAACATGGTGCGACATGGTGGATTTTCTGTGACAGTGAGCTTATAGCAGTGTGCTGCTAAAATGGATTGGGTGACATTTGAATGACCTTGAACACGTTGAACAAGTTCTAATCTATTTTACTGTGTTTGGTGGTGCTAAAATGGATGAGGTGACATTTGAATGACCTTGAACAAGTTGAACAAGTTCTAATCTTTATTTACTGTGTTTGGTGGTGCTAAAATGGATGGGGTGACATTTGAATGACCTTGAACAAGTTCTAAACTTTATTTATTGTATTTGGTGGTGCTTAAATGTATTAAGTGACATTTGAATTACCTTGAACAAGTTCTAAGCTTTATTTATTGTATTTGGTGGTGCTTAAATGTATTAAGTGACATTTGAATTACCTTGAACAAGTTCTAAGCTTTATTTACTGTGTTTGGTTACTTGTGACTGTTTTCGGGTAATTATTTAACTGGGTTTAACTATTCAGCACGTTCAGAAGAGAGAAGACCACCAAGTGAAAATGTCCGTTTTAATGGTTTCAGGTTAAAGCCTGCCCCTGAAAGCTTTTCAAATGCAATGAGCCAATGGAAACTCATCAGTATTTTGTTGCTTTTTTGTGGGTCCAAATTTAGAAGCCTGGGGATTCACTACTGCTCTGAGGGGCTACATGCCAAGGGTTTCAAGTAATAGCAATCCGAATCGATACTATCTGTGTCCTAATGAGGTAGCCTGAAGGTCACTCTTTTATCTTTTGATCATGTACAGGTGTACACATACGAAGGACACCAATATGATTTGTATGATTGCTGACAGTAAAGTTAGATCAATATCAGCTGTATGTATGAGCAGTGTGCATTGATGATATTCTCATTGTCAAGGTTCGACCGGAATGTTCCAACTGGCTGTATTGTACTTGTCATGCCCACTTTCCTGGAGCAACAGACTTGTCAAAGCAAAGCAGTTTCCTGCAATGAATAAATGCACTACAGCATGGCTTCCAATTTGAAGCTGTCCTTTTCCTCAACTTATTGCCTGTTTCTGACTCATATTTTCCAATTTAAAGTTGTCAGATCCTTGACTGATTGTCTATTTCAGGCCACCCATTAGGAGGTTTCCTTGCCTAAGACTTGTTGTATTTGGCTGGCCGTTCATCCCTCCTTTACCTACATACTCACGGCCTCTATCAGGCCATTGTTTTCCACTTGCCTTCAAAGCTATCTTTGTCATTGTTTCATTGCCTATTTCTGGCAATTCACTTCTCATTTCTTGGAAGCTATCCTTGTCCATGACTTGCTTACCTCAGACCATTCAACTAGTCATTTCAAAGAAGCCATGGTCCCTCATTTCCTGTCGACATCACCGACTCGTTTACAAATGAGCAGTGTTCAGACCACCAAGTACCTTCAATCTTAGATCGTGTTCTTATAAACCCGGGAATAACAGAAAATCAAAGGATTTTTGATTGAAATTAAGGGTTGACCACAGCTACCACCATTTTGGCTAGAACTGAGAGTCCTAAAGCAATATGAACTCCTTTAAAATGGGGAGATTGCCAATTTCAAGGGTAGGAGTCTGTTCTCTTAGAAACAAAGAACAGACTCCCACCCTTGAAGTTGGCATTCACATCGTTTAGAAAGAGTAGCTTTAGGGTTTCATGTTCTAGCCAAAACGGTGGTGCCTATGGTCAACCCTTTACCAAAGCTGATTTGCCTGACTGACGTTGGGATTTAGATCAGACGTGTTGCAGCTCACCTTAATGAGTGCTATGACTTAATGTCGACATGACCATCTCCTTCGATTATAAGCAGAGCACTGAGGCCTGCAAAGTGCCTTCGTTCTCATATCAAGTTCGACATATAAAAGCCGGCAAAAATGGAAATCAAAGAGCGTGTTGATTTCATATTTACCAAGGGTTATTTACCTGTTCGGATATTGGGTTTTGCGTCAGGCGAGCCATCGCTAACATGTGTCATGACTTTATATAAGGTCAACACGCCTGGCAGACTTTAAGTGAAAGGTGATGCAGTGAAGCCTGACAAATAAATTTGTTCTTGGATCAAGTTCTACTTATAAAGCCACCAGTTAGTGCAAATCAAAAACACTGTTGATTCAGATTTTGACCGGTGAAGCCGCCAAATAACTCACTTTAAGTTCTTCATTTAAAAGCCAGGAAAAGATGAACAAAAAAAGAGTCATTGATTCAATTTCACCAAAGCTGTTTTACCTATTCTGATTTTGGATTTTGGGTCAGGGGTGTCATGGCTCTTGTCACCTATGTCATGACTTACTGGGCAATTCCTGTCGACATGACCACCTTATTGACAAGTAGAGCATGGCAGGCCACCAGGGACATGTACCTCATCAGTTCTTGGATCAAATTTGATTCATAAAGCCAGGAATATGTGGGAATCAAATTCTTTCTTGATTCAAAGCAACTAAATATGATTGCTCTGTTCGGATATTAGTTATTGGGTCATGCAGTCAAGTCTCTGCACACTTGCTTTGACCTCATGTTTGGCATTTGCTGTCTGAATCAGCAACTCCTTTTCCTGAACAAGAAAAGCAATGAAGTTGCGATGAATTATTACATTTGGTGTTGACCAACGTCTGTCACCCCACCTAAATGATGGCTTGCAAACATTACTCATTTGTGATATGTTATGTCTCATGGATTCCTTGGAAATGGAAGGATTGAGTGGAGATTCTCTGAGGCTGTTGAATTATGGTACAGCGACGGTATGAACTGGACTGGTTTTCAGTGATTAATCTGATGCTGAGAGTGAGGTGGAGAAAGATGAAACAGAATTAACATTGAAATATTTTATCATTCTCGAGGTGGGTTCCCCTCTTACTTTACTGGCTACGAAAGATAAGTCTGCCTAAATCTGTAATGTCATAGCTTTGAAAGGTCAAGAACATTGCCCACCTATTCTTGTCATCTTGCTGTGATCCGATTACCTCGAATCCACGCCAGCTGCAGGCCGACGCCCAAAGTAACCAATCGGATGCTGAAAGCAATCAGACAGTGAAACTTGCTGCTGTATTATCTAACATGTCGGCTTAGTAGATGTCGAAGTCTAACTGTAAACCAAGTCAGTTCTGCCCTCACAGCTTTGAAAGGTCATCAACATTGCTCTGTCTTGTTGTGATCGGATTAGGCCAACCAGAATTCCACCCTGTTGCAGAAATCAATGGGACACTGAAAGCAATCAGGCATTGAAATATGCTGCTGTATTATCTAACCTGTTGGCTTAGTAGATGTCAAAGTCTAACTGTAAACCAAGTCAGTTCTGCCCTCACAGCTTTGAAAGGTTAACAACACTGGTCCGTCTTGCAGTGATGGGATTACCTCCAACCCACCCTGCTGCAGGCCGACTTCCAAGTAACCCAACAGACACTGAAAGAAATCAGACATTGAAATTTGCTGCTGTATTATCTAACCTGTCGGCTTACTAGATAGTCTCACTGTATATCAAGTCAGTTGTGTCTTTACAGCTTTGAAAGGTCAAGAGCATTACCTTACTTTCCTATCTTGCTGTAACGTGATTACTGCCAATCCACCCTTCTGCAGGGTTGCTTTACAGCATCAAGGGGGACGTCGCTGATACAATTACAAAGCAATACGCATTTTACTTTACTTTACAAGTGCATATGACCTTTAATGTCGTGAATAATCCGTTGTCATAGTAACATCCTCCTTGTCCCATCGTCTTCTTCTTCAGTAACCTAGTTACCCTGTATCATCTTATCTCTCAACATCCCACTCACATAAATCTTCCTGTTCCCTTGAGTTCAAAGTCACCTTTATACCAAGGACTAAGAATTTGAAGTACAAAAGCCGCCAGCATACTTATGTTCCATCAAGTTGAAAGCTGCCTCATTCACTCGTCTTGACCCTCAAGTTTTGGATCCACCCCGCCGACCCGGACTCCGTTACACCAATGAGGTTATGGACGGAGTTCCTCTGATGGTTCAGAATGCCTTTCACTCCAAGAACTTAGAGTTTGAAGTTCGAAAGCAATGAGTATTAAGACCCTAAACTACTCATAATGGCATAGTATAAGTAGAAAGTGACCCTTGCCCGTTTGGAGTGAAAATATCACACTCAAGACAACCACTCATGTTATATTTCTTCCAAAAGAGGCTCCTCTGGTTTTCCTATAGTATTTCTGTGGGTAAAATAAATATTCATGCTTCCAACTGCCTCCTCACCTCACTGATATACCGCCTGATATATTCAGACTCCTGATCGTGAATGACATTCCCTATCATCAGATATAAGTATGACATCATGCTCCACACGGGCTAGACACGCAAGATCATTGCAAACACCATTCACTCTCGTTTGTGTTAGCATATCATAACTCATCTGTCATTTTCATGGGGTAGAGGCCATTGGCAAACAGGAGAGCAGAGCATTCTCCCATTAGATAGGTTAGACGAATGTTTCGAGTGCAGAGTGAGTCCATAATCGGGGAAGAAAAGGGGATCCAACTTGGATGTCAGAAACTTTCTTGTGACTTAAAAATTCATTGCCTCTGATCATACTAAAGTGAAATTTAACTGCTCTCAGGATTGTAGCTAGCTTTTTGGTCATGGGGAGGCAGAACACCTCTTTTGTCCTCCCTCAGCAATGTCAGTCTGAAATTCGGCCAAAATCTGCATGGAAAACACATTTTTTGGTGACTCATGGCGACTCTTATAGGCATTTGACCTGAGTTAGTCTGAACACCCAGTTTTGGACCCTTCAGATATATCTTCCAAGCTCAAAATGACTCACAGTCAGATTTTAACGATATTATCCCCCATGGTCATTCATTATTCACGATTTGATATAAAAAGTCATTAACTAAGACCATGTTGTATATATTTCCATCAATATTTCATGAAAGATCACCTATCCCAGGTATCACGGAAAATCCTTGGGGACGTCTCGACTGAGATGTGTCATCTTGTGGAGACGCTGAGGTGGCAGACACAGATTTATCGGGCCCTTCAGATTTGGGGGGAAAACATGTAATGTTACGTTAGATATAGTTTTAGTTGGTAAGATGAGGCAGTTGTCATTTATTAATGAAGAGTAATATGTATTTCCAAAGTAGATGTGATCAGATCAGCCCTGTCATTATTGTTTGGAACACGAACAGATATGACGAGCAGAAGTCAGAGAAGAATTGGCTGCACTTCGGTAGAAGGATTTGATGCCCAGGACAGTTGGCTTTCACCTCCCTACTACCATTGTCCAGTTGGGACAAGTTCGCATTCTCTGCACATTGTATGCGATCCGCAAAGTTCCCTTAATCAGCATATAAACATGCATGTGATGGCACACCACTTGGAATATGGTAAAAACCTGCCTGTTGCCATAACTCACAATGCCAAGAACCTGCATTTGGTCTCAGTTGTCAGATCGAAAGTCCTTCCGCAAAATGAAAATGATATCAGTCAGAATCTGGAGGTCAGTTATTGAGGTCATCCATTCAAACCTTGCCTCTAAGTTGAAGCAGCTCTATCAGTCCTTCCAGGACACAAGGTAGGGTTAGAATGAGAGCAATTATTGTGATTGCCCTTGGATCAAAGCTAACTTTGCCAAGAAAGTTGTTTATGACCTTGATGTGGCACTTTGACCTACCGATTGAAGGTGATTGGCTGCCTAATTGTAGATGCAGCGTCTGGTGAAGAAATGTTAGCCTTGTGTTTGGTGGTAGGTTTTGTTTCTGACGGAACAGTAGATTTTGCTGAAATCTTACAAATTTTGATCAGCGTACTCACAAGAACAATACACCTTCTCACAGATAGATAGATTTAATGTCAAGAGTTCTTTTCATTATTGTTGTAAAATTTGCTACATTTTTTCAGAATTACCATTTAAAGGCTTGGTGTTGGGAAAATTTTAGTTGATGACCGCTTTTAAAATATGACTGTATGAAATTGCTAAATTAAATTGTCAAGCTTCCTTGAGTTGTGAGTCTCAACTCAACCAGGCATCGAAGGACCCTCAACTTACTTTGTTCTATTTCCTCATAAGCTAATGCCACAAGACGCCTGTCCTCTTTTGAGGACAGTCGCACGAACCAGACAAAGATAATGTGAGTCCATCACGAGCGTTCTTCCCCAAGTGAACCCTCACCTTGATTACTCAAACAGCTGATCAGAACAATAGCGTGCACAATCGCTTCCTCTTTGATTTCGCATCTCAGTGGTCACATGACAAACCTATCAATTATCGATCAATCAGAGCGCTCCGGCGGTACGGCCGCCGGTGACAAGAAGCAAATACTCCAGACAGTTAAACGACTGCCTGAGATTCTTGATGAGCATTCATTCACGTCTCAAGGAGGGCGAAGGAATAATATTGTGTATTTCCTCTTTGTGTCTTCCTAAGCAGTCGATGATGAGTTTGCCTTATGACGTTTCTGCTGGATGGAGAATGGGAGTGGGATGCTGTATTCTATCTTCAAATTGCTGGGAAGGAGTGTCTGTCTTGGTTCCTCCAAATTGAAGGAAGTGGTCCACTCATCACTGAAAACTGGCCCTAAATTGTTGACCATATATAGACACCACCATTGCCCAGTGGATGATGAGTTTGCCTTGGGACGTTTCCGCTGGATGGAGAATGGGAGTGGGATGCTGTATTCTATCTTCAAATTGCTGGCAAGGAGTGTCCATCTGGGTTCCTCCAAATTGAAACAAGTGGTCCACTCATCACTGAAAATTGGCCTTAAATGGTTGACCGTATAGGCACCACTTCTGGCTAGAACTTGAAATCCTAAAGCAATTTGAAGTCTTCAAAATGAAGTCAATGCTCATTTAGGCTTAGAGGTGGTTCTCTGGAAAACAAAGAACAGAGTCCCACCCTTGAAGTTGGCATTTACTTCATTTTGAAAGAGTTCTAAGTGCTTAAGGCCAGAATTGTGGTGCCAGTGGTCAACCCTTAATGCACATCTACACACATTTACACATGGTTATGGTTCTACGCTGATGTTGCTTACTAATACATAGACATGATGGAGTACCACTGTGGGAAGCATATCACCATTGTTCATTTCCATAGCAGAATTAATACGATTGTAACGAGGAGATAAAATTCCCAAATGACAGCTGCTTTCTGTAATTAAACATACATTACACACGCACCGGCTGCAGTCGTGTGTCTCTTTAAAACAAATGTACATGAAATGTACAGACATGTTGTAAATGTACATGCCCTCATGCATAGTATCTGTAGCCATGTTCGGTTTAGGCTGACATCAAGAGATGGCAGACTGTAAAAAACTTCCTGATTAGCCAATTCAGTGACATCTGGAGAAAATCCAGGAATAATGTGTGCTGTCAGAGTGTCATTTACATTAAATGTGTTTGCATATTGTTGCTACAACATTGTTGAAACTCCTTGACTAAAGTTGAAACTCCTTGACTAAAATGTTTAGTCAAGGAGTTTCAACAATGTTGGACCAAGAATATGAAAACTCGCATTTTCACTGGTTCTTTTATCATGCCAACAGAATGAAGACACTGACTCCTCCAAGGTGTGCACTGCAACCTCGATTTTATGATTTCTGAGTGTGATTTCCATTTATATAAAACATGAGAAGTACGGTACTGGAACCGAGGTTGACTGTTCAATCTCGATTACTGTGTTTTATGATGTACGTCAGCACTTCAGCTAATAGGGGGAAATGTCTCGGGGATTTGTGTGCAGGGACGGAGAACGGAAAACGAACCCCTGATTTCCTCAGGAAGCCACAGCCAAGGACGAAAACGGAAGTCCGTCACCTCCGCATGTCTCATTTATGCTTATACATGTTTTATGATCGTAAGCTTGTTATGGACTTCTTTTCACTAAATCAAAGTCTTCTTGTCAGAGTCTTTGATTAGAAAGACTGCAGAATATTCACCACAACTTTAATTGTGCCAACATCTTGCCCCCTAACAAAAAATGTGCAAGATCTAAAAGTACACCCCCAACGCTTACGAAATATTACACTCACCACTCATGTGGCTGCTGAAATCGATAATCATCACATTGAGGTCCATTCATGCAGAGTGTGCAAATTGCAGCACATTAAACAATTTGTTTGATGACACTTTGTTATTTGTCATGCAAGGTAACATGTCGGTTTTCGATATTTATAACTTATATCAAGTTCAGGCTATCTATTTAAGATTTTGCTGACCTTGGGTAACATCTTGAAAAAGTTGATGACAGGATGAAATTTCAACCCAGTATTGACATATTTACTACCCTTCTATGGAAAGGCTATGCATCTCGTGGCATAGCCTTGACATAGTGAGGAAGCTGTAAGTTGGCTGATCGGTCCATACAAGGGCCTTGTTTGGAGTCAGTATTTCCTCGAAGTGATGGTTTGCCTCGGAGAGGTGGATAATACTTGGAGAGGTTGCTGCTGATTCAACTTAGCTCAAGTGGTTCTTTGGAATCAAAAACTAACCGCTGGTGCAATTATTGTCTTTAGGTGATATTTCCAACCTCCACCGACTCCGTTAGCGGGTACTTTTGATTACCAAATACCCACTTGAGACAAGTATAGTTAACATGTTAAGCGAAAAAGTGGTTGTACTGCTCTAGTAGAATCAGCCTGTATGAGAGAATCCACCTACGCACAAATCTAAAATATCAAAATCTAAGCTTATTTCTTCTCAAAGCAGCCTAAACGTAGACAACTTGTGTCATATGTCGTCGAAAAGGTCAAGTGAGGTGAAAATCACCTTGTGCTCATTCAGCCGTCGATAATTGTCTGTGAAGAAATTATTCCGGAATGTTGCCCATGCTGTTGTCCAACCTGTGGCGTATTGTTAACATCAACGGGTGGTGAAATTGACATGGGGAGTTTGTAGCGAGATGCTCGGGGCACAATTTCCTCGGTTTTCATTATGCGGGAGAAGCGGTCTTTTGAGTGGTGAAGATATAGAAGTGACGATTCGCAGGAATGAGCAGACGGTATTATGCTTGTGGGTTCCACCTATAAATGACTTTTGGTCTCATCAGATAGGGAGGCAATGGTCGTTTTCACCTTATTCAGTCTCAAACCCATAATATATTGATTGATGAATAGGGTGGTGCCATATTCATCAGCCAAATAATTTCAAAGCCAATGGTCAGAATCTAACCCTGCTGTGGAGGTGATTCCTCTGGCCCGTGATGATGCGCTGTGGTCAGACATGTCAACGGATTCAAAATAGTAGTCAACCAAATTTATCTTTCAGCACTAATGAACAGGCAGGTCACATTTAGCTTATGAGACACTCTTATCCGTGATTGTTGATGTCATAATGGAAGAGGGGAAGGGGGTACCTGCCTGACCTCTTCTTACAAAAAGGATCCAATCCTGAGTGGCCATAGGGAAATACCACAAATCCCGATGCACTTTATTTCCCACTAAAATTTTCGCAAATCCCTTTATATCGAAAATCGTGGCCGTTTTTTTTGTCTCTCTAGTTCTGGAGAAAAAAACCTTCCCTCCGTAATATACCTGATTCCAGGCAAACAGACACAGACTATGATGCCTGTCCCAAATGCAATGTTAATGTACCTCCTGGTGGTGGATGAGCTCGCCACTTCATGATGCGAGGTTTCAATAACATCATCACTTTAATCTCTTAACCTGATCCCATTTCAATAGGAATATCTCCAGCTCTCGATAACAGACACTGAGCAAAGTGGCTTGATTTTAAGTAACGGGAGTGGAGGGTTTAACCCATTCAGCTTGGAGGGTTAACGCATTTAGCTGGTAGGGTTATGGGTTGACCATTGGAACAACCATTTTGGCTAGAATGTGCAATAGTAGAAGCAATTAAAACGCCTTCAAAATGAAGTAAATTTAAAACCTGGGGTGCTGTTCTTTGGAAAACAAAGACTCCAACACTTGAAATTGGTATCCAGTTCCTTTTGAAGGAGTGAGAATTGCTACTAAGTTCTACTCAATGGTGGTGACAATGGGCAACCTTTAATTCAGGCCTGTGGCTATCTTTTTGGTAGTGGTGACGGTGGAGGAAACTCATCTTTGTCCTCTGCTTGGAAGACATGTGGGATTCGCGAAGTCTGCTAAAAAATACCAGCGACATTTTAAAGGTCTACAGTAGATCCCGAAAATGATTTCACCACCTCTTTCATGACCATATCAACTGCGGCAAGCTTGATGGACTAAGCGTGTCATTGCTACCATATGGGGTCTGATGACCGTGTCCTGTACAGATATCCGATATTCTCATTGATCTTTTATTATGGTCAATAGATATGCTGGTCCATGGCAGGGGGTCTTGTATTACATTGCTGTGTTATGCGATTAATGGACAAGTACATTGTCGGCTGGGTTTGTCTGATATACTGTAGTTTCACCTATCTAAGACTGGTTAATTAGTAACTACGAAGTTGAAACAAAGCCCTGCCCAAACATGATGTCATGACACTGACATCCAACAACATGTGTCGCCGACCCATTATCTATATAACTTGGCCATTTACATTACATTGTAATCGAGCTTTGTTAAGAACTAGTCTTAGATCGGTGAATCTAGAGTATTTTCTTGTGTGATGGCAAAGAGGGTAATTGTCCCGATGTCCTGGTATGAAAAAGGCCTCATCCCGATTCTCAATGAGCAGTTCAACCAAATTATGACCCAAACCCACCACTCGTCAAAATTCCCACTTCAATAAAGGGTTTCTTGATTTTCAACAAATCCCAGTGTCCTGAATATTGATAGAAAGAATTATTGATGGAAAAACATTCTTGATGTGATGCTCTCTGACCTTGGCATTTGTGGTAGCTCCCTTTCCAAAAGAAGCAATCCCAGTAGCTCCCTTACCAAAAGAAGCAATGCCAGTAGCTCCATTTCCAAATGGAGCAATCCCAGTAGCTCCATTCCCAAAAGGAACAATGCCAGTAGCTCCATTTCCAAAAGGAACAATGCCAGTAGCTCCATTTCCAAAAGGAGCAATGCCAGTAGCTCCATTTCCAAATGGAGCAATCCCAGTAGCTCCATTTCCAAATGGAGCAATCCCAGTAGCTCCATTTCCAAAAGGAGCAATGCCATTAGCTCCATTTCCAAAAGGAGCAATCCCAGTAGCTCCCTTACCAAAAGAAGCAATCCCAGTAGCTCCCTTTCCAAAAGAAGCAATCCCAGTAGCTCCATTTCCAAAAGAAGCAATCGAATAACTGCACTGCCCAACTTTTCAAGGGATGACGCAAGAAAGATAAATTTTCCCTAAAGAGGTTGCCATATTGATTTTGCCGCGAGCCGTATGTCTAGACCAGGACATTACACACGGTACCACATACTGAGAGTTGAGCAAGGGCGAGATGATTTCCTGGGGAAAGACATTAAGACAGCTGACTAAGTTAGTTTGATGTTGCTGGCTGATGCTCTGCCTTAGTGATTCCAAAGTCCTGGGAGAGGCACCCAGGAGCATTGAGCCTGATGTACATGTACTGGCAGTTTGAAGAAATAGACTCCAGGGCAAAAGTGTACCCAGCTGACTGCTAGTCGCTTCCTGACATTTTTATCATCGGGGAAAACTGCTGTTCACTCTCGGCTCCTTGCCTTATTGTCCGAAGGTCCTTGCCTTGTCATGGAAAGTTGCCTTGCGAGTTATCATATTCCTAACATCTTGAAATTTCTAAAAGTCAAACACCCTTTTTTCAATTCACCTACTCTTTTGCTTTTCCAAACTTCTGTCTTGAAGAAGCCATTCCAACAGAAAAGGTTTCTCTGCAATGGTTTCTTCTCCCTGCCTTATCCTCTGTAGGTGCCTGCCTTCACATGTTAAAGTTACCACATGAGTTATATTTTACAAACTTTGTGAAATCTCTGAAGTCAAACACACCATTAGTCTCCTCCTGCTGCCCTTGCTCTTTCGAGAAACGATTCCTAGAAGACGTTTTCCCTGCATCGATTTCTTTTCCTTGCCTCGTCTTCAGAAGATGCCTGCCCTGACATGTTAAAGTACGCCCCACTCAATCCTTGAATATTATTGATCAACCTGCCGTTTGAAAAAAATGGCCGCCTGTCTGCCAAGAGTGACGGCTTGTCAGCCAAAGGTGAATGCAATTGATGTTGCATCTTTTTTCATAGAAATGATGCTGAATGGCATGTAGAAGAAAATTGATACTGTACAAGAGTTGTTGTCTATCTGAAAAGCTAAATTGCGACTGCAGCGCTCCTTTGGCAGAGGTTGAAAAACCTTAGCATAATATGACGTTCCTTTGATGTAAATGTAAGCCAAGCACACAGACATTATGATCAATGGTCGTGTACCAACATTGAAGATGACTCTAGGACATTGGTATTGACTTGAATTCAAGCCTAGCTCACACCCGTAACTAGCGATTATGTCATTGGGGGAAACACCTCTTTTGTCCACCATTTAATTTCATCTGAGAATTGACAAACATCTGCATGAAATTGTTTTTTTTGTGAATTGGGAGGGGGAGGTTTGGGGGTCCCTATAGCAGTGGTCTTGAGCCTAATGTAATTAAACATAAGATACGGCACAATACTAGTACCACTCTAGTTATAAGTTATAATGATACACACAGCTAACTCTCAATGACATCCTAAGAATGCTGACTCCCATCTCAACCCCTCATCTCTTGAGGTAAGTGACAGGCTCTCCTCACCTCAAGTAGGTTGCCTCCGAGGCTACATACTAGAGTGTAAAGATGCTGTCAGTAAGCTTTATATACTTGTGAATGGCATCTTTATAGTTAGGGGCGGATCGAGGAGCTAGAAGGGGGCATGCTCTTCATTTCCAAAGAAATTCCTGGTGTGTTCCAAAGTTTCATGGTCAATTTCAAAGAGTTCCAGGAATTAAGGGGATTATGTGTCTGGTGGACCCACCTTGGATCCTCGTCTGATAATAGTCAAGGCCTTTTCACCAAATGTGGTGAAGTCAACAGGAATTTCATGAGCGTTTTTTTTTCCGATTTGATATTTTGGTCAGTTAAGAAAGAAATCAACCAGTCCATTCATTCTGTGAAATAATCAACTTGGAATCTAAACATTCAATTTTTGCCGATATTTAGCCACATTTGTGTGATTTTTATGGCATTATTCAACCTGACTTGACATTGCCCCCTTTTAAAACATTTGCCGCAAATATGTTGTAAAATCTTGGCGAAAGAAATTAATATGCAGTTCTTACGTTCGACATGACTTGTGTTTCTTGGGTAGGTTTGTCAATGTATTTTGGCTTGGTCTCTGTGAAATCATGAATTGGGCTAGCTTTCATCTGCAGCTGCCATTGGTATTAGTCCAACAGGCCCCAACATAATGCCCAAAAGAGGAATATTAATACAGGGGATTGCATTTCGCGAAATGCGTAATTGAAAAAAAGCTGTAAGTTTAGCTCTTGTCATCTGAAGTCAGATTTTGTCTTATCCATCGTGTCGGGTAAATTCCTAAGATTTACACTGATCATGTTTTATTGGTCTATTTTGAGATCAGGCAACAGAAATCATTGATCACAGCCTATTTTTAGATTATTGCGTCCCGTGTAAATCACTCTAAACAAGATAAACTGAGATCCAATCATGTCATGTTCGGAAGAAATGGGCTGTACGTTTTAACGATTCATTTCAACATGGTTTACAACCGGATTTATTTCGGTAAATTTATCTGTTATCTTTGATTACATGGGTTCAGAAGATTAATGCATTAAAGTTTTGGGGACAAGTCATGAGGAACATCAGTGAAGTTAAAAAAAAAAAGAAAGCAATATAAGATTCACATTTATCTTTATTTATGGTTGGGTCTGGAGTCGAAAAGAAAGAGAGCAAAAAGAGAGCAAAAACACACAAATTACTATGTTTCAGCAGTTTTACTGATAACTACTCATTGCATTGCTCTGTCAGTGGCACTTATTTGCATGGCAATGTGAATTGGGTTGTATTTCATAATAGTTTGACCCAAAACAACTTTTATTGCTGCAATTGGAGGATTGATATCAATCTAGTCACTGGTGCCTGCAATGATGACAACAAATATGAGATTTATGTGTTATTTCTCTCCATATGTTGTTGAATGGATATGGCTGATATCAATTAATTGCAGTTTGCAGGGATCACTGCTTCTATAGCTAGTCACTGGTGCCTGCAATGATGACTGCAAATTTTTGATATTTATGTTTTTTTATCCCAATAGTATTGATATGGTTTAGTGATTTGATAAACAAAAGTTTGTAGCTGATTTAACGTTTGGATGGCCTGAAGAAGTAGATTTTGGTGCCACTGACGTCATCAATGGCAGATTTGCACTAACGTTGGAGATGACGCTATTTGAATCGAATGGAAGTTGCAAATACCATTAGATCAGGCATGCTATAGCCTCATTGGCTTGTTTATCCAGCTGAGAAAAGCATTTCGTGATCACTAGCCTAAACCAAACACTATTAGCCGCAGAGCCGGATCAGTCGATTACTAGATGTTTGGCAAGCGAATGGCGACTCACGAAATAAAAGCATTTTTCGAAATGATTAATTGTATAAATAGCATTGGAGAGCGAGAATACACCACATCATTAACGTATGATCATTTGATGTATCTAATGGAATACGGCTTAACGTGGATTTGATGGCGCTGGACAAAGGGTGACACGGAATGCAGAGGAATAGTTTGTTGTTTGGGGACAGATTTAGATGCGGTTACAGAACTAGCTAGCTATCATAACATGAAGTGAATGGAAACAGATAGGAGAAAAGGGAGAAGCTTGGATACTATAAGAATAAACAAAGACTGGTCTTTATTAATTCTTGATAGTATCAATAGACAAATAGGATGGTCTGTCTTCCTTTTAGAAATAGTCAATGTTTGCTTTATGTGAGCATTTGTCAGGGAGGAGGCACTCTGTTTTTGGGCCAAGGAGGGGGATTTGGTGGTAAACAACTCCCCCCCCCCGCCAAAAGGCTTCACATGGATTTAATTTTCTTGGTGCTTTTCCTTGTACAGGCACACCCTGGTGGTCGAACTCTCTACGCCTTTACCCGCCAATCTAAGTAAAGTGACTTGCTCAAGGTAACAACCGATGTATGTGCATTTGATATCACAACAACAGTGTTCCTGCGTCTGACAATTTAACGACTAGACTCCACTGTCCTACCCCATGACATCACCAGTACAGCAGGATTGATATTGCCAAGATGAAAAAACCCAAAGACAGATGGAATATCTTTACAGAGTTTGGCAATATGTCACAACCGGGCAATAAAACCTGGCAGCAGCTTCCAAACTTCCGAAATAAAACCGCCCATAGGAACATAATCAATATGAAAAAATTTCAGCAAATCTATCAAACTAAGAGAGAAAATCTAATCGGGGTAAACGCGAAAACAGAAAAAAATGACAAAAAAAACTTTTAAAAATCGAATTAATAGCCTCGGCAAATGAAGTCATCCATTGTGGATTTGTCCAATTTGTGGTTGTTCTACCTCACGGATGACCGGATATGGGCAGTCGGAGCATGATTGAATAGCTTCTGAATGTAAACACGATGACGTCTGCTCGGCTCAATCACGTCTGCTCATGTTTAAAATAAACATTTGGAGGGGATTGGTGGGTTTAATGCTGCTGTTTTGGTAAGTAAAGGCTGGTCACGTCACCTAGGCTTGTCAATTCACGTTTTTGTTCTTTGGCTTTGCTCAAAGGCGGGGATGCCAATCCCCAACGCTTTTGGTACGGTACTTTATTTACCGTTGTTTTTCTTTATTTACTGTTGTTTTTCCCCACTGATGACCAGATACGGGGAGACGGAGAGAGAATGGCTTCTGAAAGTAAACATGATGGCGTCTGCTTGGCTCCCAATTATGGCAACGCATGTTTGAAATAATCATTTGGGGTATTTGATGGATGCTTTGGATTTGGACGCAGCTAATGTTGTGGCGGGGAGGCAGTCAATTAGAACGCTCAGGTCATCAAAGGGAAGATTTTACCAGAGCTCCTTCTCCTTCTTCATCTTCTTCACCTTGTTCATTGAAGGTGGTGATGCTTATTACTGTGGTTTCTAGCCGAACTTGCATGGTACCATAAGCCTAGAGACAACAGAATCGTCTGCAGTAAGGTACAGCTTTTGAAAGACAGTACCTGTGACCATTCTTTTCAATGTTGGAAGAAGCGGTGGCCTATTTATTTAAAGCGCCGTGCAAAGGAGCAATTTTTTGCTTTGACCTGCCATAATAGTCACTCTGATATGTTACAGAAAGATTTGTCACTGGGTTTGATTTTGAACGCAGGTTGCTGCGACCACCGTGTCTTGTCGCTGGCAACTGCGATGATCACCATAATGGGCGATTTTTGTCGCAACTGATCATGATTGCAGGTTGCAGCAACAAAAATCACTTGGTGCTAAATCGAAACTGTTCAAGTTGCCTCTAATCAAATTGTGACTGCTCGATTCTTAAAACAGTTATGTGGCAAAAATGTACTTTGACGGTAATAAGGTGTTCTGAAGATGCCTATTTCCATGATTTCGGAAAAGAGAGGAACTTACTATTCTTACTTCATTGCCGAGATATAAAATATTCAACAGGTTAATCTCATCCAAGGCCAATTTTTGCCTATATTGTGCTTGTACTCATTAACTATGCTTGTAATCACACTCTAGTCCTCCATTTACCCATTACACTGTCTGAGTGGCTAATTTCCAACGCAAGCACAATCATATTAAAAATATTCAACAGGTTAATCTCATCCAAGGCCAATTTGTGCCTATCTTGTGCTTGTACTCATTAACTATGCTTGTTATCACACTCTAGTCCTCCATTTACCCATTACTCTGTCTGAGTGGCTAATTTCCAACGCAAGCACAATTATACCTGGCTTATAGATATCATCTTGGGATATCCCTAGCCAAAATATATAGATCGTGATAACCATAACCGTGCTGTTGTCTGTAGTCCACAATCTGATATGCTGGACCAATTATATGGTGTATATTAGTATTGATGAGTGTTTATGTGGTAAGATTGGTTCCTGAATGTCTCGCTAGGGGGCCATGAGATTATTTTATTGCCTGTAACAATAATTGGATGGTGCACAATGTTATGTGTTGTTTCTAAACAGCTGGGCCCAGTCTTGGTCACCCTGAGCCTCTGGGCCAAAATAACTGTCATTTATGACTACATTTTGAGGGGCATAGTAAAAATGCCTTTATCGTGATGAATTAGGTGAGAACTTCACATGATTAGAAGTTCAATCAAAAATAGTTGCGTGTTAACAGCTTATACTGACTTTATTCACAAGAGTATCCAGTGCCAAGAGCAATTTTAGTTCATCATTTGACTCCTAGATGGCCAAACCTGCTAACTTTAGTCCTGCCACCTATGAGGCAGCTCACAAACTAAAACGTTTTCTTCGGTTCAAGTGATTTCCTGGTTACTGATATTATTATATATATTTCAGGAGCAACTGTCTTTGTTTTATGTAAAGTAAGCACCTTACTTATCTCGTTTAGACAATTTTTGCTCTGCAGCCAAACTGGTCTCACGAATCTAAACACTGATCCCCTCTTTGGATTGGGTCCACGGCCCACCTGTTATATGATTGGGAACAATTACTCCTCTTATCAAGACAGTCCTTTTCTTTTTCGTTAAAAAGTGGAGATGATATCCCTTGTGATATCATACCGATTCCGATGCCAAAATCTCTTGTGTTGGTTGGTGACCAAAGTTTCATACTGTAAGTGCTCGGTCATACTGATTTGCCATGGAGGAACTTCAGAAATGTTTATCAGGTCATTAGCAGCACATTAGTATCAGTAGTTCACACCGGCAGCCTGGTATGTGGTTAAAGTATCATGATATACCTTTGTTTTGAGTGGAACTTCATACTTTATGCCTCTCAGGTAGGCTTTCTTGGCAGGCCTACCTATGATTAAAGCAGGTGCATGAGTATCAATTAGCAACATTTAGGAACAGCCTACTTAGGCCTACTAAAGTTCTTTATTTGGCATTTTCTCAAGCCTCCGATGTATTTTATGATAGAAAACTACATAGCCATCGAAAGGTCATTTTAACCCCAAGGCGTTGATGTCACTACCCCCTCTGAATGCTCCCCTAATGGTTGTAACAGCTAGGCAGACCCCCGAAAACATAGCCGTAAACATGTTTTTCATGCAGATCTTGGGGCCTTTTGGGGTAAAAAGTGGTTCTGCCCCCCTCCCCTTGAGAGCCTACTGCCCCCAGGACCAAATAGTCAAATACAGTCATGAAAGGGTTCGTGCTACCGCTCGCAAATTTGTCAAAACTCATCAGTAGGGCTGGCCTTTTGATCTTCATATGCCTGTGGTATCGTGTGGTACAAAACCTTTTGGGTTTGAATGCTGAAATGTGGCTTTGATCTGATCCCTATTGTCAAGAACTAATTCTTGCTGATGTGTATTATAGAAGCGAGTTGCTTTGACTAGGTGGCAGGGAAGTTACTGCTGTACCTGGTGCACTCAAAAGATTTTGGTAGACTTCAGGAATTCAAAGACATTGTTGGCAACTTGGAAATTTCTATATTTACTTTTTGCAATGATTTTTATTGAAGCAATTTGAGCTGAAAGGTACCTGTGATAGACTACCAACAGACAATTAGACTTAACAATGGAATTGTAAACACCTGGGTGTAAACAAACCAGGAAACTCGATGTTGACGGCAAACGAGATGGAGAAATATCAAAGCTGAGTACTCCTGGTCGGTAGCAACAGCAATGTGAAAATATCAAAGGTTGTCTTATCGAGTTTGTGAAGCTTGCGTTGTCCGGTGGTACAACGAGGGATAGCACAATATGAAGGTATCCACGGTAACTCCATAGAAACCGATGATGATTTCGTGATAGAGAACTGATTCGCTTCAACATGGTTCTCCGCCTTTGGTTAGTTTGAGATGATTGGTGTGAGTTTCATCACTACCACTTTGGCGGTGCTGGATCTGCCTTTGCTTGCAGGTGAGAAGTTGTAGGAGGCAGAATTGAGTATTCTTTCAGTTGATGGAGAATCTCTGGATATAAGGTACAGTGGTACAATTAGAACTACAGTAGAGTTGTAGCAACCGTGTGCTGCCAGCTGTTCTGTACACTTAAGGGGCTACTGGGCTGTGATTGTACTATTAGGAGCTGTCACTGTTTCAACTGCAGAATTTCCATGGAAACTTATGATGACTTGTGATAGAAAACTGATGCAGTTCAGCAGTGTCATTTTGTCTCACAAGGATGATCAACATGTTAGGGTCATTATTCAGCTATGGATAGATCCATCTCCAGGTGTTCCACCTCAAGTTTTCACATGCGACTCTCTGGATAGCTCTGTTCACAGGTGATAACAAGCCAATTCAACCTCGGATCTGTTGAAAATGATGGTGATTCTGTGATTGAAAACACTTAACAACATTATCTGGATAGGATCAGTGCAGTCTCATTGTAACGACTGTGGATCTACATGTGCCGGTAAGGTAAAACGAGGGTGTTCTTTAAGTTTATTGTGAAACTTTTCGGTCAGATAAAAATGATGATGTGAGTGTCATTATACACCTTTCCAGAAATGGGGCGCTGAGTGTCCGAT
Source organism: Lineus longissimus (assembly GCF_910592395.1). NCBI lineage: Eukaryota > Metazoa > Nemertea > Pilidiophora > Heteronemertea > Lineidae > Lineus > Lineus longissimus. The sequence continues at coordinate 11,895,473 of NC_088312.1, forward strand.
ATAGTGATGTCATAAGGGGAAACTAGGCCTTATGGTGGAGGTACAAAGGAGATAGTCATGGTTGACCAACACACTTGAATGCCTTTAATGACGGACAAGGGGGAAAAGTTAGTTCCAATGCAAGCCACCAATTTCGGGAAGCGTGTATAACTACTATGGATCTAGCTCGATTTACCATTGGTAAGCTCATTCATAAGAGGCATTTTTCCACTTTAGTTTCCATTTCATATCATTATCATAACATTGCTGTAATAGTTTCACAGCTTGTCAGTTTGATTTTCTTCTCTTGCTGAGCACACCACGATAAAATCAAAGCACCTATGGATACGATATTGACTTCCTATCATATATCCTGTCTCCAATGATGGTCAAGGTATCGCAACTAGTATTCTTGGTATAAAGTAGACAGATAGCGGTTAACATGTCACTTCGATTATTATCATCAGGCTACTTTGGCTATCAATGATGATATTCTGGGGAATAACAACAATGGTTTATGTTCTATTATCGTCTTACAATAGGGTTCATATTTTGAGTAAGGCAGTATCTGCAAAACCAGAATAGACATGTTGTTTGCCAATTTGTTTTGGCTTACGAGAAGGCAGATGGTTGGTCACATATTTTCAGCCTTGATATCCACAGTTTCTTAATGCGGACTTAAGATTAGTGATAGTTGTTGAAAAGCACTTTGAAACAGACCCAGGTCCGTCTAAGCGCAACATAAAAGGGGCTTTTTAGCTCACCTGGGTGAGCTTATGTCGTCACGTCTTGTCCGTCGTCTGTCTGTCCGGCGTCCGTCAACAATGGTGGCACGTTTGCTCACCATTGAGTCTAGGAGGTTGAAACTTGGTGTGTGGATGTCTTATGACAGCATGACCTGACATACCGAAAATCATTGCAATTTGACCTACTTTCTGGGCTCCAGGCGGCCATCTTTGAAAACCTTATTTTGTCAATATCTCATGAATGCTGATAGCTAGGATCTTGAATTTTTTTCTGTGGATACCTCTGAAGAGACTACATGACATAATACCCGGGTTTTTGATTTGACCTACTTTTCAAGGTTACAGTGGTCAAACTCTATAATTTCACCGCAGGTCAATGTGACCAACTTTTATTGGCTCCAGGCAGCCATCTTGGAAAACCTTATTTTGTCAATATCTCATGAACGCTGATAGCTAGAACAATGAAATTGTTACTGTTAATACTTCTGATGAGAGTACATGACGTAATGTGCGGGTGTTTCTGATTTGACCTACTTTTGAAGGTCACAGAGGTCAAACTCTAAAATTTCAGCGAAGGTTGCACGTTTTGTCATTAATTGTTCTAGACCCTTCAAATTTGATATGTAGACACCTATTGGGCATCTGTACATATTTACAAAAACTCAGGTCAATGTGACCTACTTTTCAGGTGTAAATAGGTCAGGTCATAACACTCAATGTCAGTTATATCCAGAAACCTTCACTTTGTGATCTTCAAAGGTGAATTATTGATTGATATGATCCAGAGTTTTCGAAACAAGCTGGGTTTGGTTATTTCAGCTTATTTAGTAAGGAGCAGTGAGTTTGGCCATATGGAGGGTGTTCTCGACTTGTAGGGTTGTATTTGTGGGTTTGGGGTGGCAATGGTGGATGGTTTTTCTCCTGTGGTAATCATAGGGCTTTAATGATGTGGAAGCTCTCACACGATACTGCACATGTAAAGTGATTTAAGGTTATATGAGTTGATTAGGAGCTGTTTATACTGACATTCAGTTTTGTTGTAGAGTTTGTAAAAAGGGAAAGTTTTATTTGGATAGTTTGAGGTTTGGAGGTGAGAGGTGAGAGGATGCATTGCTTATGAAGGCAATGCGTCCTCTCACATTGTGCTGCAGATGTTAAATGGATGAAGCGGATACAAGTTGATTGGTCCTGTTTGTACTCACATTCAGATAGAAATGTCGTGGAATATCGGACAGTTGTGGTTGACGAGAAGAAGGATGCATTGATGTGATTTTGTCCCTGCTGCATTTGGGCACTGGAATGTGCTGTATGCACTGACGTCATAATTGCAAGAAGTTTGGTGCATGTCATGTTGAGGAACTTTCTGGCATGAAACATTGCACTTGTGAATGTTTTTGGGTATGATACGGCTGCTTCAAATCGTTGACGAAATCATGAAATGAGCAGAGTGGATGCCGGTCGGGCCTAGGCCCACACTAGTACTACTTACTTGACTTCAAGCTCGGTGTCATTAATTACTACAAGCCGCCCAAAGAATACACACGCATTCCTAATGGCTTATGTCACTTGAAACATGGCTCTTTCCACAAACTTACCAGTTACAAGGCGCAAACACCGAAAGTACCAGCAGCCGTGGCTGTCATATTTTACGCCACGATGACATGAGCATACACGTGCATACACGTGCATACACGAGGTGTACAACGTAAAATCGTGTGTGTTGCAACGTCACAAAATTGTGCAATGTCTGCGTCGTCATCGGATCTTGCTAAAAATTATCAGTTCACAATTTCGGACGCGTCATCAGTTTTGATATTCACTGATAAAATCCTTTTTTTCTTCTAAGTCAAATTTCGTCTGCGCTCCTTTTCACCGTAAACTACCTTGAAAATTATTTTGCTAACTATTCCATGCGGTTAAACCGATTGGAGCGGGTTCTATCATAGATAACTGGAGGTCGAAATCCACAACCAGGAATATGACTTATGAAACCATTTGAAGCGGTCCGCAAAAGCCTTCGTCGTGAGGTGGTGCCGCCTGTCGGCGGTTCCGGGACCATTGCGTCAAGATTGACATAGAGTTTGTAACATTTTAACCTTGACCTAGTTTCCAAGGTCAGAAAGGGCAAACTATAAAATTCCACTTAAAAGTTGATATATTCACTACTATTTGTCTTAGATTCTTCAAATTTTATATGGAGACACCTAATGGGATCTATACAAGCTGACCCAATTTAGGTCAACTGTGACCTAGTTTATCAAGTTGCAGAACTCAAACTCTAAAAGTGTCATTGACGTGCCACATTTTTTTATATCTAAAAGTCAATTTAACCTCCATAAGTCATTTCATCTGCAATTTAATGATTCCCAGGTGAGCACAATGTCCCCAGGACATTTCATTAAATACAGAAATTTAGTTTTATGTCGACTGTACTGTTATCTTGACTCTCAAGACCATGACATCTCTTAAGATTCTTCTTTATACTGATGCAAGTATGAGGTGGTACAGAAGCTCCCCGCAGGGAGTAGGATGATTGTCATGATCACACATCTTGGCACTAAGTGATAGAAGTTGGTGGTTGTGCTGAGTGTCAGTCCAAATATCTCCTCACTTCAGCCACTCTTTAGATGCGAACCTGCCTTCCAATACTCCATAGGGGCTATTCACACTATTTTCACCTGACTAGGAGATAATGAACATATAGTAAAAACCAGAGTGGCAGAGGTTGAAAATATTAAGGTATCTCCTCCAGTAATTTACCTAGCAGTGAAATGTCAAAAAAGATCCACCTAACTATTTAACATTCCTCTACAACAGCTGTTTTAAATACTTCCGAGAACGCAGCTTTTTCTACTGAGATATCAAAATGTTTCTCCAGGCTTGTAGAAATTGCACAAACTCAGGTGTAACCTTGTGGTAGTTTTTTTGCTGAGAGTTCAACAACAGTGTTAAGTAGACACTGAAAGAGAGCAAATACTTCAGTGGTGGAGTCTGAGAAAGTGGCCCCTCCACCGAGGTGTTTTTACATGGTCCGTTTCTCTGAATTTTCTCCAACAAGCGAGGCGATATTTCTCGGGAAAAGCATCAATCTTTTCAAATTTGTTGAGTAATTTCCTTAAAATGTTGAAAGCAGAAGACCAGTTGGCTGCCACTTCTGGATGACCAAGGAAGAAATTCTTTCATATTTCACACTTTGTTCTATGGTATTGGTTTACCATTTGGGAGTTCACGTCAAAGCCTTGGTATATCTGACAACCTTGCCTTTAGTGGTGGCCACTGGAGTGACCAAAGGAATCTTCTTTCAAGCTTTGATACACCTGATCATCTTTGATAACATTCTTGATAATTGTATCATCAAAGATGGGAGAGTTTGCAGTGCTTTGTGGAATTTGCTGGCGTTTTAGCCACGCAACGTCTTGGTATAATCTTGTGTTGGCATGCAGTATGCACTTCAATTTCTGATTTCCGAAAGAGGCTTCTTACAAATTTGATTTTGTCTTAATCAATAGCATTCCGCGAAGATGAGGTCACTGCAGCTGCCGCCCTCTATTTCCCCATCGCTGAATTACAGGTAATGTCGGACAAACATGCAGTTTCGTAATGGATTCAGGCTTTCTAACTAGGGCAGTTAGATTCAATCTGGCACATGTCCGAGTGATGGAAATACTACATAATTGTTCTGAATATTTCTCTCTGACTCTATGGTATCATTCATGCTAAAAACAATGCAGGGTCAAAGATAATTGACTTTGAAATAAGCTCAAATGCGTAGAAATAAGTGTCGCTGTCCGACTGTCACGTGACTAAAACGTCATCAATATCTTATGCAAATGACCTTGTGAGCTATAAATAGTAACTTCGCGGGATGCTATTGCAGCTTTCTCAGAATGATGCCAGCTAGGATTTAATAATGCTAGTATGACCTTTAGAGAGTTGTCTATAGGTTTAGTGGTCAGTAATGCATTTATGAATATGGAAGTCTCTAGTGCAATCCACCCAGTGTTTGGTGTCTGGAAAAGGTCAATCTTACTTGTGACTTCTGTGACAGCAGTATACATGTATCATTAATCATCCTTCCATGGCCAGGCCTTTAGATTTATTGATCTCTAAAGTACACTTGCACAATGGATGATGTTGGAAATCTTCAAAATCTTCTTTGCCACAAGCACAGTCATTGGCCTATTCTGTTTGATAACTAAATGATGTTGCCAAAGAGAAGGAAATGTTCAGCCACCTTACTCTTAAATTGCTAGGTCTTCTGATGGTTATAGCCAGTTGGAGTCTTAACCAATAGCTCACTATTTACAGTTACTCTTTAAATTGCCCAGTTTGTTTGGTTGCCTTGACATCAGGAGGCCGGCTTTCTCAACAGGATCACCGAGGATGCTTCATGTTCTCACATAAAAGCTGTTGGCAGGCTGAGATCAATGGCTCTTAGGTTGCTGGTATGGCTGTGTGTGGGCTGTGGATTTTGAGGGTTGACCGCATGCACCACCATTTTGGCTAACTTGAGATCCAAAAGCAATTAAATCTTGTTGAAAATGAAGTAAATGCCAATTTCAAGGTTGGGAATCTGTTCTTTGTTTTCCAGAGAACAGCCTCCTATGTTTAAATCGGCTTTTGCTTCATTTTGAAGGATTTCTAATTGCTTCAGGATTTCAACTTTTAGCTAAAATGGCGGCACCAATGGTCAACCCTTATACGGTAAATATGTCTGGTGGAAAAGCCTGAGATTTGCTTCTATTGGCTATTTGTGTATTCTTTGTCTGCAACATTTTGGGCTCTGGAGCGCAAACTACTGGCCTGATTTCTCTGAAATCTCATTTTAGGGGATTGAGATAACCCCCGAAAAGTGTCGTTTGAAGCATGGAACTAATTGGCCCTGGACCCTCACACTTAGAAGTCTGTTACAAGGCTCCTGAGATTTTGTCAAGACTTTAGTTCCACTCCTGAGTAAGAAAGTCTAGTTCGAGCCTGATTGATCTGTGCATTTAGTGACCAAACAGGATTTAAGGGTTCGGCATTCCAAACCAGCCTCTCTTGTGACCAGTACTACCATTCTTGTCAAATTCTGTTCAAAACATCTCAACATGATTAGAGCAACTTGTGACTTTGTGTGGTATCAATCAAGCAGAGAGCTTGCAAATTGGGTTAGAATTCCTTCATTCTCTTGATGAGTGCTCTCCATTCAAAATTGATTCTGCTGGTCTCTATGTAAACATCTTACCAAAAAAATCAATAAGAAATAAAATTGCGACCGTCAATCTTGCTTTGTTGTTCGAGAGCAAATTTATGGCATATTTCTTCTACTGTCGATAATCAATTGGGTGGAAGACTGGTATTGGTGCTGAGAATTGAGCGTACTAAATGCTTTCGTCCCTAGTATCAAAGCATTCAATCAAGTTTGAGACATCCTTGCAAATAGTCTCTGGTGAAATGTTTAGAAGATTCTGTGTTTAAAAAATGTTGGGATGTATAGATTTGATTTGTCCAGTTATCGATAATGATGAAAATATGCTCAGTGTGTCGAAATACAGTCCAAATTACAATTGTAATCCCTAAATTCGCGTCGGCGCATCATTGACGTGCTACAAACCGCATAGGGTCGCGCGTTAGTCGCGTGTAGGCCACAAGTAATTTACGCGAAACATAGAGAGATAGGCATGTCACTGCAGGTGCGTCATTGACGCGTAACCCGGCGCACAACTCTCGCGTACATTGTGTGTCACTGACGCGAAGGAGGATGGATGTCAATTGTGACTTGGACTGTAGTACATAAAGCATTATATCCATCATTCTTGTGGGTTTCTGTTTGTAGTTGTGTCCTGTTTTAAGAAATGGTATGGAGACTTCTTTCCTGTCAAGCGACCAGAGGGCATCTTGGCAGTGATAGCTGCATAGGCCTTTAATTCTTCTCATTCCCTTGTAGACCATGTCAGTGGTTGAATGAACATCTGTGCGTAATTTCAACCTCATCTTCCTGGTATACCTCTTGTTCCCTAACTTCCTGAACCAAGTAGCTTGTATAATCAGCGTTACTCTTGTTTACGCTATTAGCTTGGTTGAGGAGAAGGTCTTGGAAGCGATCCAAACAGTACTTGCATTACTGCTGATGTTGATGTTGGTATTTACACACCAGTGTTGGCAAGATGAGCCTTTGGCAGTTGAGTTGGATGTAATTGTATTTTCAGGTGCAGTTAATCGTTTCTAACTTCTTACCCTTTGAAGACTCAAGCTACAGTGGAACCTCCCTTAGCAGACACCTCTCTATTAAGGACACTGATTTTGGTCCCAAATTGGTTGTTTCCATTCAATATGACCTCCCTATTAAGGACAGCACTTGTCAGTCCCGAGGGTGTCCTTGATAGAGAGGTTCTAATGTATTTCCATAATACTGCCCATGTGGTCAAGTTACACTGAATAGAAAAAAGCGAGAGCTTCTGTTTGGGTTTAAGGAATTGAACCCGAGGCGGAGGACCTTGGTTGAGTTACCAAGACACTCGAGGGTGGAGCTAAAATACAGTCCAAACCCTCGCCTATCGGCTCGGGTTTGGACGAAATTTTAGCTCCACCCGAGAGTGTCTTGGTAACTCAACCAAGGTCCGAAGCCGAGGGTTCAATTTCTATTCTAAAATACCTCAAACTTAAAAAGATAGGCCACGAAAATAACTTGAATATGTGCGAATTTGGCAAATTCCATCCATCGCCTGCCCGGAGCGCCGGTAGCGCCGTTGTTTACATTATGTTACGGCAGCGTGCATAGGAAGTCCGCATCGGCTCGCTCAATTGATGCTAAAATCCGCGCAAATGGGCTATTTGGAGCGTTTTTCTCAGCAAATATGTGTAGTGCTCATTAAAAAACTTAGGGTGGTTGATGCTTCCTTGGCTGATTTGTGTTTGAAGCAGTGTTTTGAGAGCCTCAAACTTCTGAAGTGAGCTGTGTGCATGGTTTCCACATTTTAGTGCAACCCGAGGGAACTTTGGTAGAGCATCTTGGTTGCGTGTCCAAAACACTCCACTCTCAGAACGAGGCTTATGCATTTTCCATTTAAAAGTTGACTTTACGGTACCAAGGTATTTTAGAATATCCCAGTAGGTATAGTTGATGTTGTAAAACCCGGAATCTAACCAAGTAGAACTGGCGTAACGGAGTATGTTGTAGTTAATTGGCCCTGTGCGGTAATATCAAGAGTGAAGTGTGGTGATGTCATGCCCCCCATACTGCGCCATCAGACTTCAAAGGGCTAACATGTCCAACTTCCAACACTTCCCAGCTCATCTTTTTGCTATCCCTTACCATTCTGGAAGGCTTTCGGCCATCTTCTCAGAATCAACTTCCAGGATTTGCGGTCAGTTGCAATAGCTAGCCAAAAAGTGCTCATGAAAATTAATCCAGCGCCTGTGAAAAGTCAGGTGGTTTACTGCATTCGGAGGCGGTTCCCACAGCAGTTGAATCAATGTGTCAAGATAACAGTCTTTTGAATCAAATCTACACTTTTTTACTTCGAACCGAACTGATATTACAGCTTGATGTGTGAATGACAAATTCCTGATTACTACCCATAACAGATGGTTTGCAACAATCAAAGAATGAAACATGTAAACTTTTAGAAGAAAATTACAAATTTGCACATCAGTATTTAGTTTGAAGCAAAATCGATCGAAAATTTCTCTTTTCGTCTGGTGTTCCACTGAAAACTAGCTACAAATTAATCATCCACCTCCTAACGCTGCATTTCAAGAACCTCACATCAATTATGACGTCAGCTCTTCAAAGTCTCTTCAATCAATAAATCAAGATTGAAAATTCTAGTTAAAACTGACGTGCAATTCCTTGGAGAGGTTCCACTGAAAGCATATTGCATTTGATTTCCTCAAACAATCTATCCATCAATTTCTGCGTTCAATCCCCACTCTAATTCGCTGCCTCTGTAAAATTCTGAAAAAATTCACCGCCAAGGGGCTAAGCTTGTTTAAAATTGGATGAGAGAATCTGCGAGTCTGTAATAATCGCATAAGTTTAACTCGGATGGGATCATCCCTGGCCATCCATCATCATCAGCCCATGATAAAAACCTCGTAAACCTGATCGGGATTGAGAAGTTTTAACTTGAGGTTAACATGAGAATGTATCACATGCTTGCAGGGTGATGGAATTTGAAGAGGTATGCCGTTCGTAATTACTTGTGGTCCAGGAAAATAGAAATACAGTCAAACACAATGCCGTATTGCAGTTATCTTGAATGCATCTTTGCTGAAACTTGACATATATATATAGTATTTGTATATCTTTCTACTCAGCAGCAGTGTTGAAATTTATATTCAGTAGGGCCAACATGTTTAATCAACTGGAAAATTTTCAAATTCAATTACAAGACAATTGGAGACAGAGAATTAGAGACGTCCTTCAAATTTTGGCCACCGAAATTTCGACTAACTATGATGGCTTACCATGACAAAACTTCCCCAAGTTAGGTTAACAAATTACAAGGTGTAAGGGTGTCCATGTAATTGAAAGGCCTGAAGTCAGTCACTGTGTATGGCATAGACTTGCAGGCCCATAATTTCACCGAAACTCAAGTATTTTGGTCTTCGATCTTGTATAGTATAACCATTCAAGTCAGTCGTTGTGTGTGGCATTGCCTTGCAGGCTGATAACCTCACCCAACAGTCTTCGGTCTTGTGAATTCCCAGTAGGCAGAATCCTAAATGTATCTCAAGACCCTTCCTCATTTGGCATGTATTGAACATGTTGAACCATCCTCGAGACATGATTAACACAGGGGAACCATTCAAGTCAATCACTATGTACAGCATATCCTCGTGGTCCAATAAATTGACCCTCATTCAACTTCCAACAGTCTCCGAGCAAGTCCTTAAGCGTTGTGATAGAATGTTGGGCCGCTGGGAAATCAATGCAGAATCATGAGAAGAATAGGCACTTAAGTCATGCTTAGTTCCTTGCTATTGAGGGGCCGCCCTTATGACTGGGGCCATGTGATTGTGGGTAATGGCATCTTCCTCAAACAGCGGATTATTCGGCTGAGGGAGAAAGCCTTTCTTTGAGGAGTAGATGACTTGATTATGGGCGTGGATCAATTTTACCCCTTTCTTTGCAAACAATCGGCACCATGCTGCTGGACATTGGGGAAAAGCTACTTTGCCACGTCAGGAAATGATCTGATTGTAAAAAACTGAGACTGTGGGACGGTACTAGTTTAAGTAACAAACACTCACGAAACGAACACAGAAGAATGTGCCACATTGCACTTGAAGTAACTTGCTGTGCTTAGAACAAACGTTGTAGGTTTACACATTCAATCTTCCCAGTATTATATAATTCCTGTGACATAAAGGGCAGTGTCTTGCCCAAGGATGAACAGGAAATGACACTATGGTTTAACTACGACAGTCTGGTCATCCTGTATTCCAAAATCTGTGAACCAGATTCTGCCGTGAACAAATTGGAAATGTTCTGGTTAGCCAAACACAGACATGTGATTATGTACAATGTGGTTTTATTCGGCGCCCAGTGATCCCATTTGCAACGCAAATGCAATCAAATGATTGTAATATCAAATCGTAGCGATTTTTATTGCCGCAACTGATGGAGACATTTTGTCACCAAAGCTGACACGAGATTATTTTAGGAGTTAGGCAGTTGTCACTGATATCAAATCAGTCGTGACAGTAATCCCTGCGTATCTATATATCATTGTGATTGGAATACGGCGTTTCAATCATGAAACTAATGCTAGTATAAAAGAAGTTTTAACCCTGTTTCGAATAACTTTTCTGCTTTTATCCCCTTCCCTCCCAAAAAATTGTCAAAAAGACTTTTCAGGCCATCGAAAACCCCAATGGATGTTGCATGCGTAAGGTATTACTGTAGCTGCACCTCTTTTTAACATAATTTCTCCAAATTGATGTGCACAGTTGCACAGCTTATTTCACCTCAAACCACGTTTCGTTCTCCCAATAAAGAAAGAAATTCATGCACTTCATCCTGGTACAAGGCAACCCTATCAGATTCATGTATGCTAATAAAAACATTGTCTGATATGAGCGAAGTTTGCTCCATACAAAATGCTATTTCTTCTTCCATCATCTCTGGTAATCGAGTACTGTTGTAGATAATCTGTCTGTCCTCAAAATCGACGCGGTTTATCTACATGTATCTCATGTTCAACGAAACACTTTGTCTGATGTTAAAAGCAATGTCTCCAAGACTAAGTCAAGAAAAGACTCTATTTTCACAGATCTATTTAGAAATATTCAAGAAATGGGAGAAGACTATTATGCCCATCCTCGTTCCATGTCGTTCAACATGTCCAAATTGTATAGTCACCAGGTTGGGTTAGCGACACCCCTATCCAAAGGTCATGACGTCTTCAGTTCTTGTTTGGCCTTTGTTTCAGTTTTGTAGCAGTTAATCAACAGGTCTTAGGTCGGTGAAACTAGAGTATGAACAAATGATTCTAATATTGCTGATTTTTGGCACTAGTGTCGTCCCAACCACTACATTTGGTTGATTGCTGCAAAAAATGTCTTCTCAAATGAGTGGCTTTATGATGTATACATTGCGTACAATCAAGGATCATAGCGCTCTGATATGGTACCTGGGGACAGAAAAAAGCTGATGTTCGTGACGTAACCACCGGTCACCGCCAGGGGGCAACACCGGTTATCGCCAGGGGGTGACATGTGCTAATGTCAATTTCAAACATCAAAAGCAATGTTTTCCTTTATCATGTTTCACTGTTTCGAACAATTTCCTTTTTGTGTGACGACAACGTAAGCTTCTGTCGATCACGCCGGTTGCAACAGCGCACCTTGGGGAGTTCTTTGGTATCGATCCGTATCGCTTACCCGAGAAACTCAAAACAACGATTCACCTGGTAAAAGATACTCGCCGGAAGGTTTTAACGAAAAAATGTTTCCTCATTTCAATAGATCCAATGTCACTCTTGGGAATGTGTGTGTTCTCTGGTAGGAATGGCAACAGTTTTATGAGTTGCGTTGGTTATTTTTAAATGCTATCACAACTGTAACTTTAAAGGGGTACATTCGTATTTAATCATGGACAAAGAAAAAAGAAATGCAGTTATACCTAATGCCATAGTGCAGATACTCTAGACTCACTCTCCTAAGACCGTTTTGGAATATGCAGGGCCCAGCCCCCATAGATATAATGCCTTTTGTCGTTCGATGTCACTCAACATTGTTCAATCGAGACAGCCAATAGGGGGGGGGGGGGGCGACACTATTAAGCTGTCTAACATTTCTGATGGTCATGACATCATATGCTGCCCTTAGCATTGTTTGTGTCGATTTCACAGCAAAGGTTCAGAATGGCAGGCAGATAGGCCCTGGAGCCAATCAGGTATGGAGTGGCCTTGGCGTGTTCAATGTGCATTGTGCTGGGGGTCATGCCCCGAGATAGTGAACCGGTGTTAGATTGGTGAGTCTAGAGTATTCTTCTTCTTCGGTAACTCAATATCACTATTGCTATTATTCACTGGTCTAATGAAATTTTCCATCATATTTTTCAGGTGTGACGCGTTGAGATGATAGGCAATGGGGAATAAGCTTTGTGCACCCTTGTGGAAGAAACCTTACAGAGATGGGGAATCTCCGTGGTATCCCAAGAAGGATTCCCATCTTCTTCGGTGAGAACAGAATATTTTCTTTAATTCTTCAAATTTGTTTGTCAATAGTGCATAAATGTAGAAATTGAGCGGCAAAATTAAGATATGTCGAAACATAGTGACATGACCATTCCTTATGAAGGTCTTGATGAGCACTTTCTGATGATACCATTAGTGTCATGATTGTGGGGGTGATTCGTACGTTTCTAGAAATCTCCTTTGTAAAAAGCAGCACCGCTTTCATGAACTGTGATTGCCAAGTTCCTTTATGTTTCATATTGATGAGCAACACTATATTCTTCTCATTTGAGTCACCAAAGTTTGACCAGAGAATGTTGATCATGAGATGGACCCAAAAACTAGCTGTTGTTGACAGTTTCACCATTCTTCCTGATAAGCATAGTTTGGACAAATATGGTTCCTTTAAGCGTTGATTAAAGTGGTCAGGTCTTAGGACAGACACTCAGGGTCGCCATCCCCGAAGATTTAAGCAGTTCAGTATTTCCTTATGTTGCCTGGTGGAGCCAGTCGCACCTTGACCCACCAAGACTTTGACTTTGCAAGACTGGTCCTCCTTGTATACTTGGATATTGGCAGCTAGATTACCATAGTAGATTACTGCGGTATCTTCTGCTTATATCAGCTATACAAGCCAGAGGGAGCCTGGATGAGCCAATCAATGCTTACTCTTCAGTTGAAAAGTTGTTTATCTGACAGTAAGGTGAAACAGTCAACAATAAAATTATATGTTTTAGTTTCTTTCACCATCAACATTCCTTCAAAACTCCCATGTACTGTAGTGCCATCTATGAAGTATCTGGCATTTGAATTCTTATTCATCGACTGCAGTACATTGATAAGTGCAGAAGCTGAGCCAGTGATTTTAGTAAAGAGAATTTGAATGCCTGCAAAAACTGTCCAGCTATGTCAAATATCACTCCTGGTGATTTCAAATGAAATATTGGAATGTACTCAGAGGCGTGGGTGGGGACACAAAACAATATAATTTGACCTGGCCTTAGGCTGCATGATGCTTTTGTTTGATTCTAGTTAGTTGAGGGCATCCGGCTTTTCATTTTGATGAAAGCTAATGCACCATCAAAAAAATCACTCATGGTGTTTGTTAAAATGAATATTTGGAATAAACACAGATGTGTGAGCGAGATACAAATTGGTCGTTGATGCAGTTTACCTGACCTAAGGCTGCATTATACTGTAGTGTAAAGGCCATCCGGATTTTCGTTTTGATAGTAGCTAATGCATCTGTAACAAATTATGACATCTATTGACATTGATGCTACATTTATTGGTGATAATTGGGGGTACTGTGAGTGTGAGTCCGGAAATATTTGCGGGATTTCTAATTTCGCCTTTGGCATCATAGATTATTACGAAAATATATGGTAGCAAAAATTAAAATCTGATTGAAATTACTGCTATGGGGTTGTCAAAACGCTAATTCAAAAGTATGCGAAAGTTTAAAATGTTACAAAACCACAAAATAAAATGGAATATTTCTGTGGTTACAGTACCTGCTGGTTATGAATTGCACTTTCACATAATCTGATATCTGTCGCTTCTCATTAACATGTCAATGAATTAGCCGGAAACTGACTCACGTGTGGGTTCTGCTAATTAAGTGACAAATTAACTGAAAGGATTGTTAATCATGTTAATTATTTGATTCTTATGTGATTTGTGTTGTGGATTTTTGTATCAATTTCTGTGTAAAATCGTGATTCATCTTTTAGTCAACTTGATATATGATATTACTGTAATACAAAATGTTAATGAATTGCTAACAATTTTGCATGGATTCCAGGAATGCATGTTTCCAAAGGGTTTTTTTGGGCAGGAAGGGGCTTTAACGCTGAGAAGAAATAAATATATTAAGGAGAAATGGACATTTTTACAGCTTTTGCATGATTTGTAGGGCCAACTTGCACGAAAGAGCGGCCAGAGGTTGGGTTTTCTGATGATGTGTTTTGGCGATAGTACTCCAAATGCTTTTGGCTTGAATGAAAATTTTCATCTGGATTGAAAGTACAAGTATTACAGTTCCATATATACTCTAGATTCACCGATAGAAGATCTTTCTAGGTCGTAAATCCTAAGTTGATATCAAGCTCATGGTCATTCTGTGCCATTCAACATGTTCAATTTGGGTAGACAATGGGTTGGCAGCACCAAGTTACCTATTGCCACAACCTGATGGTCCGGCTTTGCCATCATTTCAATTTCGTAATCAATCAACTGGTCTTAGATAGGTGAAACTGGAGTAACTGTAACACAGCCTGCAGACATTTTACAATGTCATTTTCATCTGGCTGCCAGCAATAATATTTCTCCATTACTACTCTAAATAGCCTTAACTCAGCAGTGACAGTAAAAAAACACCAAAGTTATGAAAGTCACATTTTAGTTACCTTGTTATTGTAAATCTGATACTTTCTGTGATATCATCGAGTTTTTCTGAAAAAATGGCAACGTTGAAATGGTTTCCGACTCAGATTTTGAAAGTTTCGAGTTTGCGTCCTTGAATTTTTTCATAACCACAATAAAAATGGTTGCATTGTTGAAAATGATGTATTTGTTAGCTCCATTTGGGAATTAGTTTTAGCATTACATTATCAGTTGATGGCTTTTGAAATATCCCAGAATCTGTTCTGTCATTGCTGAATTGATATAAAACATATTGGCAATATGGGGAATATGGGGTTTTGTAGGTTTAAAAGGGAACACTGCCTACTTAATACAATGCCACTTTATTTTTACACCTCAGTCAGTATCATATGGCCATGAATGAAATGGTCCCAAAGTGCTGCACAAGTCATTATTATGGAATACCAAAACACAAGTTTCAGAATAGAAAGTTACCCAATCACGAGTTCAGCAGACGAGCTAACTGCATCTTCTGCGCAACAGAAAATAAGAAGGCACACTTTGCGGGCAGTTTTGAATTTTAAATTTTGAACCAAGCTATCTTCAGTCTTTTTGCCAAGGATTTTTCAGTTTGACTGTGTATTTCCATATAGCATTCAGCCAATAAGTATTATCAGCAGTGTATGACCGCTGGTATTACCTCATATCTGATTGAACCCTATAAATGATACGACAGCATTTTGCCAACAGACAGAGGAAAAATATCATTATTTCCTTCTTTTTGTGGTTTTTCTTCTCATGAAAGGGTTCATTGTGTGACCATATTGATACCAAGCTTGATAAAGGGAAAATAAAAAGAGAACTATTTGATCCCTTTCATCCCAGTATTAACAGTCATGCTAGTCCTTGGTAGGATTTTTTGCTAATCAGTCAGAGATCTTGAGAGGATGGTTGGAGCCATCTTATGTATGATTTTCCTAAAAAGTGTGAATTTGGTACACTAGAACATCTCTGTTAAGGACACCCTTGGACTGGCAAGACAGTGCTGTCCTTGATGGAGAGGTGTCCTGACTAGAGAGGTCAAATTGAAAGAAACAACTAATATGGGACCAAAAATAGTGACCTTAGTAGGGAGGGTGTCCTTATCAGTTGTATTCCTCAGAACTCAGATTTTCAGACAGCATCTTAAATTTCTAGAAAACCTTCTTATTAACCATGCTACATGTTTTCCATTATTTTAAACATTTCCAGGATATTTTAAAACATTAAAGGGTAACTCGTGTCAAATTTCACCAGATAATGTTTTAGCTGTTCTTGACAAATGATTACGTCACTTTCTCATAAATCGGTAAGGTTCTCGAATCGAAATGCACATTTTCTAGAAATTGATGGTTTAATCCCGCCCGGATGGCTCGCTTCGATGCTGTTTTCGTTGATGACGCCACAACATGAACATTTTCGCGGTCGCAGTGGTTTACATTCAGCGATTTTATAATAAATCTAATCAAAAAATGGAAAATTTGAGCTTTACATTTAAAAATTAACTTCAACAATTAAAAACGGACGTATTTCCGCAAAGTTGTAAATGACATCATAGTATCACTTTAATCGAATTTATATTCAGTACCTTCACGGTAGTACCTTGCAGGTACAAGTAACTTCATTCTACTTCAACCTGCTGCCTTGTAAAATTCCTAAGGGAAACAAAAAGTAGGGAGCTAAGTAAAATTCCTTTCGTACTTTGAATGTAGGCTTAGTCCGCCCCTTTTCCATCTCGTTGGATTGATTATTGGATTAGCTTTTCATTCAATAATCATTCCGTTTGACCCCTTATAAAGGAAATTATCGATCAAGGTGGAATACAAATATTTAGGCCAGTATTGGTTTCATTCATGATAAGTTGTAAGTTGTGGACACACGGAT
This sequence comes from Lineus longissimus, assembly GCF_910592395.1. NCBI lineage: Eukaryota > Metazoa > Nemertea > Pilidiophora > Heteronemertea > Lineidae > Lineus > Lineus longissimus. Next base: position 11,912,151 of record NC_088312.1, read on the forward strand.
ATAAATTTCATGGTTATATACAGAAGCTTATGTATATTTAATTGTATTACGAGCTTAACAAGGTAGGTGCAAGTTTTGTATACATGTATTCCTTGGGTACATTGCCTCTGTGGGACGTTGAAACTGTTAAGGCCATAATCAGGTTGATTGTGGGGGGAGATTAAGTTTCGGGAGACCAGTCATTACCAGGGGCCTTTCAGAATGCTAGATCTCTTGATATTTCATACCCCTGGTAAAAACGAGTACCCTTCTGAAGCATGTCAGTAGTTGGGATCAAAATATCTGGAAATGTGTCTGCTAAAACTAGATAAAAACGTGCCGTGCCAAAAGTCAGAAATGGGCAGAAAGTATATCTTTCCCCTTCTTTGTATTTTTGTCTAACTGAATTTGACCCAATATCGATATATTGACAGACCTATCCCCAGTCTTTAGAGAACCTGGCACACCATATCAAACATGTCAAAGAAAAAATGTCTGGTTGTAATGGAGCCCCATAACTGACACAAAAGTGACGTGACAGGCGCCAGCTCCTAGTCACGTCAAAGGAAGTCGCTAACTGCGCAATCTTGGCTCCTCTTCCCTTGGCGATCTCTCATAAGTGTCAGTGCGTCCGTGGTCCGATAATTGTCACAATGAAGAGTTGTGTGGATCGATGGTGGTGGCTGGTGGGGTCGATATTCACACGTAAGGCAAGAGTGAAGGGCAATGGTGCTGAGACTTGGACAAGTACAGCAATCAGTTAATGAATCGAACCCTATTGCTGAACCTCTCTCTATTAAGGACACCCTTAGGACTGTCAAGTGAGAGGTTTCCTGCATGTATGATTATAGAGGTCAAGTTCATCAGAAGTGACCAATTCAGAACCAAATGTGGTTACCTTTGACATTAATGAAGGAATTCAGATTACAATTGCGTTGTTGACTTCAGTTTTCATCATGAAAAATGATACAACAGTATTTACAATCTGAAATATAATATCTAAATAGGTCATTATTTTATGTGTAACATACAAATGTATGAATAGACTCATTAATCTATGTTTGTTATCAAAGTATTATATTTTATAAGTATTATATTTTGTGATTTTGAGTTGAATTCAAAAACTGTCTCCTTTATTTCATTTGTTATGAAATTTGATAGGATACAACACATAGATACAAACACATAGAACGTGACCTCTTAAGGTCACACATATGACCTCTTAAGGTCACACATGACCTGTTAAGGTTACACATTACATCATTAAGTCATACATGACCTTTGAAGGTCACATGTAACTTCATTAGGGTACACATGACCTTTTAAGGTCAACGAAACCTATTTTGGTCACACATAACCTCATTAGGTCAAAATGATAAATCTTCAATTGTGAAGTGAAAGCTTTGGTCAGTTTCTCTGCATAACGAAGCTTTGTGTTGAGAAGGAGACATTTGACCTTTCGAATACTAAATTCGATAGATTTAATGTATGCTTTTGTCTAGAATTGATCTAATATGAGAGACAAAACTTTGAAGAATGAGGAGAGAGTTAATTTCTGACACCACCTGCTAAAACTGGCATCCATTAATCTGCTGGAATAGGCTGACAGCATCCATACACTTCACATCACCATGGTTACCAATCAGAAAACAGGTGCTAAGTCAGTTTTTATTTCGGTATCGTCGGCCGAGACTGGTGGCTCATGGGAAATAACGGTCCGAAGTCGATGTGTAATGTAATAATGACGCCTATGATGTGTGTATAGCTTCTGTCGAGATTAAAAACGCCAGTCTAGTGACGTGTAATCAGGCAAATGGGTTACGCAGGCTATTATGGGATTTTTCGAAAGATGCGTAACTACTTGTATTTACGTCATAGGGAGGTCGATGATATCAATGGGGTCGGGCACTAGCTCAGCTGGTCTGTTGCTGTACGTGACACGTTTGGATTTGGGCTACGATGCTTATCAGTTGCATGATGTAACTACTTCGCGTGGGTTCTCATGTGGTGGTTGCAGGTGGGAGGCATTCGCGGACTACTCATTATTTAATTATGACCCATCACATGAGGGACTTTTGCAGTTTCAGTTCTCAGTTGTTTGAATAATTTGTGGGCGTAGTAATTCGAGATGTGGGAGCTCAAAGTCTATCATACAAATGTCATAGTCATTTTCCCACTGGGATGAATTTTGGGCGGCATTGGTGGGACCAGGCTATCCCAAGTAAAATAAGGATAAGGGCTATCAAGAATTACTAAAGACCAAATTTTTTGGCCATTCTGAAATTCCTTATTCTCAGTCGTTATGTATTCTTGGGAATAATCTTTCTCTGAATGACTCGGAAGGTTGGGTTTTGGTCGGTGACCTAAAGTGTGCCAGCTTGATTATCAGTTATGGTATGGTATCTTGCATGGTTCCGATGGCAAAATTTGCCAAGAATGTGATTAACTCTATGGCTTTGTAAAGAATGGAATCCAATGAAAAAGAAGGTTTGCATTGGAAACGTACGCTTCACTGCATTAGTCAGTTGCTACCCGCTTCTTTCTTAGCTTTCAGCGCATGAAAGATTTTATTTGATGGCTGATTTTTCATTTCAAAGAAATTTATTCATTGGGTAATTTTTCTAGCTTTCATACGGAAATTAGTAATAGATTTGCTATAAATTTGGCTAACCTGTTGATGAGAATGGCTTAGGTGCTGATAGCGATAGTGGGCGCATGGGTGTGGCATCAAGATGAGCATGGGAAGTGAGTTTAACAAATCATCATTACCGGTTGCTGTTTTGATGAGAATGTTGCACAGAAAGAACAATCCATCTTTATTTGAGGCAAAATGTTCATTGAGTGTTTTTTCTTAAGGGGTGACTATAGGCAAGGCCTAGATGGGGCATATCAAGTAATCGTAGTTGACACTTGGTGTCTCTACTATCTCATGTAGTGTGTCAGCCCCATTCACTCTTTCACAAGTAATAAACTGCTGTATACTTTTAGTCATCCAGGCAGTTTTACAACAAAATGTGGAAGTTCAAGACATCTGTTTGCTGGATTTGAATTTACTTTAAGCTCCAGTAAATTTGAATCTAATGAACAGATTGAACTTCCTAGTGTCATTGTAAAAGTATTATTTTATCCCTAAGTCCAGCCAGATACAGTCTCTATTGCAAGCGGTGGCATTGGGCCTTAAACAAGCACTGTCATCTGGCTTTGAAAGATGGCAGCAAGTTCTGTATTGTACCTGCCTATAGTCCCCCTTTAAGGACGAAACCCACTGCACGATACATTTTATGTCAAATAAAGATGGATATTTAGTTCTGCGATGTAAATAAAGTCTTGTGTATTGCAGTTTGACACCATGTCGACTGGCCATCTGATCGCAGCGCACTGCTCTCCACCAGTTCATGCGCAAGAATGAATTTTTTTCATAGAAAGCTACGCCCAGAGTGAGTTTTATTTTGTTCCTTTTGTTCATTTCATCGCCATAGAATGGACCACCTATAGAACAAGGTGAACAGTTTCTCCCTTAAAAATCGTCTTTCATTTCATTTTTGTTCAGGTCCTGATCTTTTCTTGACCTTCCCTCGATGTCTGGCATCAGATACTACCATTTCAATCCATCTTCTTCTTCCTCTTCTTCTCTTTGAGTTGGCTATTGGCAGTGTGAGGTAGTTCATCCAGCAATCATATGTAGCTTATTTTTGGATACTTTCAATCCCAACTTTCCTCAATTTTTCTTCCTCTCTGTCTTCTTAAACATGGTGGTGTAGTCAGTCTCCAACCACTCGGCTGTCAGAGTGGTGCAGGAGATCCCAGGTTCGATTCCCACTCAGTTTTAGTTTACTAATGTGACCAGGGTGTAGGTGTCCTCTGGTGCCTCTCCAGTTTTCTCCTGCAATAAGAAGATCGAATTATTGTCTGAAGACCCAAAAATTCGGCTCGGTATTCTAAATCAGCATCTGCCTTTATGTAATCTGGGCCTGCTCATGCATGCGGCAAATTTTGGACAAAGGTTGCTTCGGTGGATCCTCGGCCATTCAGCTTTCCCTCCCATAAATAAAGATCTGCCCCAATACACCACTGCTGTCTAGTGAGCCACAAAGATAATTGACTTGCCGGGGAAGGAACCCAGCCTGTTCCTCATACCGGCTGATTATTGTCCTCCCTGAAGTATTATGACCACATCTGGAAGTCGGTTCAATTGCCTCTCCAGGGGAAGTAAAATAATTACAGTGGCACCTCTCTTAGTGAAAAACCTCTCCATTAAGGACACCCTCTCTAATAAGGACACATGTTTTGGTCCGAAACCTGTCATTTCCATTCAAATTGTCCTCTGTATTCAGAACACCTCTCCATTAAGGACAGCATAGGTCAGTCCCAAGGGTGTCCTTAATAATGAGGTTCTACTGCATTAGGGAAGAAGGTGAATATTCTACGGTAAGCTGCCAAATCTCCACACATCTTAGTTTTTCTAACCCGCGAAAAATTTGAAATTTTTTTTAAAATTCATTATTTTGATCTGGACACATTTAGTAATTTCTTTCGGTTTTCCAATGAAAATTACTTTTTTGTGGATTTATTTTCGCAAAACTAGGTTTGTTGCCAAATCCATGATTGAGAAGATTTAGCAGTTTGCAGTATTCTGTCTGGGTTTGGCCTATTTCCTCTCAAAGGATGTGGAGGATACTGATGTCTTGCTATAAATAGTTGTTTACTTGTCTGCTGTCTCCTCCCGTCTCAGTACAGTACTTGCCAAAAGTAACATATTTTGTTTGCGAGCAACTGTGTAAATAAGTCTTCTTCCCTTGGTAGGATATGGTTTATTTTTCATCCAATTTGTAGGCCTACTCTTTTCGAGTATGTTGTTCTCATTTGCTGCTTTTGTTCCCAAAATTTAGGTAATCATCTTTCATTTCACACACAAATTCTGTAAGAGCTCATGTTTACACCCCCCAAAAACATTTGAGTCAATTTGCACAAAAAAAGATACTAGATTACAAAAAGTTATGAAACCAGACTGTTGTGTGAAGTCGTCAGTCTGATAGGGTTTAATTTGATGCTGGTCTTTACCACGAGATATATAAAAAGTAAACAGATTTTCTGTGACCTTACTCCTACCAAAGACACTTTCGTGAAAACACGAGAGGAACATTACTATGATGGCTGGGGGGGGGGGGGGGGTTCCAACACCTATCTGATAACCAAGGGTGACACTTGTGAAGTGCAACATTACCCCCATGAGTTGTAGTAAACATTATATTTTGCTTTCGGTGCTGTTAGAATGAATTTTGAATTGATAATGATATATCTACTTTGTTTTTGAAAGGAGGATTACAGCAGGCTTCCATAAGAGGTAAGAATGACTTAGCTTTCCTGGCGAAAGGATAAGAGGTGCTTTAATTCTGCTAACAACTAATAAATCGAACTATCGCTGCATGGGAGGAAAGTTGAAACAATTATAAACCTGATAATAGTAAAATGGCTGTTGATTCGGGCCCAAAGCCTGACGAGCACTGCTTTTCTTTCACTTTTTTAGCTGGGTAAGGTCGGCCGCTAACACTTTGCAAACTGCTTTGCTTGAATGCTCTCAAAATGATTTGAATAACCACTTTTTGCTAGAATTGACAAAATTATCCAAATAGCTGGAAGATTGTGTAAGATAACTCTAGCAGATCTGTTATACCCAACCTAAAACTTGTAGGTATTTCTGACAAAACCTAAGTCCCCACCAAGTTAAGAAAATCAGTTGTGGAAACGAACATCGATCTATGGACCATAGATGGCTGTTGTAAATAACATTACGGAGATGACCAAATCACAATTGACAATTTTGGTTCCATTGAAAAACGAAATATATTTTGTAAAATCCACCAAAGTAAAAACTTGTGTTTTTTGGAGAGAATATTTTACAAATCGCAAAAATAAATTGGGTGTAGATACTGTATAGTATACAGTACGAACTGTAATTGAGGCAGCAACATCCTCCCATAGCAAGCCGTTCGATCGTTTCTAAAGAGATGCTAATTACGCTCTCTCAAAGCTTTGATTGAATGAGTGTATTTTAGGAATGATACACTGGCCTGATGTAGGAGGATGAGGCATCAATGATGTCATCAACCAATATTATAACTTCCATAACCTACAGATAATTTCATGACCTAGAAAAAGGTCATTCGTCCTTGCTCACCAAATGTATCTACTCTAGATTCACTGATATAAGGCCAGTTCTGGACATTCAATACGCTAGACATATCTGGCACATGGCTATTGGATGCTATTCAATTGTACAGTATCGAAAGACAATGCGTTGGAGACACCCGTTTTTCCAATGGTACATAATGTCATGTTTTAGCGTGGCCATTGTTTCAGTTTTCAGTAATAAGTCAACAGGTCTTAGATAGGTGAAACATGAGTCTTCACTAACATTATCATTGACCTTCTTCGACCTTAACTCATTAAAAAGGCCATTGAACAAGACCTGCTGCAAACAATTTTTTGCTTTGATACCTACTTGTGTTTGTTTTTAACATTAGCTCTGAACTGAAAGTGCGATGGAAATGCTATTTTTTCTTTTAACCTTTTTAAACAGGGTGTATAGTCAACTCAAAGAGCATGGTACCTAAATGGCACAATCAAAGTCATATTCTAATTGTGCAAGAAACTTGGGGGTCTGATGACATTCATATCATGTGATGATAGTTTGGTTTGACCTTAGATACGACAGATCAACCTAACCACTAATGACATTAGCATCACGATAGTTCTCTACAGTTCTTCTCTAGCTGGGATTAGCTTGACTAAGATATGATAGATCTTCCTAACCACTAATGCTATTAGCATCATGATAGCTTATAGTTCTCATTTAGCTATAGGTATTGACCTTAGATATTATTGATTTTCCTAACCCCGGAATAGCCTTACCTGTTTACAACTTTATTGCTATGTCGTGTATGTACTGATATTTTGGTCCAGAGCATCAGGACTGAAATTGCCTACAGATGATATTATCATGCAATGTACTTTGATATGCATGACATCCTTAACCCTTTCCGTGTGGAAATTCCAAAATTCCATCCAGTTTATTTTGCAGAATTAAAGTACGCTCTCATAGTGCATCGTGCAATGCATTACAGTGCTATTCACAAGTAAGCTACCTGGATGAGTCATCGCAAACCAACGAGTTCATTTCCTCCCCTTTAAGAATAGCATGCAGCAGTTTTTGCAAATTTTTGAAGATTTTGATCTATTTTATACCTAGCCTAGTCTATGGTATTGACTTCACCTCAGATGACCTTGACCTCACTCCAAGTGACCATTACGCAAGACGAATTCAAGATCTGAAATGACAAGATAATACAATTCATCCAAATTAAATTATCATGTACATGGAAATGCCAACCTTGGCGGGGAAAATGGCAACACCAGATTATCAGTTGAACTTTTATAATTAATATTGTTACCTTTTGTAATTGCAAATGCTACATTGATCAGTGTGGTACGTCCGTCTGATTAAAGAAAAAATCAATCGTCGCAATCACTTTTTGCTATTTTTGCAGTCTTAGTGGGTGTGACTGAAACGCTCTGTATCACTTGCTGTAACCTAAATACTGACGTTCCAAAGGTTGTAGTGTAAAACCATAGTTATTTCTTCCACGTATTGAATATTTCCTCAAAGGCTTATGGATTTTCTCTATTAACCTACTATTGAATTATTTGTATTTTGTGTGTGTAGGAATAATCGTGTGCAGTTGGCGTAGATAAACTACTGAGGCAACACCCATTTTTACGATGCGACAAAGTGTTGTGTGGGTAGTGCAGGGGTGTACGTCGATTCGAAACCGATTTGTTAAATCTGCCGGTGTGTGTCAATTTCATAACAACGCAATTATGTCAGTGGCGTACCTGGAGTTCACCCTTGGAGGATGAATATCTATTTCTTGGATATCCGTAGCAGGATTAATAAAGTTTTGTTCAAATTCTGTGAATAAGTCGGCGATATTGAATTTCTCATACTGGAATCACCAAAATATCGATTATTCGTAACTGTGAAATTACTCTGGGTCTTAATATCGTGGAGATTATCTAAACTATCAAAAGATGGGCAAGATTACATTGCTGTAGAAATGCTGTTGGTACACCTAAATTGTCGTGGATTTACCTCAGTTGGAATTACTCAAACTGAAATTGCCAAAACCGAAATCACCAAACTGGCATTTCACAAACTGAGACACCAAACTGGAAGTACTCAATTTGAAATAGCCAAACTGAAATCATCGAATTTGAACTTGAATTCCTTGAACTGGAGTCACTCAAAACCCCAAAACTGAAATCACCTAGTGTCTATAATCTCATGCTGAAAGTGCCCCTGATATATCGTAGTGGAAGCCATGCTGATTTTACCCAACAAACTATTTCAGAGTTTTTCTGAGATTACTCAAATTGAGATTTACTATAAAAATAGCACAACCTTCAGGAATACAAAACCGTAATTACCTATAGCTATCAAATTTTGATCGACAGATTCCAGATTTCTATGCAGATGAGCTCAAAATTCTGAATTCATGCAGGAGCATGTGAAATCTCTTGCGATCGTTAAAAGGGTCGCTGTCTTACGACTGCTTCGGCTAAGGAATCGTTATGACCTTGCCATGAAGAACGATGATATACTCTACCACCTCCGTTATAGGAACTTAGGTCAAGGTGAATTGTAAGTTGAATTAGGTCAAGGTCAAATTCAAACTGACCCAGTGTCATGTAATTTATTTTGTACCAGAAGTTTATGGTTTTTCACCTCTACGCACTTAATATGTTGTGCATTTGTTGTGTTGAACAACTGTTTGTTGCCATTTGGGAATGATGTGACACATCTTCGGCTATCAAAACCTACTCATGTACACTCACTATCTCTCATGGATGAGGTCTTTCTGATGCCAAGGAAGGGGCACCTGGTACATGAAATTTGACTTTTTGTCTGGATGTAAAGTGACTTGCCTAATATGCAGGGGTGAAAATTGGAGTTGTTTTCCCTGATTGGAGTTCGTAACCATATCTTGCATCTACGAACATGGACATTATGCCGTTGATGAAAGAATGTATTATTAGCTCAGCTGAAAAGCTGAGCTATTCATATGAGTAAATGGTTGAATGAGTGTCCGTCTGTCTGTCTGTCTGTCTGTCTGTCTGTCTGTCTGTCTGTCTGTCTGTCCGTTAAACAGGCACGTTTCAAAACTATGGCGGATAGGCGATAGATTTTCCCTCTGAGGCGTTGAGACCCTTCAGGACTCCTGAATAGACCAAATGTGGGTCCGGCAGGATGAGCGGTTTGGCCACTAGGTGGCACCAAGCGAAATTTTCCAAAAACTTTTCCAGCAGCTGATTTCTCAGTTGGGGATCATGAATCAAATCTAATTTTATAGAGCAAAGCTTTCTCTTTCATTATCAATAGGCGTAGTTCATGAATTTCTCACCAGGTGGTGTTACTGGCGCAATTTAGTGAGCACCCCCCAAGAAGAGCATTTTAAATTTCGCGCGAGTTATCCCACGTCCAATCACACATGCAGCGAACGTCACGTCTCGAGTCTGCGCAGTTCAGACGTAAGGAGACCATGCTATGGAATAGATCGCGTTCTGTCAATTCAGAGGTAAGTTCTCATTAAATTCACAATTTCATAGGCGATAATATTTGGCTGCTTGTGTTATTGCATGTTGATGACATTAGGGAAGGCTTGGATTGTTTAATTGGATGTGATTAATTTGAAATAGTTCGTCGACGATCGTTGAAAAACGATCTGCGAAATGCAGCTTGGTTGGTCTGAGAAACGATGTCAAAGTCCGGCTTTAAATCATGGATTTCTCAACAAATAACTCTTGTCACATAGCAGAACTAATGTGAATAAACAAGACAATAATAAACATCGTTCTGATATCATCGGGTAAGGTTGCCAGTGTACATAAACAGTGTAATTGAGGATCGACGCCAGCGATTTGAAATGTCAACAAACAGTAAATGCGATATGATACACACTGACACTTGCACACTGTACATAGCACAATGCTTCAAACGGGGCCGATTCATCACTCTTATCACAATGTATTCCCAATCATATCAATGAACTTCCTTGATCATTCGGCCCTAGCGCCTTATCAGTTGTTGTTGGCCTTGTATTTGATATAAAACTTGGCTAGCTTACCTATTCTATCAAAATTAAAATGTTATCTCCTCATCATGTTTTGCAGGACAGGAATGATCTGCAGCTGCATTTGAACATATTTGGTGACTACATCTCAAAGATGACCAAGAGAGAGGATCGAGCTATGACTTTGCACATCCCATCGACTTCGGTGTTCACCAGTGCAATCATCAGAAGAGCCAGGCAATTCTAGTATTCAAGTATTTCATTTTGTAATACTTACCTCAAAATTTACTAAATAAAGAAAACCGCATGTGGCAGTTGGTTAAAAAAATCAAGTCTATCTGTTTAAAGTTTTTACTTGCTATCATTATTATCAACATTTCAATGGTGGCATTCTGCTAAGGTTTGTTAAGAGTTTCACTTGACTTAAGCAGGGTGTACACTAGTAAAATATTAGCAACATTTTACCAACATTTTACCAACATTTTACCAACATTTTACCAACATTTTTACAACAATTTTGCAACAAGCCCTTCAAGGCCCTGTGTTCACTAGCAACAAAATTGCAACAAATTAGCAACATTTTTACAACATGTTGGTAAATTGTTGCAAACTTTTTAGTGGGAACAAAGGGAAATAGGTATTTTGGAGGGAAAATGGATGATTCCAAGGAGAGAAGATGTGTTTTGAGTGCTTCTGCAGCAATTTTAGCTGTCATTGTTGAGAGACGGAAGAGGCGGCGAAATAACCAAAGAGAATATGGACCAGGCCCTGGATCAAAATGAGGGTGGATGATGGGGCAGACCACTGCCTGTTAAGGCCGCGTATCCATAGGGTATGCCCTTGTGTAGTGTGGCGTTATGGCGTAACAGCCTTGTGACCTGGCACTATGCCCCGAGTCTCCATTGGATATTCCTTTTTGGTCATGTAGGCCTTTGTAGTCCTCATTTCGCAGCGGTCAATCGCGTTTATCCGCACGCTGTCATTATTTCAGAAGACAATTTCTTATGAATATTGAAAATGAAAATACAAGTAACTTGTATTTTCACTTGCAACATCAAATTGACATGTACATGTATATAAAACCTGACTTTTAAGCAACAAATTACAGGTTCGTGCTTGTTATGATAATCATCAGTTTCGGGATCCCAGAGTAGTTCCCGTTGATGAACCTCTTGAATTAATTTCGCCTCAGACATTGCTTCCGTGTTGTTCACTCGCAAAAGAATGGACATGTTCAATCCCAATATGGGCCTATATTCCCAATCCACAGTGCATATATGCCCGCAATGTGACACGGCATAACCTATGGGAACGATCAATAACACCAACGAAGGTTCATTGTCCGTGTGGCGCGCCAGGCGGTAAAAAGGGAATGTTGTGCAGGGCACGGAACAGCCTATGGATACGCAGCCTAAAGGAGTTGCGGCTGACTGACAAGCCGTCACACAAAAACTTCTAGAAAAGGTTTCATCACCCTACGAAGCAAGACACTCACTTGAGAGTTGCTATACCTGCTTCTTGTTCAAGTCACATGAACTCCGGTAGATCACATGACGCAAATCCTATTTCTGATTGGCTGAAGAGTTTGCAACATTTTTACAACATGCAACAAAGAATTGCATTGCATTTAATTTGCAACAATTTTACAACATGTTGTAAGACGCGTTTTGCTCTGTACACACTACGCAACATTTTTGCAACATTTGTTGCAACTGGAAATGTAAAAATGTTGCTAATATTTTACTAGTGTACACAGGCCTTTAGGCAATAATAGAGTTGGGTAGAGCATTTTGTTAATGTTACCCTTTTAGTTAGGGAAACTGGTGCCTTCTGCATTAGGTGGACCCCACTTACTCATCTGTCAGACCGGCCTCACACGTCGGCAGTAGAGTTTAAGGTCCAGTCTGCGAGATTTACCCATTTCTACCCAGCCAAAAGCGGGTGATTGGGCTAGTCTCTCCATGTGATTCAATTCGCATGGATTCTTGTGTCCCGGTGCTGAAAGGATCCCTCCACAAGGGCAGACTACATCCGGTGGCACTGAAGTATGGAAGAAAGACAGAAGACGACCAATTTGCGAAAAGGATCATCATCATCATCATCATGGTAACAGCTGAGGATGAATCATGTTGCTGTGTGTAGAATTGATGGTCCAATATAGGTTAGGTTATCTGTTTGCGCACACATTGCAAGGGTGGAGCTTGCTTGAAGTAGATTGCGCCAGTCTACCGTAATTCACTGTTACACATCCAGAAGCTAATATCCTTAGGCTTTGAGTCCTTAGTTTAGTAGAGTTTGACGAGTAATGTAATATATACGAACAACGCAGCAACAACTCAGCTGAGCGCCAGGCCCTTGGGCCTCTTGTTCATGATTCTGATGATGAAGGTGGTTACTGCTGCATCATAACATTATGGATAGTGGGTCACGAAATGTGTAAATTTGATTTCTTCATCTCACACGGCCCATTAAAGTGATTGAGTTGCACGATCTAATTGCGAATAACTTTTCTTGAGAAATTTCTCGATAACCATATGTTTACTGAAGTTCAATTACAGACTTGAAAAGGTGATCTTTTATCCAGTTGTTGCTCAGTACTACTTACATAATTGCAGCATAGGGGCAGCGGTAGCGCAGTGGAAGAGAGTCGGCCTCATGATCAGGAGGTCGTGGGTTCGACTCCCGGCCGAGTCACTGCTTAGTTCCCCAACTGGTCGAGTTCAAGTTAGCACCTTCTGGTTGCTCCATGAAACCCCTGTTTGATTTCTGTGGAGACTGGGTTAATAATATGATATCCCAAAGCGCTTTGAGCGAGAACTATAGTGTCACGGAATTGCACTATATAAAAGACTCATTATTATTATTATTATTATTATTATTATTATTATGATGGTTTCAGCCATCAAAAGTGCAAGGGAACCATGTGAGGTAATGCAGCCTAGCTGGAACATATTCAAAGAATTCTGGTCCTTGTTTCTGTAGCTTTTTAAAGTGACAGAATGAGTTGCTGTCTTGGCCCGTAGCTTCCCAGTAAATGTGGAGGGGCTGCCTCCCAATTGGCTATCACCAACTCTTGGATCTAGCTTTGGTCTGAGCCCTCACCTAAGACTTATCTGGCATGGTTGGCCCTGGGGATCCAGCTTTGGTCTGACCCCTCACCTTAGACTTATCTGGAGATGCCATGACAGAGCATACTTGGGGAGTTTCTTGAAAATAGCTAGATCTAGCTGTGCTGACATGTGTAAAAAATGTGTGATATCTCGCTACATCTTACCGACTGTCAAATGGTGTGACATCAATTGACAGAGAAAATGAGGCATTCATCGTTGAAATCAACAGATGTGCACTTTTTGTGCAAACTTACTAAGTAAAGAGAGAGTGCAGTCAGGATCCCAGATATGGTGTTGAATCGGAGGGTGCCCAGGCAAAATACAGTCCAAATCACAATTGACGTCCATCCAGCTTCGCGTCAGTGATGCGCGACGTACACGCGTGTTGCGCGCCAATGATGCACCACTGATGCAGTTATCTCTCTGTTTTGCGTAATTTATGTGTGACCTATGCACAACTTACGTGCAGCCTACGCATTGGGTAGCTTGCCAATGACACAATTTACGGGAAGTCAATTGTGATTTGGACTGTAGCTCGTTTTGGCCACAACTTGCTATTCGGTGATCCTTGCCTTATTGCTGGTGTTCTTGGACCTAAAAATATATTTTCTTCAATTTCAACCCACATGTGCCATGTTCATTGGAGTTCCATGTGTCACTTTATACAAAGTAATTTTATCGCAAAAGCGTTGAGACAGTTACTTTACAGAGGTTTAATACTGTAAAAAGAAATGTCTTTGTCATGGCTTTAGTAAAAAAGTCTTCCTCTGTTCCATGGTGTCTGCTTTCATCATCTTCAATTAGGAGCGTTTTTCTCAGTCGGCACGTCTCGCTTTCTGTGATAAACAAGATTATTATCAATGGAGTCTGGTTGATACGCGTACATTTTCTTGAAAAGAAGTATTTTATCCTTAAAATCAAGGTGAAAAAGGTTACATTTGCTCAGAATTGAGTGATTTTATTTCTGTTTTTATATCCAAGATGAGAACAAATTTGTGACACCAATTTATGTTTGATACTGAAATGGTTCTGACACCTTTTTCAGAGTTTCTGAAAGTCTTTGAGGGTTTTTTGGTCTCTGAGACGAAGACAGTTGTAAACAGTTGCAGAAAATAAGAAATTTTAAATCATACTTTTTCTTCAAAAGTTTCCTAAAGGCTTACTGTAAACCGCTATTTATTTCATGCCTCTATTTTGCAATTGGCTAATTCAGGCAAATCTGTGAATTTCGAAGTACTGTTTACCCCGTGGACACCCTGTCACGATCTTGAAGGTCACTTGTAGAAAACAAGGCATCTCGAGAGGTTCTTGATAGCTTTGGGGATTCCTGCTGACTAATTACATAAAAGGATTTGGACAACTGGGAATTGGACCAATCAGTGTGTGATGTTATCTGCCAATGTCAAGTAGAACCATGAAGGTCACACGCAGAATGCTTCTCTCAGCCAACGCACTAAACATAATGATCAATGTCATCTCCTGAATATGTAGCCTTGGTCCTCCATGGTAAATTCTCAATTCACACTAGTACAATCAATCACCATCTGTTTCTCCTATGGTGTTTACAATGGAGTGGTTGAGAATATTGCAGTAAGATTTACAGTCCAAGTCACAAGTGACATCCCTTCTGTTTCACATCAGTTATGCACTTATCACTCTATGTGCGTATATTATGCATGACCTATTTGCTGGGTAGTACGTCAGTCGTGCACCGTATGATCATCAGTGTTAATCATGCTAGGGATTTTGGTCAGTCAGGACGACATAATCCCTGATGGTCTCATGGCGAGATCCCTATTGTCAGTTACACATATTGTCCAAATCTTGATCTACTGGAACTAATTAATCAGAGGCATAATTTGCATTGTTAGCGATTCAGGGTGCAAAAGCTTGGATGCACATTGCACATGTCAGCCTGACAGCCATGGATCATGTGAAACCTGAGGGATTTGGTCACTCAAGAGGACCTAATCTCTGATGATCACCATTGAGATCATTTGTGACCCGTTCCAGCAAAACCAGTCGCATGTTGCTCTGAGCTTGGCAGGTCGAAACAGACTGTTTGTTCATTTCACTATTGTCTGCCTTTTGTGAAATCTGACGACATCAATTTCCTCTATTATCTCCTGGTGTCATCTAACTCATCTTATGTGCGACATGCGACTAGTTTTGCTAGAACAGGTCACATTTGGTACACAAGACAGTGTTAATATTCGAGTTACACATACAGCCAGGTCATGAATATGTATTTGCATGGACTTATTAAGACACATAATCAGTATCGTGTGTAGAAGATGGATCATGGCATCAGAAATACATCAGAAATAGTGAGAATCGATGTGCAAATATAGTGTACACCAACTACCATGTTATATTGAAATGTCGTAATATTAGTTTTAAAGTGAATGAACCAGGCATATTGGCAGGTATAGCTTTGAGCTACAAGGTCCATCAAGGTTCTGTGTCTGATTGTTAACTCATACACCACTGCATATGCAACTGCATCCACATCTCGTCTCTGTTCGAGGTGATGGTATCTGTAGCAGACTCACTGGATTAGAATAGATATATCGATGATTGGTTTTGTGTTCAATAACATGTCATCTGTCATCAGTACACCTTGTAATGTGAAAATGTCAGATTTGTTTGAAAGTGTTTGTCATAGAGGCGACTGTTGTCTGGATATCAATTGTTGTTTTGTCACAGACTTTTTCCTGGCTTGGACCTATCGGCGTTTATCGTGTTTTTCAATGTGGTTGTTTGATACCTCGGAAAGTCATGTTTCCAGATTTCATGTTTTTCAAATGCACTTTATAGATTTTTTGTGTTATCTGGGAGCATTGGTTCAACATGCATGTTTAAACAAATCATTATTGATTGTTGCACGACTTCTGAATCGTTCCCATTGGCAGTTAGTTAATCTTGATGGCACTAATACTAAGGGTGGCGGATCCAGAAATTTGGAAAGAATGTAGGTGAACCTGGAGGGCCCCCAATAATGTGATCTTGGAAATGAGTGAAAGTTTGGGGTTCTTCCCGTAAAAATTGGAAGTGTTGGTGCCAAATAGGCATTGTTTGGGCATCTGAGGGCTAACAATAGCCATTGGCTTCTTGGAGAGAGGCACCCTGAAAAAGCATTCCCCTCTGATGAAAAGCAGAAATTATTTGGTAAACAGTGGACTTTCAGCACTTAAGATGTCAATAGCCTGATGGCCTTTCTCAGGAAGTTTGGCTACCAGGCATCGGCGAGGATCTTTTGGATGATTCTCGTCAAGATTAGAGGATTGCTTCGGTGTTTGGCCAAAATTGGTTATTGGAATGGGGCCTTTTTTATAAATGGACATTCAGACAGGCGCCTCCTTTCCTCGCCCGTCTGCCATACTCCTGCCAACCAATTCCATCACCTGCACAACCGTCATGCCCTATCATGTCGTCCACCTCATAAATCACCCGCCAGAAATATCCAGACCCATTTGCATCGGGAAAAATCTTACCGTCTGAGTGATTTGTTTCTCGTTAGTGAAGTAATTATCGCTAATGAGTCAATTGATCTGCTATCCAATGGGATATCAGCTTCTGGGCTTGTTGGCCTGACGCCCATCACTGCCTGAGTAAAATACGAAAGCTTTTGACTATGGATGGGAACAGGTGGAATGAAACCGGCTGTTGTAGGAGCGCAAATAATGGTTCAAACACCGGGCTCATAACCATGAGGTCATGGGTTCGATTTCTATTAGGACATAAGCATCTGGGCTCGTCCGCCGAGCGCCAACTGTCGCTTGGGTAAAATGCCAAACGTTACAGGCCAAAAGAGTACAGTTTGAATCAGAGGTTTCCTGGTAGGAGATAGGGGTATAAAAGGGCAGGGATGTAATGGCTGGGGGGTATTCTTCCTCCAAGGTTGGATGAGCATCACATTGTATCTGCATGCCACTATGGTTTGGCACCAATTGGGTTGATTGGCCTGGCCTATTGCCCTATTATGATTCAGAACATGGCAATCTCCTGCTGTGCAAGTACTGTGGAAACTTAGCAGACACTTCCCTTTAAGGTCACCCTCCTTCAAGGACACTGCATTTCATCCCAATATGGTCATTTCTATTAGAATTGACATCTATAATCGGGACACCTGTCAATTAAGGACAGCATTTGTCAGTCCCCAGGACTCCTGAATTTAGAGGTTCTCCTGTGCATGAAAGAACTTTTCCAAGTGGAGAGTGGAGGCAGAAAAATAACATTCATGGCCTGATCAGAAAAAGCGAGTCTATCAAGAATCGCACTGTAACGGTTCTTCTCATTCATTCAGCAACATGTCAACGTCATATTACAAGGGTTAATCCTTGCTAAGCAGTTGGTTACTGAGACACGCACAACAATATCATTGGCAAAGTTGGTCTTTTGGACAGAGCAACTGGTAAACGGCGAGTGGGTGTTACCATGGCGACATGTCATTTATATCTTTGCTAATAGTAAATATTTCTTTTGGGTTTGGCATGAAAGGTTGTATTTCCTTGATTGTTATAAACAGGGTAAATAAGGGGGTTTGTCCTAATTTAGTTGGATAAATTTGGGAAGCATTATTTAAGGAGAGACAAATAAATATCAATGATTGTTACAAAACCATCAAAATGATGAGACAGTTGCGTTGAGTCAATGAAGACACAGATGGTCTTATGTGAATTCTTTTTTAAATTTTGTTTTGTCTTTTCATACCAAAAGACCATATCTATATGACCTCACTCCTTCTGACAAGATTAAGGGTTGACCACAGGCACCACCATTTTGCCTAGAAATTGTAATCCAAAAGCAATTAAAACTCTTTCGAACCGAAGTGAATGCACATTTCAAGGGTGGGAGCCTGAGCTTTGTTTTCCAGACAACAGCCTCCCAGGTATTAGATGGGCATTCATTTCATTTTGAAGGAGTTCTAATTACTTTAGGATGTCAAGTTCTAGCCAAAATGGTGGTACCTATGGTCAACCCTTAACCACCTTATAAACAAGATATATCTATTGGTGTTACCTGCAATAGTTATTGCAGAAATGAGCAATGAAAATATCGCTTGTCTGTGGGTAAAACCAGAGAATAGCTAGATTTGAAATCAATGGTAATTCACAGCAATGGCTGATTGTTTTGCAGGGACCTGCAGTGATCACCGCATACAAATGATTTTTGTCTCACAGGATAATTATCGCAGGTTGCTGCAACAGAAATATCTCGTTTGCCGGCGCTTAAGTCTAACGATGTGGAACACCTCATTACCCGCAGACATCCCAGCTTAACCTAACCTTACACATCGCACAGTGCAGTCAAAAACGACCACAGATAAATGAAGCAAAGCTTTGTTGACGGACAAGAATCTCGATCGAGTATTTGCAAGGCTATCGGTTAAGAATAATGACTATTTATCTTAATCTTGATGCGTCTTTTTTCCATCATTTATGTCTTTGATGGAAGTTGAAGTGTTCTTCAATCAGTGGCTGGATCCTGAAAAAAAATCTAGAGCAGTTTCTAAAAGTGCAAATTACCATGATCAAATTGTCATTACCATGATCAAATGGCGACTGGCTTCCTGATCAAATCCTGAGCAGTTCCTAAAAGTGTACATCACCATAGTCAAACACAATCCTGATCAAATCTAGATCTAGAGTAGTTTCTGAAGGTGAATATTCCCATGGTCAAATGGTGGCTGGATTCCTGATCAAATCGAGAGCAGTTCCTGAAAGTGCAATTTACCATGATCAAATTGTTACTGGATTCCTGATCAAATCTAGTGCTGTTCCTAAAAGTGCACTCCCATGATCAAACGGTGACAAGATTCCTTATCAGATCTAGGGCAGTCCAATAAAGTGCACATGATCAGGCTGTGACTGGGTTCTTGCACTTTTCCTTGCTGAAACAGTGGCTGGATTGCTGTAAGAAGTAGAGCAGTTCCTTACGGACATATCTGCTGGTGCAACCAAAATGGAGCCTTTCCTTTGTTACAATCTGTTTGCTGCTGGCAACTACAGTAAACTTCTTTCTCCTCCGAGATCATATCCGAATCGCATTTACAAATGTCATTGCTCATGGGCACTTTCGACTTTCAAATAAGGAGAATGTATCGAACAGCTAAATGTTTGGAAAAAAAGGAAGCGCTAATGAAGCAACTCAAAGAAGTCCATTCAAATTGTTAGAAAGTTTTCAAATTGCCTGGAGTGCTTTGGACGTTTCGATGGCAAATTGAAACAGAATGTCTCATTGAAGATGAATCAATCTTATACATGTACTAGCT
The DNA here is from genome assembly GCF_910592395.1 of Lineus longissimus. Lineage (NCBI taxonomy): Eukaryota > Metazoa > Nemertea > Pilidiophora > Heteronemertea > Lineidae > Lineus > Lineus longissimus. Next base: position 11,931,641 of record NC_088312.1, read on the forward strand.
AAACTGGATATAGGTAGCGTTAATTAGCGACTCACGGTTATCGCAATACATGGGACAAATGTGATGGTGACTCAGCTTAAAGCGACTGCATGGTTAAAACATTTCTCTGGCCAGGAGAAAAAAGTCCGTAAAAACCCAGGTGGGATCCTGACCATTTTCTTCCCACTTTGTTGAGGCCGATGCTGTCATGACAAGACTGCCAGACCAAACAGTACCAGGCTGTGTGGAAGTCAATACATGAGTTTCATGACGTTGTCAAGCTTCTCAGGGCATGCGCACTGGCTGGTTGGAAGAAGGCGTTTGTTCAATGCATTTCAAGGTATTCCAGGCCGGCAGTTTAGCACGTTGGAAATAACGCATTGATAATGCCCGAATTCTTTACTCCAAAATTCAGCCAGTTCCATCAAGTCGATCTTGACAATTTTGGATTCCAAAACTACTGGAAATGTTTTCCAACCAAAGCCCAGTTGTTCAAAAGGACGAAAGTCACGTTATCTCTAACGGTTATGTTAAGTAAGGATGTTCTCTTTCAGTTAAACTCACTCAAACTTTCACGTTAAGACTTAACGTCTCCGTTAAATCTAACGTTGTTTTGAACAACTCAGCCTCGGAGGACAGCGCATGCTTGACGTGCGTAGCGCTGAGCTTGAAATCTGGCGTTGTACAGGATGTTACGTCATGAAGGTCATGTATACATCATGCAAGCCTGCAGCTAGGTATGCATGTCTTAGCAATGTACATGTATGCAGGACCCCAATGTGTGTGTGATTTCGATCACTGCAGTGAAAGCTGCACACAGGTTGCGTGTACATTGCACATACATTTAACATATGCAAATTTATGGATGTCAATTGCGATTGGAACTGTATTCACCTTATTGATTTGCCTTCTAGGTGCTCTAGGGTTGCTGAGATTAACTAATATTGTCACACATATCCTATTCAAAGTACCCTAATGTATTCATCAGTTTTATTTTGTCCTTGGGAAGGGCATTTGCCTCAAGGAGAACAATATGGTCTGCAACCTTTGCAAATACTCTTATTATGGTTGGAGGATGTTGTAAAAGATGATTCTGGGCAAAGATTCTCATGCGAAAACTGACATGCATCATTTTAGGATCACATTTCGATTGGACCAAATGTTATGATGCTGATAATAGGTATCTATTGTTCTTGAGAAGGAAATCTCTGGGGTCTCTCACCTTGCCGATTCTCATGTTTCGGCTATTGTTCATCAAAAACGAGTCTGGCTTTAAGCTATTGTGCATTATCAGCTTGCATATGATATCACCGCCACTGGAAGACCACTGGCAGCTATAAGCTATTGATGTGTTTTGTCGTTTAGAATGCCATTTGCCTTGAAGAGAACAGTGGGTCTGTAGACTTTGCAGATACCGGTATTATGGTGTAGGGGTGTTGAAAAGGAGGAATGCATGTCATACATTATGAAAGAGGATTGCTATCTCTATAATCCTTAGAAAGTGATCTCAGGGCCCGTTGTTCAAAAGGTCAAAATCCAAAAATACATAACGTAACATTTGGAGGTTTAACAAGGTTTAAGGTGAAATGTTAAGATAACATCATGTTAAGTCATGGGATTTCGAACAACTGGGTCCTGGGGTGTTTCAGTTTGCAGATTCTCATGTTTTGGCGATAGGCCGTTAAAGCGAGTTCCCCTTAACCAAGCATCATTACATTTGGCTCACGTGGTATCACCATAGGAACAACAGAAATTGATTTATTTGGTCCTTGAAAAGAACACTTGCCTCAAAGAGTACAAGAGTCTGTAACTATCACAGATACTTGTATCATTGTTGTAGGATGTTAAAAAGGAGAACTGCTATAACTGGCTAATATTTATAAAGACTAGTAAATGCTTTTACTACAGTTTTCTACAGAGATGGCTAGTGTAAATGTACATGAAGTTTGAAGTAAAAGCATTTACTAGTCTTTTATAAATATCATCAATTTTCCATTATTCAATCACGTGATGTTTCTATAGGAAACCAGTAATGCTTATGATAGATATCTGTTGTCTTTGAGCAGGGTCTCTCACATTGCAGATTCTAATATGTTGGCATCCAAGGTCCCTGAGGAGGCTCACGGTTTGTTTGAAAAAGCGCGTGACAATTGGTTTCAGAGGGGCACCTTTGCAAGTCTCTTCAAATAGAAACTAGAAAAATTTGCCTCAGTGAGGAAGATATTTCATGGGCACCAAGGCAAAAGGGCAGGGCACAATGGCAATTGTCTCTATTGCCTCAGTGAGTTTTTAGCCCAGACTCAGTTAGCATATTTTGTAACACTTTGTTCTTCCACAATACAAATTAACATACTGGAGTTGTCATGCCAAAGCCTTGGGGGTCAAGATGGCATTTTGATTTCGGTCTGTTGCGATCCTAGGAATGCTTGAGATGTATCATTATCGGCTAACGTACGTGTTATCGCCATAGGAACACCAGAAACGTTTATAATGGACGGCTGATGCTGGCACAATCGAGTGCTAAAAGTTTGCGACATGGGAGCACTGGGTATCGATTATCGTAGGGCACACGCTCGGAGACGGAGGATGATCTCAAAACCAGTCGAATGTACCTCCCTTCGGGCATTTCTGTCTGGTACTTTCTTTAAATTACTCGGAGGAAACTTAGTTCATGACTATATTAATCACTCTGGAGCTCCAAGGAATTGCAGTCGGATTTGCCACTCATCTTCTCTCTACTGATAGCGCTTTTGCTGCGGCAGCCACTTTTTAGCCGGCGCCGCCATGTGCTGACAACTGATACCAGTGATGAACAGAGGAGCTTTCTTTTATCGGAACTGTCGAAACTATTCCAAAGTGTTGCCATATATATATGATCAGGATGAAACTTATTATCCTTGAGTACGTTTGGCGTGAGAGAGGGTGCGATCAAGTGCTAGTGCAGGGACATGAAGAAGGGCATGACGTGCTATGCACATCATGTTCACGGTATGGGACCCGATACATGACGTGGTTTGCACGTCATGTTCACAATATGGGACCAGATACATGACGTGCTATGCACCTCGCCTAAAGCGAAAGAATTAAAGAATTACAGGCAGGAGCTAAGATGGTCAGAATGATGGTCTCCACTAGGAGATGACTACTATACAGAGATAGAGATCTGGGTCAGTTTTACATTGGGACATTGTACAAGTTGTAGGGTAAACATATTAAAAGTGCTCATGCACATCGAAACACCTGGCAACATTGTGTAAATCTGGCTCCTTCCTCCTGCCTATAGTCTCCCTTTAAGAGGATGATTGGTCGTGCCTGCAAGATTTCACGTGTTATGCAGTTAAAAAAGGTGTTGATCCAACGTGCCTTTGATCCAAACACAAACTGAAAAAAAAAAAATGTGAATCACTTTTTTCTTATTTTTCCATCAAGATCAAGGGTGTTAGATTCTTAATTTTCCTTCATGTTCTTCAGTTTAATTCAAGATTGGTTCTCGGCTTAGTTTAAGCTTACATTATTGGTTTACTCTACTTTCACCGATCTAAGACCGCTGTATTACTGTGAAATCCACACTACGGCCAAGCAGGAACATGATGTCATTACAAGAGACAAAATGGATCCAGTGTCTTTCATGTTTTGAACAATAACTGAACATAGGAGTGTAATTGGAATACCATGTATGTAATCTTACTTGAGTTAAATTCAGGAACGATCTTAGATCTGTGAAACTAGAGTATTATCGGAAAATGATAATGGCTATTGCTAATTTCTGGTAGCGTGAGGCCGAAGAAAACAGTCTTGTTTGGGAGAGGCTCTGTCAATTTTCTTTCCAGGTTGAAGACCAGGTTCGTGTCTTCAAAATTGGAAATTTATAAGTCCCATTTAACACTTTGTTTATTTCCAAGAGGCGAATCTAAGACTTAAAGAAGAAAGGGACTTGTACCATCCCTAACCTTCAGACCTTCATGGTGGATGCAAAGATTTTCTCAAAATGTAGAAATTTCAAGGCCAATTCTAAAGATTTTTCGGAAATAAGGGGGCCGGGCCTGTTTCCAGTAAGCAAAGGACATTGTGATATCTACCAGCATGGCTTACCCATTCCTACAACACCATATCCCATTTTCTTTGCAGACTCTGGGCAGAGATCTTCAAGGTGACAGCCAATGAAGGTGAGCTGGGATGGGAGCGCGTCTCGGAGGACGTGGTGCCGGTCAACATCACGTGCATACAGGATAACCCGGGCACGGTGTTCCAGGTGACCGCGTACAGCCGACACGTGGAAAAGATATTCGATACAAGACTAGTCCAACCAGGTAAGAATCATACTATTCTTTTGGAAATATATTTCTTCTTCTTCCCCTTCTTCAGCGTTCGCTCTGCACTTGGAGGTGATTTTCTGTCGGGAGTATTCCTCATCCAAGGGGGATGAGCATTTATGCATGACACTACGGTTATGCGCCAATTGGGTTTATTGGCCTTGTGAATCCGACTTCACGCAATTACTCATGTATCTCACTTGATAGGGTCTTTAACCTGCCCTGGCATAGACACCGGATACAAGGAACCTCGGTTTTAAGTCTCATTCAAAGGACTGTGAGGAGCCAGGAATTGTAGTCCCTTGAACGCCACGCCGGTTCATTCAGAAATACAATCCTGGGATCTCCCCGGGATTGAACCCGGACCCTATTGCGTGGTAGCCAGCAGTGTTAACCACTAGGATATATATTTATGTTTTGTAATTTATTCTTGTTGATGCTGCGTAGTCATTTCAGTCTAAGCGATATTGCTTTACTTTCAGACTTATAAAAATTTAGGTGACAAGGCAGCAAATACTGCTTGAAGTTTAGAATGCTTGATGGTACAATGTATGCTGAGGGTTATATCATCTCTATTAAAAACACCGTCTTCCTAAAGAACTGTTAAAACGGATTCCTTCCTTAGGAAATCAGGCTTCTAATCAATACTCATTGACCTTGAAGCGCAAACCCACAATTTAGGGTGGCAATCACTCATACATTTTCAGCTTTCTCAGCGCGAACCCTCTCAAGTATTACGCCACTGTTTTTGTGCTGACCAAGATCAACCAATATCATATTTATTTATAATCATTCTTATCACGTAATAAGACTTCCACTGTCTCTATGGCATTTCCAGACGTCTCATATATAACAATATAATACCAAATTTGATCTTCTGGCATTTGACATCAACTCACATAAGTCGATCGTGTCTTCTTTCACCCCGGTAGAAACATGAAATAAGACGCCAACCATAAATAGATTTGTATCAACTTTCTACATTTTTCATTAGTTTCTCGTTTCATCTTCCCTTAATGACGTCATTGAAATATTTTCTGGCCTAATTTTGTTGTCCTCGTAACGTCGCTTGTGAGGATAAATATTGATCGAGACGATGAGGGCAAGCAAAGATTTCACGGTATTGCCATCTTTTGAATTTTCTTTGTACCAGGTTTGAGGTTTAGGACGTTGATGACTGAGAGTGGAGACGGTGGTACAGGGCGATGCATGCCGATCTACCGTCGTTGTGCGTATATCCATCCTTCACCGCCGATAACACCCCCCTGATCGGCTGTCCGAAGGGCTGTACCTCTATTGGTAGTCTCCCTACATTCCCTTCCTTTCCCACGCGTCCATGTCACGACAACACTAACATTACACTCACTTGTGGTTGTCGCACGAGAATTACGCACTGAAAGCCATCATAATTGAAGACCAGGTGTTCAATGAGTAACGGCTCAAGGGATGCTGACCTGACCCAAATGCACAGTGCATGTTTTATAGAAGAAGGGCAACCTGATATTGAGGTTGGCACTATCGTTTCAGTCCGTCATTCAATTACTTTGTGTCGAGCAATTTGATTGGCCACCCTTTATGATGGTGCGTCTGACAGATTACCTGGCGGGAGTTATCAGCAGTGAAAGGAGGAGACTTTAGGACTGATATTCTGTGCCGATAAGTCGGCATGGGGCGATGGGGACACAGTTAATTGTGGGAATACTCGAGTCTATAAAGTATTAGTCATGACAACAGAGTTGGGTTCTTTATAAAAAAAAACTTGACACAAACTAAGCTCACTGTGCCTGGCATGGCAGATCCAAGGGGAGGGGCACAGTGAGCATGCACGCCCTCTTTTGTCAGGAAAGTCTTAAAAACTGACCATTAAATGTTGAAAGTTTAAAAAGTCTTTAAAATTGACCAAGATTTTGAGTGTAAAGTGCCGAAGAATAGGTCTTTCTCTAAATGCTGGATATGCCCTGCCTATATTTTCTCTTTAATGTTTGATGGTCCTTAAAATATACTTAGACCTGAGTGCTTATGTTAACGTGACCTTTCTTATCCTTTATAGCAAGCCGTAATCCCAGTACGTGAATGTGTAATGCCATTCTTGAGACGTCCATGTTTACTACAGAAAGATGCTGCTCTTATGGTGTCTGAATTATTTATACATTATCCATTTTCCTCTCTAATATGTTGCCATGGCAATGAGACTGATGTTTTACTTTAAACCTTTCCTACTCATTTCTGTGTCACTGTATCTTCAGGCAAATCTTGTTTCAGAATTTTGTAAAGAGGATTATTAAATTCAATATTGGTTAACTTTATTTCAAAGATTTTTTTCAACGTTCTGAAATTTTGCTGTCAACTTCTTCTTCCTGAGTGTTCGCAGTGAAATTGGAGGAGGTGTTATTCTTTAGGAGTTAGTTAAAAAGTTAAAGTCGGCTGGCCGATTGCCTGAGCCCCAAACGACTCATGCGGCCGGAGCTTATCCTTAGCATTAAGCGACTAGGAGTATTACTCCCCCTGGATAGAAAGCTGGTCTATCGCAGGTTAACTTCCCAGGCACGCCAGGTACCCATTTACTCCAGGGTGGAGAGAAGCAAGTAGGGCTAAGTGCCTTGCCAAAAGACACAAAGATGGAACAGTGTTGATCCGTCTGAGTGTCGAACCTACGACCTCCTGGTTATAAGCCCAACGCTCTAACCATTCTGCCACTGACATGACTCATGCCCCATAGTCTTAAGGAGGGCCTGTCCTAATTCCTGAAAGGCTATTTTGGCAGAATTCCACTGCAATATGACAACAAATCCTGTTGAAATCCAAACAGCAATCATAACTCATCCTGACATCCTGAAGAAAAAACCTTCTAGAATGCCTGCATCATAACATTATTCCTTTATAATGTCCGAGTTCGGAGGCTGACTGTTACCAATATTGGTCCAGATGGCAGCAGTAGCAAGCTTCCAACATCAACTACAACTACTTGCTTCGATAACAAGTTTATAGATGGCATAGACTGCATTTCAAGACACCACGAGACACCTTTCACTTTGTGGTTGGCAAAGTGTAGTAAAGCTCAGCTCAGTTCTCTCTGGTCTGTTTCTGATATCTCATGCATATTTCGTTGTGGATGCCTTGGCAGACATGCTATTTTCTAATCAAACATGTCAAAGGTAATCGTGCCTTCTCAATACAATGCCCCTTTATCACTGTTTATTTCCTGTGTCTTAGTGGGTCTACAAAAGCCAGCATCAATGAAATGCTCAGAAATTGCTGTGAGACTCATATTGAATTCCGCCACATGGTTTTTTTGTGGACATGTCTAACTCTCCTTCAAAATCCTTATTGAAACACTTTTTTACCTTTTACTTAAAAACATCTTACTTGGAAAAATTCCTTTAAAAATTGGCCTCAACATTAAACTGAGCAGAAACTTACATTTGTTTTATTTTTATGCAACAAATTGTCATTGGCAATGAAAAAGCATGTCCTTTGAACATTTCTCTTGATGAATATATAGTTCACATGATATTGTGCTATAAATCTTTAGCAAGGTTATACGAAAATAGAGTTTTATTAGACGCCCACACCATTTTCACCCTGAGTGTAACAGGGACATTTCCTTAGTGTCATCAATTGGGTATAGTGGAGGACAGAACCTCCTTTTGTCATCTATTTTTTTTCTGCCAAGAATAGCAGAATAGCTAATGTGACAGAACAAAACGTGTGTGTGTCATTATTTTGGTTCACCCTGTATGTTGGCGATTTGTAAAACCCTTTGATCCTTTCTATTTGATGTTACACAGTGTGGTTGTAACACATGGTCCAAGGCTAAAAAAACTTTGAAATACATTGCACAGAAAGAACCTCTACATTATTTGTACTATCCACATCACATAACTGTTGATAATAGCCATTTACTAGACAAATTCATGTCATTTGCAAGTACTGAGTGTTCCTAAAAACATGGCACACGACAGATGCAAGTTTTAAACGAATACGTCTTGTTTAAAGTGACTTATATGTAGACCTATGACCTAGCAGCAATAAGAATTCTGTTTTTTTCAAACCACGTTAAAATCGAGTAAAAATTTAGTCATCTTAAACACAAATTATTCAATTATGAAAATGTGCCCTGTTTTAAAACACACCCTGTACACTTAACAGTCGCGTTGCCTGAAATTGCTCCCTCTTTGAGCACTTTTACCATTATAGCTGAGAGTGATTGTTCACTGCTAGCAAAGCTAACCACACAATCCAGCTCTGAAAAAAAAAATGCTAAAAATAGATCTAGTAAAAAACAACCTTGTTAGTATTTTTGCCAGGGTGTGATAGCAATGTTCAAGCATCTTATGTCATTGGTGATTATGCTATAGGATCATTCATAGGTTATGGATGAATGTCAGTCTCTTATGTCATATTACGATATTGCTCCCTTTGAACGTTAACCGCTAGCTGTGGGTTATGGAAAGATGCTGACAGCGTGCTACAGATCCCTTTACCGAGACGAGACGCGTGGCAGTTCCGTTTGATCGATAAGCCTCGGAGGGGGTGCGTTTCAGTAGTTATCGATTCATCGGGTAAATGTACGGAGAGTTATTACGTCTATTCGTGGACATTTAAAGGATTACTATCTCTGTGACCCAGAGAGAGCGTCAACATCATTTCTCAATTTGGATTTACCTAAGCGTCGTATTTCATGGGTAGTTTTTTGAGCGAAATATTATTTTTGCTGACAGTGATTTATCGGCGAGAATATAAGGCAGTGCATTTGTCAGGTTTGCATCATTGACACTTTTAAAGCACAATTCCCTGTGAAAACTTCTTCGCATCATTTCTTGGCAGGGAGGTATAAGAACAATATTTGGATTAGATATAACACATTCATCATGTTCATATTCGGTAAAATATATTGTTTTCGCTTAAATAAGCCTTCATTGAAGACTTTCTTTTGAACTTTGCCAGTCGGTTCAAATTTCTTCATGATTTGGATAAACTAAAAGTATCATATATATTTGTATATATCTTCCGGAATTCTTTGATTCTGCTGGGAAATTATATATGCCAAGTTATATATTACCAACAGCAAGTCACATTGACGTCTTTGCTAGCAGTGGATGTGAAAGAACATGTGATGGTGATAACCAATTCGGTTTTAAAGTTCTGAGGAATGTTTTTTATTTCTTGATTGATTTCATAATCAGGTAGTGACAGATGTTATCTGTTTCTAAAGGAGATACTTTGCTCATCCAAGTCACTGACTGCCAGCACTTTGTGGGACTGATAATTGTCTGAATTGTAGGAATATAATTTTCATTTAAAAGGATTACAAAAATTGGTAAGATTTGAAATTATTTGCAGTAATATTTAATTTCAGGTTTTGAATGTGTATTGAGGATTTACCAGGTATCACAACCTTTTGTATTCTGGGCAAATCCAGCTTTGAAAAATGAGGGATCGAGGGCGGGGGAAGGGCAGTTCTAGACAGTGACATCAATGGTAAATTTTCGAAGATTTTTCCCAAAAATCTGGGATTTCTTAATTTCAAAGACTTATCTCAAAATATGGGTGGCATGATCAGAGCCAATTATTGTTATCAGTTGATAACTTACTGCAGGGTGTCCTCCATAGCTTAAAGTGTTAACTGCATATGGGAATAAAAAACTTGTTGTCCTCATAATCCATCTATTGTTGCGAGGAAAAAATTCCCATCAAATCATCTAGATTTACTCAAGTTGTCAACGGTTGCAATTGGAATATCGTTGCTATGTGTAAAAAAGTCACTACACTACTGCGATGTATCCACCCAGCACTGAGGTTGCATTTACATAAAATGATGTTTGCGGTTTGACTGTTATAGGAATTGACGTTGCTTTTCATCTAGTATTTGTATGGCGTCTATTTGATTCATTTGGAATGGTTTATGATGGCAGTAATGACTATCAAACAGCCTTTGATGGTGTATCATCACTCCCAAGCTTTTTCAGTGTCAATTGTGGTTATATAAACATGCACATGCACAATATTTTATGCTATATTGAACCCATTCCGTAAAGAACAAGTCTGAAAGCAATCGGCAAATTGGTGTTTGTTTCATATTCATAGTGCGGTGGTCATTTGTTTGTGCTGTTGGCGATATAACTAAGACATGTTAGAGTATGTGGGTATATAGAGGCTGAAGTGCAGTGAAGTCATTGTAGGTCATCCATTTTGGATGTCTGTCCGACTTTGTTATCAAAAACGAATTGACTGTCTCACGTATATCTGAAAATTCTGAAAACAGAAGAAAAATAGAAAAATAGTCAGTCTGTGTCCTTGACACATCTAAGGTCACCGACAAAGTGCATTATGCATGATAGCGTCATAGTTCAGGTTGTCACACTTTGCTAGATTGTTACACTATCGAAAAGGACAAAGACATAACACTTGACATAAACAATTGCATCTCCTTTTGTAAATGAAGATATCATGTGCATTGCCTCTATTGGCATGTCTTGATCCCCAACTGAAGAGAGACTTGAAACTTCTCATGTTAAAGCAGTGACTTCTTGCATGAAAACACTCTTGCCATTGGTCTAGAATAGAGACAATAATGTCACTCGTTACGCAGCTCTTTGCATACCAAGTCAAGTTGATATTTGGCCCCAGAGGATTCAAATGACCAATTTGACATTATCCATTGCAGTGTTCACCCGTAAATGATCCTTTGGACCATGACTTCATCTGTCATATTGCCCAGTTTCTCAATTTTGTCTTTTGTCATGTCACTTGCCTCGAAAGACTTGTGAACAAGTTGACCAAATTGAGCACTGCCAGGCTCCTGTAGACCCTGACTACATTCATCACAACATCAGCCAACGTAGCCTTCACATTACCCAAAGTCGACAACCATCACAAAATGGATGAGTATCCATCTGATGGGATTGGTAATGCACGCGATCTTGCAAGATTAACACATTTTCAAATGAGACAGTTTCGATCAGCGTCTATTGAATAGTTGTTTTAATAGGTGCTAGTGAAGGTTTATCTCCAAGTTAAACTCTAAAGCTACTTTATGTTAATGTAATAGGCATGTCTCTTGTGGTTGCAAGGTGTCTTCAAACTTAAAGGGAAGCCATAGCCTGAAGGAAGGTGGGCCAGATTAATAAAGTACACCAAAGTTGCCGTGTCTCCCTATTTCAAAATAACATTGTTCATGCTTTTGCGAGGAATATCTCTATCAAACCAGGTGCAGTTACCGACTGTGCAGACCCCCAACTCCTGTATAAGTTCTCCTTTAAGTGAAATAGCAAAGAGAGGAGCATGCAAATTATCTTGGTGTCAAGGATGAACCTAGATCCAGTACCAAGGTCTTATAGCTCCATCTCAAATAGTCTAACCTTTCAGTGAACCTTTCCATATACCATTACAGGAACTTGGTCTTCCTTTAGTAAAGGTGATATTCCTGTTTTGATCATGAGTCAAGCTTCCTTGTCTAGCCTCTCATGTTCCCCAGTGTTTGATTGTGTATTGGGTTAGTTTCCATCTAAGGGTTATTTGAGGCCTGATACCCAATCCTGATTCTGTTTGTCTCCTAGACGTTGAGTCTGATCTGCATGATGGTGGTGGCTTGATTTTTATTGAGACTAATAGTCGGAACATTTTCTTGAAATACAGTCATTGCTCTACCAAAAGAAGTACCAAGTCAAGCTTAGATCGTCTGAAACCAGTGGGAATCGGACCACACTTCCATTGGCTGCTTTTGGCTGAGGAAACTATGATGTGGCCTCATGGAAAGTGTCTTGATTTCAAGACCAATCAAAGGTAGTAATCTTTCCTGGAAAAATTCATTTTTCCAACCAATAAAGTTAAAAGTCAAGCTTTGACCATTGGGAACTGGTGGGAATGGGGGTCACACTTCCTTGTTGTGACATGACCTCTTGACTGTGTCTTCATTAGACTCAAAAACATATGTTGCAAATCCAGAAGGGTGGATTCCTCACCAAACTTTCATTGGCTGTCAATTGGGAACATATTCAAAATGTCGGCCAAAATACTATTCTGCACAATGATGCCACTTCAAAACACTGTTGTGCACATTGCTGCCACTTTAAAATACTATTGTGCGCATTGCTACCACTTCAATATACTGTTGTGCGCATTGCTGCCACTTCAAAATACTGTTGTGCACATTGCTGCCACTTCAAAATACTGTTGCGCACATTGCTGCCACTTTAAAATACTGTTGTGCACATTGCTGCCACTTCAAAATATGTTGTGCACATTGCTGCCACTTCAAAATACTGTTGTGCACATTGCTGCCTCTTCAAAATACTGTTGTGCACATTGCCACCACTTCAATATTCTGTTGTGCGCATTGCTGCCTCTTCAAAATACTGTTTGCTGCCACTTCAATATTCTGTTGTGCGCATTGCTGCCTCTTCAAAATACTGTTGCGCACATTGCTGCCACTTAAAAATACTGTTGTGCACATTGCTGCCTCTTCAAAATGCTGTTGCGCACATTGCTGCCTCTTCAATCCTAAGTTTTGAAGAAAGTCACCAGTGGCAGTTGACAAGTTCAAGAGCAATAATAAGGGGTTTCGTTTTACCTAGACACTCCACGCCAATCTGTATGGCGTAATAGCGGTATGTCAGTATCAGCTGTGTCGATTTCATGAAAATTCACACTCTGGTGTCAGTTTGTGATGCGGCAAACTAGTTGTGCAAAAGAGGCTGGAATGATGGAGTGCGGAGCCTCGAGTGGCAAGCTTACATATTATGCATTCACGCATTCGATGTGTTGGAATTATCCACCTGTACTTGAGTGGCAGTCGAGAGGGGCCAAAGTGGTAGTGCCTCATTTCCGTGGCTTTTGCAAGTTTTACGTGTTAGGGGGCCAGCAGGTGCACATGTTGCATCATATGAATTAGTCCCAAATGAGTTTAGGGGTTGACGATAAGCACCAAGATTTTGGCTAGAACTTGAAATTGAAGAGCAATTAGAACTCTTTTAAAACGAAGTGAATAACTATTTCAAGGGTGAAGTCAGTTCTTTGTTTTCCAGAAAAGACTGCCACCCTTGAAATTGGCATTCACTTCGTTTTGAAGGAGTTGTAGTTGCTTTAGGATTTCAAGTTCTAGATAGAATGGTGGTGCCTATGGTCAACCCTTAAAATCCAATTGCTTCGATGCCTCCCATTTTAGCGTCTGTGTCTGCAGTTACTTGACTATGATAGCAATGAATTCACAGGGCAGGCCTCAAAATCATCAATGCCAAGGAATTGGCAAAGGCCTTGCTCCTCTTCTGACATGATCCCCAGAACTTGTTACCAAGATGAAGTTCCCTTATGGTTCTGAGCTCACCTATCAAAATGAAATGACCTTGCCCAAAGGGTACCAATATCGTGAAAATTTTTATTATTACTCTTTCCTTCTACATGTTCTATCAGCTCGATCATGACCCAATAAGTCTGATACTTTAGAATAAGTAGCTAGAGGGTATAGGGATCTCATATCAAACTGTCGTTTGTCAAACAATCTTCGGGAGGTACATCAAACAGCCACTTCTCCATTGATCACCAAAAAAACATTTGATGAAAAATGGACCCAGGTTGGAGGTGCTTCTTTGGCTCATCAATTGGACATCAGTCTTCTGTCTTGTATCGGCATATTCTTTAGTGACTGATAGAGCAAAAAAGCAATAGGAACGAAACGTTGATTAAAGAACGAAGTGTAATACGGACTCAGCCATTTTGGGAGTTGTCCGAAGATTTTTTTACTGGGTGTTGTAAAACATATTATATACGAAACATACGAAATGAAACCAAAATGAAAAGAGAACAAAATGAATCGACCACTATAACAGAATCTGGTCTGAATGAATGCAACTCATGTGATTTCTTGTTTATCGCTTTTAAATTGTAAGAATGTTATTTTGTTTTCATTTCTGTTTCAGTTCTTCTTTTCTAATTTCTAGTTTTACAAACACCCATTTTGTCATGTTTGTACTCTCCAATTCAAAGCTTTATCAGCAACAATGGCAAAAAAAGCTTGATCTTGCCTATATTGCTCCTCTGAAGTGCTTATTTGATGATGACATTCAATCAGCTACAAAAAAGCATGGACGAGGCGAATAGCTTGTCAGGCTATATTGAGGATGTGCCTAATCTTACATTAGAGACAGACAGAGAAAAATTTGCTCCTTGTCACAAGATTGTGATGACATTTATGTCTTCTTTATGTCTTTACTTTTGAAAGACGTAAGCAGAATCCCTCTTCAAATGAACAAATCGGGTTGAGGGTCAATGAACACACTCCATAGATGTCATTGTCTCATCTTTTCTCTTAGTCAAGCAACCAGCAGGGTTTCGACAATGATTTGTTTTGGGGACAAGATTTGTTTTCCCTTTTCATTTTATACACTTAAAGTGATACTATGATGTGATTTACAACTTCGCGGAAATACGTCCGTTTTTAATTATTGCTAAAGCTAAAATTTTCCATTTTTGATTAGATTTATTATAAAATCGCGACCGCGAAAATGTTCATGTTGTGACGTCATCAACGAAAACCCCGTCGGCGTGGGCGGGATTAAACCATCAATTTCTAGAAAATGTGCATTTCGATTCGAAAACCTTACTGATTTATGAGAAAGTGACGTAGTCATTTGTCAAAAACAGCTAAAACATTATATGGTGAAATTTGACACGAGTTACCCTTCAATCATGTTAACATGCATTTTCTTGCCGATTCTTATCACAAATGTTGTTTAGAATTAAAATTTCTCAGTATAGAATGTTAACTTATCATCAGATTAACACATTTCTAGGTCTAAAATGCAAAAGAATGATTTCTGTTGCTGATTCATTTGGGGAAGGGACATATCTGCACCCTCGACTTCTTTGTGGGTATGAAGCACACCCTCCTTAACAGTTACTCTCCAAGTTCGGATGGTGTCGAATTGCCTGTAGCCGCATTGGCCAGCCTGGTTAAAATGAAAACAATCCGAATAGAAATGGAAAAGTTCCCCAACCTGGGTGTCTGACCAGTCTGACATTTGCCCACAATAGTGCTCAGGGGGACACTTTTACGCAACAAGGCACCATCCTGCTCTGTAAACATTGCAGCTTTCCCCCACCAGGGAGGAGACCATTTACGCCATAATAAAGTCCATTTCAAATCCCTAACCTAACTTTGCGATGGTCTATGGCCACTGGTTATGACTTTCACCTTTTATCTGCAGCGTTAATACGCATACTCATTATTTGTGGGAAGTAAGCGCAATTCCGGTCGTGCCATCTAATCATTGACTTAGTCTGCCATCATTGATGGTCGACTTGTTGCTCCGCCAAAGTGCCTAGATTAGGAAAGGTTGGTCCATTTATTGCGTCATTGTGGTTGTTGTAATCCTCTTCATGGGATGCTGGTGATAAATGGTTACATTGGTAATTGATAGCTAGTAACCTCTGACAGTATCAGTGCTGTGGGGTATCAGATTCATATTGATGACGTCCAGACCTGCTAGTGTACATTTTCCCTATATTCGTTGCATTTCACGCGGGTGAGAAGCTGAGATTGCTTCTGTTGTCTCCTTCTTCAGTGCACTCATTTAGCTATTCTAATTTCCATAAGATCTCTGGTTTTGTCCTGCATTAATGATGGAGCTATCATATGTAAGAGCATCCAAGCTGGGGTCGGAGATGACAGGCCTAGTTCAAAGAATCTCCCTATCAGAGATGTTCAACCTTACACTTATGACTCAATTTTGACAAAATATGAACTTGCAGAATTAGTAGATGTAGTTTATTGACTCATTTTGACTTGGCATTGTCGATGCCCATCCCTGAATAAACTGCCGTGACAACATTAACGTCTGCCTCTCTGTTGACATTTCCTGATCTCATGTTGAAGTGCGCATTTTGTGCTCGGAGCTTATTGCAGTGAATTATCGTACAAGGCTGTAAGAGCACTTAAAAGCTAATGTTACATCGTGAGATAACTAGTAAATGCTTTTACTTAAAATGTCACGTACATTAACATTAGGCCTTTCTGTACAAAATTGAAGTAAAAGCATTTACTAGTCTTTATTCATACCAAACATTATATTCTGTTCTAAAGGTGTTGAATAAGACTTTGTCTGTCAGGAGGTGGTAGGTTCGACTGGAAGAAGAATCCTAGCTGTTTTGCTCGGTGTTCTTGAGCATCACACTTAACCATATATTGCTTTGTCTTTTGTATGAGGGCTTAAAACAAAGGTACCAGTTGCCTAACCCAGGGCAAGCAAAACACCCCATCCAAGTGGAGAGTAGTTTGCAAGACTCCTCTTCCTGGCCAAAAATGGAGTCAATAGGCCAAGACAATTAATTGGCATGTAACTGTAGTGGCAGGCGGAAATGTTCACTCAGCCTTGGGGGAGGAATTCTCCTTAGCTGGATGAGTAATTGTGCCAAGTGCGGAGTGAACACTGAAAAGAAAAAGAAAAAATGATGAAAATAGGAAGGAAATTGTGTTCTTCTATTCTACCATGCCTACATGAACATATTTTGGTTCATGGTATCTATAATAGCATGAGAAATGTCCAGCCTGGAAAAAGATCTCTTCAACGGTTGTCACACGTGATGCTATTTCATACTTGAGAACTGCCATATAAAAGGTGACTATAAACATGCATAACAGGTTTCACATCAAGAATTCTCCTTCTTTGATAGTTTCTACTGGTAGAGACGTCTGTCTATATCAAAATATCAACTCGATCATGATGAAAAATTACCAACAATACACAGAAAGCAGTCAGAAAATAAGACCACTTCAGTGTTCCAAGTGATACCATTTCATACTTGATAAGAATACGTAAGTTGATTTTCCTAATTTGGACAACTTGCCGAGGGAAATTGTCCGAAAAGATTGGAAGATTTTGCCATTTACTTCTGTGGCAAAAAGACGAGAAAAAACATGCATCGAGAAATCTTTTGCTAGCAAAAGGGTGGGGAACGTCTTTGATTACACATTGTCATTGACTAGTTTGTCATAATGGCAAAGATTCAAAATGATCGGGAAAGCAAAAAATGATTGTAGTCTAGGAGAAGATTTGCTTGGTACTAGTTTCAGCTCACTTGTCAGTTTAGTCCTTCAAATATGATGGTACATGTAGCTTGCTTTTACCTTTAAAGTACCTTTATGAATATTGGCCCCAGGAGAACCCAGCCATGAATCGACAAGCAATGCCGATCTCTAAACTAACTTACAGTTCAGAATATCCAGACAATGGCTGCGAAATTAAATTTGTATCTCGTATTGGAAACCATTGAGGTGGCTTAGTTTCCTATTTGCTCATTTTGGGTTGTGTGGCCATTTGGCCTTTGTGGAGTTGGCGCGCAGATATTTGGGAGATTATTTCGTTTGTATCATATATTATGAATTGCTTGATTCATCTTGCGGATATCCATTAGGATTTGGCGGAATATTTATTAATCATATTTGTGTTTATCACTTTCAATGTTTATGTTGCAAGAATATGCATGTGTCTAGTCTCAGAAATACTTGACACTAAAAGGGAAAGGTTACTTCAGAATCTGCTGAAGCCAGGGTAATCAGAGATTGGTATATCATCAGACACTAGCCAGCAAAATTCCCTTTGGTCAAGTGGCTCTTTGATCCTCACTCCATGATCTTTGTAAGGGTTCAGAGATGAACATCAAAAAGAGTGTAGCATTTACCTCTTGCTTTAAACAGTCACTGCAATGTCGCAGTCTGTGGACAAGGTTTATTGGCAAAGATGGTTGATCTACAGGACGGCAATATTTTGCTCTTGTCTAAGTCAACTCTTCAGACCTAATGGTACCCATTGAACCTAGTCACATCGGCGTAGCGATGCAGCCCTTGTAGTTTTAAGTTTGGAGATGGCAGTGTGTTCTTTCTTCCAATCACAGCCAACACAGGAAATGCGGGCAGTGCTTTCTGGCTACCATCGATAATCCCTAGACATGCTTAATAGCCTTATTTTCGACCAATATTTATGATAAACGACGCGGGTTTCCACATGGGTATTCGACCTTTTTACGAAGATGTCATCAATCTTGATTTAGCTTTGTATGGTTAATGTATTGACCCACGAATGTAGTGTTATTTTGAAGACACAGTATGAAAATAAGCAAAGGATGTAGCAAAACTATTCAATATTAGCAAAATCAAAAACCGTTTTAATGCCGACACGGTTTGTTTTCTTAATGGTCGACCAGAGAAAACTTGCAATTTTAGGCAGATTTTTGAAGAAGACTATTCCAACTTACCCAGTAGTACGTATCATGTTCTCTGATGACAATTCGCAGGACAATTCACAGTCGCAGGAAAACCAGCCCCATCAGTGCCGCACAGGAGAAAACGGAAGAAATTCGTGTACTCGGATTTCACAAAAGGCAGACTATAGTGAAATGAACAGCCAGTCTGTCTCGACCTGCCAAGCTTAGAGCATCATACGCCAGGTTTTGCTGTGACAGGTCATCCTAAATCCTTTCACATCTTTTGCTGTTTTCCTCACCAAGTTGAGATGTTTACAGAATACAATCTCAATATTTTCTAGGTCGTCGTGATACTGGGCAAAAGACTTAAAAAATTAACTTATAGAATGAATATTTTCGCTGTTGTCAACACAAATTCTTGGTCAAGCCACCTGACTCAACTGGGCCATATGTTCTCTCCATTTCATTACCATGATTGCTGTAGATTTAAACCAGGCCAGTAGTGGGAATATGATGGAGGAGGCTGTGGGACCAACTTAATTGCTCCAACTTGGCAAATCATGAACCTGGCATCCTCTTTCAGCTGTGACAGCCAGCAGAATGCCCCATTTCCCTACACAGATATTCATTGGCTCTATTTCTTCACTTTCCAAATTGCAATTTGACGTTTCATATTTTTGTCTCTTTCCAGGAACGAGGATTACACAGTCTTCCGAATGTTTTGTTCACTGGAAGGACGTGGAGAATAACTGTGAATGGGGTCTGAATTTCACCACGGCGTTAGATGCGAGGCGATTCGTGGATTGTTGTGAGGTCAGTAATGCTAGCTTGTTTTCCTCTTCGAAACTATTTGAATGCATACTTGGACGGAACAGTTTGTAGGTTGAAAATAAAGGCCTGGATTACAGGGAAATGTTAACAGTTTGGACCATTTGAGTGAGCTTATGATGGCTTAGAATCCTATAGGCCTTTTACTCTTCAGACTGTGCCAAAGAATATGAAGAGGCAAATATTGCTGGTAATATAAATTTTTCTGGAAGGGAAAAAAGAGGAGTGGACAGAAAATCAAGACCACTGCCCCCCTCCCCTCCTTGGTTAGACACTGTTTGGGTTCCTGGGATCCAGGTACTTTTATTTTCAGTCAACGGATTGATACCCGACATCTACAATAAGAGGTCAAAATTATGTTAATGAGTTGGGATTTTTTCGTTGTGTTCACTGATCACGTACACTTGCATTCACATTTCAGGGATTATTACAGATTGCTCAATTTTTAACCCCTTTAACAAACCCTAGATAGTTTAAGATATACCACCTGCCTATCCTCGTGCTAGGCTTAACCGTAGCGCCACACTGTGCCAAAATATCGCACTTTCAAAACAGTTGAAATTATTATAGACCCCACATACAACAAATGTGGGGTCTATATTGAGATTACTAGGAGAAGGTACTAGGCTTCTGCATTCTTCCCAGGTTATATTATGGAGGTAGTCCAGCAAAACTGTTATTTCAACTGAAAAACTGTCACCCCTGTCCCATCAAACTAAACTCGATCTAGTGCACCTGGCAAAGATTTTTTCGAAATTCGAATAATTTTGATGACTTTGAAGCGTTTTTATGCGCCGATTTTCTGATTTGCTTTCAAATCTCCGGCACGATTCTGTCAATCACATGTATATTAGCATAAGCTCCGCCCCGTAATGGTGACGTCATATCCTCATGCATCATGGCGGCGGTATCTCTTTGCCGAAGTGGCGAGCTGTCGAGTATTTTGAGCAAAGAACGACAGTTGACATGGTTGAATGAAGGAATAAAAGAAAGGAATAGCCTTAAATGCTTATCGATGATCCACCCTGCCCATCTGAAAAGGTTAGGGTGCAGTTTAAATGTTACTGAGCGTGTGATTTTGAGAAAGCGCGAGCGTGTTTGTCCGGAAATAGATCATCCGCGAAACGGAATAGACTTCACTCCTCCATACGTGTACTGTGTGGGCCCGTGGTGGCTATCAAATTTGCTGACAAGCAAATTTCAAATTTCTAGTTGTAGTTGAAATCACACGTACCGGTTTGGTTTCAAGCATCTTGTTATGATCCTCTATTGTGTTGTTGAGGAACTTGAGTCGTCCTGCAAGTGTGATATTTCCTCCCTGTATGGCGCTATCGTTGAGCCTGCCGCTTGAATGGCAATTCCTCTACTGCATGAAATAGAAAATAAAGAGATTCTGGTTTTGAGCTGACAACAAGGTGTCATTTTGAAGATGGATATCCTGTTGCCACTTGTCAGAAATGCTATGAAACCCTGTGTCTTCAATGTCTATGCCTAGAACCAATACTACGAAACAACTTGACCTGATGACGTCAACCAGATAAAAAATCACCTCATTCTTGTACGCAGATCAAATTCTGAACCTCTCCCACAACGATTTGGATCAAAGCCTTCATAGTCCAGCCCCTAACAAATGCAACCTCTTTAACACATTTAACACTTTACAATTCATTATCAGCAAACCATCAAATATAAATGCACCTATATAATTCCTGATATTTGCTTTTGCCACTGGTTCAGACAAGGTTTCATTTCCTAAACACTTTCTTAAGAATAGCAAACTATGTTGCCACTAATTCAGACTATACTTGCAAAACCTGGTTGTTTGAATATGCGGACCATATATCATCTGGGGCAGTTCAGTCTTTTCATCTTCTGTGCGACATGCACCTGGTTTTGCTGTGACGGGTCACAAATGGTGGTGGCTGTGGTCAACCCATAAGACCTGGCCATTTTGCCTCGTAGATCTCCAGCAGTTTTCTCCATATTTTTCAACCACTGGGTCTATTTGAACACGCTTGTCCTTGTCCTAAGACCGCAAGAACCCATCCAGCCTCCCTTTATCTCGTCACCTACTGGTATTTGACAAGATCATCTCGGATGATTGAGCCTTCCCAAAGACCGGATAAGTGATCACATGGCTGTTTTGTCCGAGGCACTCAAACATGGTTTAGACGGAGATGGGGTTTTTGCGAGATCGATGATGTCTATCCAATTTGCATCTGTACAAATACAATCTTTTTCTGCGCAGTTATGTCTCGGAGTGTTGCTTGGTTGTAGGACAGCTCCATCATCATCTTGATCAAAGACATTTTGGTCGTTACCAGATTTGTTCCTTGGTTGGCTAACATTCAAGCTTACATGCACTGGCCGAGTCTTGAACCTATGATCTTCCGATCACAGGTCAAAAGCACTTC
Source organism: Lineus longissimus (assembly GCF_910592395.1). Classification (NCBI taxonomy): domain Eukaryota; kingdom Metazoa; phylum Nemertea; class Pilidiophora; order Heteronemertea; family Lineidae; genus Lineus; species Lineus longissimus. The sequence goes on from NC_088312.1 coordinate 11,953,374, forward strand.
CACTCAGTGCCATTGTGCCTCCCATTGCGATGTTCTCTCAGAAAAACCAGAGGAAAGCTTACTGGTCCGTCATAGTCATCATGGTCATTTTAGTAAAAAACTATCTGGGATTACTCGATTACAGTCCAACCTCCCTTTGCGGACACCTCTCTATTAAGCCACCCTCTCTATCAACATGATCAAGGACACTAGTTTTGGTCCCAAATTGGCTGTTTCCATTCAATTTGACCTCTCTAATCAGGACACCTCTCTATTAAGGACAGTACTTGTCAGACCCTAGCATGTCCTTAATAGAGAGGTTCTACTGTACTTGAATACATTGCCTGGTTTAGTTTCTGTAAAGAAATCCTAACTGTAACTAAGGTCTCCATGCATACTGATGAAAATATTGATAGCGTTATTAACGATTGGTGATGGTATATACAGCAGCTACTTTGGATGAGAACGCAGCATCTGATGAGATATTTTGATTCTGATCTTATCCTGTAATTGGACCAGATATGGATGGATCTGGCTGCTTCACAGATCTGTTATGCATCCCTCTGGTCTCAATCAGTAAAAACATAAATAGCTTTGGCTTATCCCGTCTGTTTTAGAACAAAATGTGTACATTTGCTGTAACATGTCATTGGAGAGTACCCAAAATTTGAGATAGCATTTCTTGACAACTCTCCAGTGTTAGGGTTTGTTTTTTCAAGTACGAATTCTGTGTTGTTTGGTCCACTGCATCATTGGAGAATACTCGTTCCAAAAATTTGAATCGCCTTTGGAATGCTCCAAAGTGCAGGTCATCTTAATGTACGGCTTCCATGCTGTATTTTGTGGACTGCACCATTGGAGAAGACAGTAGAACCTCTCTATTAAGGACACCCTCGGGACTGACAAGTGCTGTCCTTAATAGAGAGGTGTACTGATTAGGGAGGTCAAATTGAATGAAAACAACCAATTTGGGACCAAACCTAGTGTCCTTAATAGAGAGGTTGTCTTTAATAGAGAGATTGTCCTTAATAGAGAGGTGTCCGGTAAGGGAGGTGTTACTGTACTCAGGATTCATGATATGTCAATTTCTCATGATTGGTTGGTTGAGCTAAAACAGACAGAAACAGGTTCGAATGATTGATCGGTATAGGTTGCATTGGTAGAGTTTGCGACGCTCAATCAAGCAGAAGATTATCGTAAACATTAGGAGCGGTGCAGTGGAAACATCCCCCCCCCGTCACCTCTGAAGTCCCGGGTTTGATTACCGGTCGGTCCCTGTACACTCATGTGATAGAGAGGGCAACTCTCTTCGACAGTGTAGGTTTCCTCCGGGGTCTCCGGTTTCCTCCCACTTACACTATAATCGTCCAATATTGTTTATAGAGCTATCAATGTCCCAGTTGACGTTCAGCTCTCGGCTCAATATTTAGGAGGAGATGTCTTAACTCACAAAGTTCATTCAATCCTGAAATAAATTGTGATTGATTTTGATATGCTTCGCCATAGTGCAATAGTCAGTAAGATAAAAATTGTTTGGGTTGGTGTCGCGTGGAATGGCCTATCGACAGAAATGTTTATCATGAACATGACAAGCCTTGTTTGGATTATTGGAATCAGATAATTGGTTAATCCAGTTGGAAGGACCGAAGATCATTCACAGAAAAGGAATCGTGATCAATATTGATACGATTTTTACATCTATCGTCATTCACTTGCTGCAATAGTCCATCAGATTTGATTACTGGTGAGTGTTGGATACAAGAATCCTAAGCCTTATCTGAGCTATAGCCAGAACAGTCAGAAACCCTTAGTTGTGCAAAGTTTATGATATAACTGATTAATTTACAACAATCAGCCATGGAAGTGTCCTCAGTTCTTCTATGAGGACATTGGATCAGAGATTGGAGAACTCCGACCAAAAGGCCACAAATGTCACAAAATCAGTTTCGCTGTGATTTTATTCAAAGAATTTGCATCCAGGATCAGCAATGTCATCCTTGTCCTGGAGAAGTTGAACTTGATTGTTTCAATGGTCTCCAACAGCAAAGCAAATTTTAGCTGTTTTGCACTTGTTTTGGTCTGAGGATCAGCATTAAAATTCACTGCAAGAAGATGCCCGCACTACACTCCTGAGCTTGACAAATTCCCTGATAGCCCTGAACCAACCTGAAAGCGATCAGTCAAAGCAAAACGTCAGCTGCGACGGAAATTAACATTGGCCTTCAAACTCTGAACCTTTAAACTTCCGTTTGAGGATTTAGTATCAAGGCTGAAGCTTTGTGACTAATTTCTTTCGTAGGTTTCGATTGATATTCTTGAATTTGGACTATGACAGGGAGGGGGTGTCCCTTTGAAATCCTTCAGTGCTATCAGGTCTCAAGATATGACTCACATTATAAATCCTGTGCGACTACGCCGTCTGACACCGATTGCACGGATGTTGCACTGACACACCTGGCTGCGACCGTATGATGGTAATCACGCCCGATCATTCGATCTACGCGAAATCTCCCTCCCGAGGTTTGTAGATAATGATTTTTGATTGGCTGTCATCAAGCAGATCAGATGGAACCTCCATCATTGTGATCGGCAATTATCAACTATGATATTAGGTTGGTAGTGTTGGTGATTGACTGTGCGTGATTCGACATCACTGCTTTCAATCTAGGTTATTCAAAAATTGCCTGGGGAAAATTTAAAGTATTTCTTTATTCTGTTTCCACAGTTGTAGAAAAATGTATGCATGTACAAGTACAGTGGAACCTCCCTTAGCGGACACCTCTCTATTAAGGACACTAGTTTTTGTCTCTAATTGGTTCTTTCCAATCAATTTGACCTCTCTAATCAGGACACCTCTCTATTAAGGACAGCACTTGTCAGTCCCGAGGGTGTCCTTAAATAGGGAGGTTCTATTGTATACAGGTTTTTACCTGACATAGTCTGAATTAGTGGCAGAAAGTTCAAATAGACATGGATAGAAGGTTCAAAAGAATTTAAAACTCGGTTCTCTTTTCAGTCTTTCCCCTCCCACACCCTCATTGAAAAGTTCCCAGATCCTGTCAGTTGTGGGACAGCCATAGTCAAAAGTAATCTACCACACATGAGGATTATGTGCGCAAAGGATGTACTTTTGACTGCAGTGCTGTATTCATTAATTATTTCATGTTCATAAACTGGAGTTTATTACATACCATAATTTTGCACGCATTTTGACAAGGGAATGGATTTTGCTGTTTTGTAGTCGGATTAATTTCCTACCAAGTTTTATAACCTAAAGCATGCCTCCAAATAGATTGGGTCACAAGAAGGATGATAAAAGTCTTAGTTCCACCTATCTAATATCCCCAGTTTTTTCGACACCCGTCTCTTCACTGTGTGTAAGAAAAACCCAGTGAGGGATTCCACCTATAAAATCAGCGTAAAATATTGTTAGTCAATCCGGCGACAGGTGCCGCTGCACTTAGTGACTCTCCTGTGTTTTTTAAATGTTGGAGGTTAGAAAGTGTGTATCACGCATGCGCCGTAGGGACAGCAATTACAGAAATCGAACGCGCCATCTGTCGCCGTGCTAAGGAACTACAGATTGCCGTGTTTCTTGTGCTTCCACCTATTAGAAAACCCGTGTCAAACCCGTGTTTAAAATAGCCCCATTGAGCTTTAATATTTAAGCACCGCAATTCAAAGGTGGAAGCGCAAAAAACACGGGGATTTACTAGGTGGCAGCGCAACTAATGAGACGGTCAGTATTGCCTGCTATTATGGGATGGCGCACAGCTCGGTGCGTTCTGATTGATGGAGAAAAGACTGCTACAAGCGCATAATACAATTCTACTCTTGACCAATCGGCACTAGTTTCGCTTCATCTTGCATGAAAGAGACACAGACGTAGTGTCATTCCAAGGTTGAGTTGCGCAGTGCCTGTCACCCCTGAGGTCCCGGGTTCGATAACCAGTCAGTCACGATACCCTAATGTGATAGAGAGGGTGACTCCTTGACAGCGTTGTTTGCCTCTGAGGTCTCTGGTTTTCTCCTACTTACATATAAAAAATCACGCAATAAAAGTTTATAGAGCTAATAATGTGCTAGTTGATGGTCAGCTCTAAACTCAGTATCTTTTATGTCATTCCACAGTTTTCAGGTAATGTGGAATGTGTACACAGTCCAAAACACATATGACATCCGTCCTGCTTTGCGTCAGTAACCCGTGAGTTGCGCTCCAATGACGCACCAGTGATGCATGCGGCTATCTCTCTATGTTTTGCGTATATTACACTTGGCCTACACGCGACCAACGCGCTAGGTAGCGCGTCAGAGACACGATTTACTGGATGTCATTTGTGATTTGGACTGTATGTGTAGCATTATCATCCTTCCAGCAAGATATGCGTGAAACCAATCTACCCTGCCCGAGTTTTGACATAACATGCTAATATATCCTCTTTCCCCATCTCTCCGATATCATTGCATCTAGACTTATGCTCACCGAGTCTCGGCACGAAAAGCTACGTCATCTACTTCACTGCGGCTCAGCCCTCCCAAGGTGCGATATCTACACTCACACTGCATGCGTTAGGCATTTAAGTTCAATTGAAGAGTTTCATTGCAAGAAGCGATATGCACCATCTTAAAGGGACAACTTTGGCGTGAGATATGTTGGGTTTTCGTACGAAAATGGCCTCCAGCTGGACCGTTACTTCTCCAAGGAGGATAGCGTACTGCAAAATTTTATGTCGTTCATACTCTACCCAGGTCAGACTTTTGCATATGTACTCATATCGGATCTACCCGAGGAATTATTTAACTAATTACATTAGAAAATAACCAGCCAGTTCACAAGGCTACGTCCAGGCGGCGCCCCTGTACAGCCCATCAACCGTGCAAGCCGCCATATTGCCAGTACTTTTTCCTCGGCGCCTTGTATCACAAGCACCGAGTTTCTGCTGCTGTTTGCGTTGATTCCCCCGCGACAGTATTGAGAAGGATCCTCCCCCGGACGTCCGTTTTGGAGCTGCCGATTTCAGGAAGCGGGTGAGACCATTCCTTTACCCATCTTTCTCTGAATTCGTCACTTAGAACGCTTTTTCTTCGCCGTTCTCCCAAAAATTTTTCTCGCTCCAGGCTCCGGTCACGTGACCAAATAAATCCAAGTTTTTCTTATCGTTCACTTTCTTTGTGTGGCCTCTCAAGATGCTGGCTCTGCCGCTCTTGTTAGCGTCCTTCTTGTCCTTATTGGGCTTTCCAGCCCTCTTATTGGGCCTGTTACCCTTCTGGGTATTCAGGTGCCCGGGTGCCGGTGTATCGGGGATTATTAGTCCCCGTCCCGGTTCGTCCCCGGCTCGCCAGTCCGCCCCGTCGGACTCGGCGACTGCGGTTTCGTCCGCTGCCGGGACGCTGCCTTCTGCTTCTCCGGCCCCTCGGCCGTCGAAGAAGCAGAAGCCGACCCGGAGAGGCCCCAGAAAGTCTGGTGCGGCCTCTTCTAAGTCCCCCTCCGCTGTTTCTTCTCAGCGGGGGCGAGGCCCCCGGAGCTCTGGCGCCGTTTCGGCGCCCGACTCCGGGGCTCGGGCCGGGCACCCTCCATTCGGAGGTGTGCCCCCCGGGTTCTCTCCTAGGTTGAGCGCCGGTGACCCCCTCATCGGGGCGCCCCCTAGGGAGATTGGCTCCTCCCCCCTTTCACAGGGGGTCGAAGTGAGCGGGACTCTGGACGCTTTGCGTCCCGATCCCCTGGGCGTGGAGCATACCCCGCTGGAGGCAGACCTCCTGATTCAGGAACTCCTCCGGCTACCGGCCGTGGAGTCCTTAGTCACGTCTAAGCCCCCACCTGGCCGGGTTTCCTCCGCCCTCCCCCGTCGGGACCCCCCTGCTGCGGCATTGGGTCGTCCCCCGTCCTCCTCCGGGTTGGATGTGCCTCCGGCAGTGTCTTCGGTTGTGACTGTCTCGTCAGATCACACCGTCACATCTGACCGCTCTGAGGCGACGGGGCGTATCCCATCGGGTTATGAGGCCTGGCAGGCGGCTCACCCCAATTTCCGTCCCCTTCTGAGGACGTCGACCGCCTCCCCGTGGGTTACTGCAGACTCGGGCGTCACCCCCCCTGTTCTGCCGCCCCCTCTTGTCTCGCACGGAGGTGACCTACCCCCCTGGGGTAGGGGTGCGACAATGGGGCATTACGTCCGTTCTAGAGACCCTAGGGTCTGTCCGGACGTCGGGAGGGTTCGCCCCACGATTTCGCCGGTGCGACCCCGTCCCTCCCTGTCTGGCTCTGCGGGTCTGAGCTCCACCCCCTTTGTGGTGAGTAGCCCCCCGCCATCCCTGCCTGCCCCAGGTATGTCCAGACAGGATCCCCGGCCTATCGCACCGGGCCTTACGGCCCAGCAGCGTCAGGTCCTGCAGAGTTTGGCTGCCCATCTGGAGACCAAAAATCTCTCAGATAGGGCCCCTCAGCAGCAGGCCGGGAGACCAGTGGCCTTTGAGCTGCCCCAAGTCCCCATGGAGGTCGACTATCAATTCGATGAGTCGCAATCTTCCATCGGGCAGGCCCCTCAGGCTGACTGCCCCTCTGGAACAGAGGACCCCACCATTGTGGCTGGGATGCGCGATCTTCGCGCGCTCGTCCGGCAGTTCGTGCCGACCGAGCATTGTCCTCTCCCGCCGGTCAACCCCGCGCTCGGCCGTGCTCCCTTCGATCTTTTCGGGGATGCCGACGAGCCGGACTTGGCTGCCGTGCCGGACCGGGCACTCGATGAGTTGCCCCCCTCCCCTGCCTTGATCAGAGCCTCTCATTGGCTCGATTCAACGCTTAGGGACACGGCGCCGTCCTGCGGGGGCCACCAGCGCTCCCTGGTCTCGACTTTGCCGTCGACTGGACCGGGAGCCTGGACGAAGGCGGGGAAGCGCTTCACGGCCACTTCCCCTCACAGTCCTTCGTATAGGCCAGAATACTATAGAGTATCGCCGTCGGGGACTGACCCGGTCTCACTCCTCCCCTTGAGGGATGATGTGCAGCTCGCCGGGTTGGTCGTTCCGAAAGTCCTCACGTCTGCTCCTATGAGGGATGCCAAGAACGATGAGGCCCTGGCCAAGGAGACGCAGTCGGTGTTATCGTACGCCGACTTGACGCTCTGTGCCCTGTCCAGGTCGTTGGCTGCGGACGCCACGGATGAGCAACGCATCCTGGCTATGTCCTTACAGCAGTCACTGCAACATGCCAGTGACTTAGCTGCCAAACAAGCAGCCAACGCGGTGCTGAAGCGCCGGGACCTCCTCATCGAGGGGCTGAGTGTGGTCCGCGCCCAGTTTCTGCGCGGGGCCTTGCGGACCGCCCCTTTGGGCGGTCCCTTCTTATTCCACGATTCGCTGCCTGATACCTTAGGGGCTCAGCGCGAGTCGGATAAGAGTCGTGAGGGGGACCCTGCTCCCCCCAGACAGGCCCCCCGCCCGCGTTCCTCTTCATGGTCCGCGGGCCGGGGACGTCAGCCGGAGTTTAGACGCCCCCGGGGTGCGTCGGCCTCTCGTGGGCCCTCGGCCTCGCAGGGCTCCTCCGGGTCTTTTCGTCCCCGAGGGCAGACAGAAGCTGCGGCTCCAGCCCGCCCCCCCAATAAGCGCCACCGCTCCTCAGGTCAGGGCGGAGGTGGCGGGCAGCCCAAGCGCCCCTTCCGGCCACAACAGCGGAAGGGTCGCGGGGGCAGGCGTCGGTGACTTGTCACCTTCTCCTCGGGCGCTAATAGGCGACACTCCCTCGGACTCTGTCGTTGGGGGCCGACTGCGCCATTTCGCAGCCTTTTGGGTCGGATGGTGTCAAAAAGGCTCCCCAGTCCCGGACATGCTCCGGCACGGGGTTCGCCTCGATTTTGCCCATCCTCCCCCAACGACATCGACTCCCCACCCGGTATTACCCCCCGTGGACCCGGCCAGGGCCGAAGCCCTTCGGTCCGAGGTCAACTCCCTCCTCCAGAAGGAGGCTGTCACGGTGGTGGAAGACCACTCCTCCCCGGGCTTTTACAGCCACATCTTCTTGGTTCCGAAGAAGTCGGGAAAATGGAGATTGGTCATAGACCTGTCCAGCCTGAACCGGTTCCTCAGGGTACCCAGTTTCAGGATGGAAACAACAAGGTCAGTGGCAACAGCGGTGCAGCCCGACGATTGGGCCGTCTCCATGGACTTGCAGGATGCGTATTTTCACATCCCAGTCCATCCAGACTTTCAACATTTCCTTCGCTTTTACTTCGAAGGCAAAATTTATCAGTTTCAGGCCTTGCCTTTCGGCCTGGCTTCCGCTCCGCTTATTTTCACAACCGTCGTCAGGGCGTTCGCCGCCCCGTTTCACGCCTTGGGCTTCAAGCTCCATTGCTACTTAGACGACTGGCTGCTGCGTTGCCAATCCCGTCCCCGTCTTCTCAAGCAGACTCGGTTCTTGCTCAAGACGGCGACCCAGGCCGGGTGGATAACAAACTTAGAAAAATCCGAGCTAGACCCGTCTCAGGATTTTGTCTTCGTGGGAGTACGTTTCCGTACCAGAGAGGGCCTCATGTCCCCACCTCAGGACCGGGTCACCAAGATCCGGTCTCTGATTCGGGCTTTCCGTCGTCGAGACAGCGCCACAGCCAGACAGTTCCTGTCCCTGCTGGGCCTGCTCAATTCGGCGGCGGACCAGGTTCCTCTCGGTCGCCTGTATATGCGCCCCCTCCAGCTCCTCCTACTCTCGAGTTGGCGCCCCTTCTCGGACCCACTCGATCGAGCAGTAGCACTCCCTTCCATGCTACTGGAGGACGTTTGGAGGTTCTGGGGGACGGGGACGGAGCTCCTCCGCGGGGTGCAGCTCCGTCCGTTACCCCCCCAGATGTCCCTCTTCACGGACGCCTCCCTCTTCGGATGGGGGGCTCACCTGAACGAGGGCGACCTGACCACCAAGGGCACGTGGTCAGGGGAGGAGTCTCGCCTTTCGATCAATATTCTCGAAATGCAGGCTGTCATCCTAGCCGTGAAGGCCTTTTCGTCCCGGTTACGGGGTCACAGGGTATCTCTGTTCTCCGACAACTCGACTGTCGTCGCCTATATTCGGAGACAAGGGGGAACGAGGTCCGACACTCTGTGTCGTCTGACATGGGACCTCCTACAATTTTGTCGTCGGCTGGACATCCAGCTCTTCCCCCGTCACATCCCCGGCAAGAGGAACATCCTGGCGGATGCTCTCTCCAGAGCCGATCGCTTAGTCCAGACCGAGTGGACCCTCCATCAGGAGATTGTGTCCCGGCTGGCCGGGATGTGGGACGCGCCGATTGTGGACCTTTTCGCCACTCGCCTCAACAAGAGATTCACCCTGTATTACTCCCCTCTCCCGGACGACGAGGCCTTGGGAGTAGACAGCCTGTCGGCCTCCTGGGACGGCCTCAATGCTTATGCATTCCCGCCAACCCCTCTGTTGCTGCCGGTTCTGAACAAAGTGGCCTCATCGCGCGTCAGGCTTTGCCTGATCGCCCCTTGTTGGCCGAACCAAGCTTGGTTCCCGGTGTTGCTGGAGCTCCTGACGGACCACCCCCGCAGATTGCCGGAGTGGGACCGCCTGCTATATCACCCGATAGGCCGGGTCTACCATCAGGACCCTTCTTTCTACAGGCTTCACGCCTGGAGACTATCGGGCATTTCCTCCGAGAGAGAGGCTTTTCGGAGGACGTTATCCGAAAAGTCGCTCAGCCTCAGAGACAGTCTACCCTTACATCATACGACAGTAAGTGGCTCGTCTTTCGAGACTGGTGCGGAGAGCACGGAGTTTCTCCGATCGCTCCCACTCTTCCCAACTTCCTCGATTTCCTAAACTTTTTGTTTACGGTTCGGAAGTTTTCGGTCCAGGGGGTTAAGGGCTATCGCTCTGCCATTGCCGTCACCCTTAGACTGACAGGCTCCTGGCAACCGGCTTGGGACGACGCCTTGTCATCGTTGCTTCGCAACATGTCTCTGGAGCGTCCCCGCTCCTTACATTGCGTCCCCAAGTGGGATCTCTCGGTGGTGTTACGGGCTCTTATGAGATTTCCATTCGAGCCCTTGCACCTAGCAGATAGGAAGCATCTTACCTTTAAGACCGTCTTCTTGGTGGCCTTAGCTACGGCCCAGAGACGGTCCGAGCTCCATGCCCTAGCTTTTGACAAGCTAGCTTTCAATGAGAGGGGCGCGGTCCTAGAATTTGTCCCAGGCTTTATTGCGAAGAACCAGGCGCCTTCCACCTCCAGGCGCCCGGTTCTTATTCCATCCCTTTCCAGGGTGGTCTCTCGAGACCTCCCGGATAGAACTCTCTGCCCCGTCCGGGCCTTGAGGTTCTATGTCGATAAGACCAAAGACCCTGCCGTCCGTCTCGGCAGAAAGCGTCTTTTTCTGTCTTATCGCGAGGGATTCACACGGGAGATTGCGCCCGCCACGGTCGCCAGATGGTTGGTGGCCACCATCCGGCAGGCCTACTCCATGACTCTTCAGTCTCCGGAGCTTCGCCGCCTGGGTTCCGTGACGGCCCACGAGATTCGTGCCATCTCGACTTCATGGGCCGAATATAGGGGAGTCGCCTTGAACGAGGTCTTGGAGGCGGCGACGTGGAGTTCTCACTCCACTTTCTCCCAACATTATATGCGCGATTGTTCCGTGATGACTGACGGTATGCTGTCTCTCGGTCCAATCGTCGCTGCTCAGCACGTAGTCTAGGTTCTCCCTGCCTAGCCTACCCGCCGGACTCCTCACTCCGGATTCTCCGTCCTTCCCTCTAAAGATGGGGGGGAGGTGCGGACATTCATGCCGGGACGTGGTTCCCCTGTGCATGTGCCCCGTCCGGATGTCTTAGGTTGAGCCGCCTAGACTTTGTGGGTTGTCCCCGCACGCAGAGGGTGGTTACCCTCTTAAGTCCACACATTCTTTTGGCGAGGTGTGTGCTGAGCAAGTACCATGCGATGTGCTACCTTACTCTAGGGGGTAGTTGATAACCTTAGGGCCTTTCCATTATTCTTTTATATGGTGGCCTGACCGTTGAGCCATGAGCATCCCCATTTCTCTTTGGTCTGGTTATCCCGGTCTCACCCGTTGGGTTCTGCTATGCGGCTTGGAGACAGTTCACGTCGCTACATGGTAAGTCACGTTTACCCACCTTCCTTAGGTTGTTGGTATTCGATGCAAAAGTCTGACCTGGGTAGAGTATGAACGACATAAAATTCCCATTTCCTGTGGAAATGTGATTTTATTAGTTCATACCTACCCAGGTCAGACTGCCCACCCGTCCGTCCCCACAGCAACGGGACTTACTTGAGTTGCTTGAGTAAAAAGTACTGGCAATATGGCGGCTTGCACGGTTGATGGGCTGTACAGGGGCGCCGCCTGGACGTAGCCTTGTGAACTGGCTGGTTATTTTCTAATGTAATTAGTTAAATAATTCCTCGGGTAGATCCGATATGAGTACATATGCAAAAGTCTGACCTGGGTAGGTATGAACTAATAAAATCACATTTCCACAGGAAATGGGAAAACATTCCACCAGTACGGGGTGTCACCTTAGGCCTGCCTGAAAGGCGCATGCCTGATGTCCAACACTGCCTCGCAACTCTGGCGAAAGTCATTACTGTGATACTACCAGTGGCGGCGCATGGTGTCAAGGAGGGGTACTAACCTCCTGGCAAGGTAAAACCCATGCCCATGTTGTCCCTTTAAGATTTAATTTTTTTGCAGTTAACCACACCGTGGCATTTCTCATGACTGATACGTCCTCCAAATTTCAGAGCATTTGGGCCAACAGTAAAACTTTTATGATTAAAAATACCAAAAATGTTCCAATGCATTTTCAGATATCAAACTTTGAAGTGATGGATGTGGATATATCTTGTTTTGAATGAAACTCTTCAATAAGTAAAGTACTGAGGATATTTAAAAGTGTCATATTAGAAACTTTGAAAATCAATGAAAATAACGCATTTGACTTCATTTCACAGCTTGAGCAATGACGTCTACTGAACTTCGGAATTTTTTTCAGGGCAAATTGAAGAAACCTTCTTCATATGATGATTAAGACCTGACCATAGGTACCACCATTTTTGCAAGAACAGAAATCCTAAGCAATTAGTCCTCTTTCAAATTGACGTGAATGACCATTGAAACCTTGGAGGTTGTTCTCTAGAAACAAACAACAGACTACCACCTTTGAAATTGGCATTCACATCGTTTTGAAAGAGTTTAAGGATGTCAATGGTACCTATGGTCAACCCTTAACACTTTAGTAGTATAAATGCACAACCGTGTAACAATACCAGCTAAGAATTTGAAAAAAGTTGCTGACAGAAAATATCCTCGGTCCTTCTAGCATTAGAACTAACCCCTCAGAGAATTTCTCAACCATGAGTTGTCTTAGAATCTTGACAATGCCGATCTAACAGCATGTAGCTCCTATTTCTTTAAATTCCTCCTCACCGCCTTAAACTTCTATTTCAATGTCTGCATGAGTTGATGACTTCTTTGGCCTGCGAGCAAATTTCATCATAATCAAATTTGTTTCTTTCTCCTATAGTTTGATCTTTTTATGTCTTACTAACAGTACTTTCCTGACTTATACTTTCTGTCATTTATGGTGCGGATCTTTTGAGATGGGTCTAATTTTCCATGACTCAGCAGATATCAGGGGAATTTTCACAACTTGGGATTTAATTCTTCTTTATTGACATTTGTTTATTAAATTATTTAGGAGAACTAGCTTAACTCACCAGAACAACAAGAAACAACTGAAAACGTTGGTCGGCTTATTCTCCCTGTCAAACAGAAGATCTTTGTTGCAATGACCTACAATAATTGTCACATGCAACCAAATATATCTTGTGATGGCCATCCCAGGTGGCTGCAATAAGAATTGGTTGTTGCTGCGACATACAATAAATATCGAACCTATAGTGATGAACGGTTTTACCTGCAGAGGAGCTATCTTTTTGCCGATTGCTTCAGTGAGAATTTTGTGACAAAAATCCCTCGTTTGTGGGCCACATTGACATGTCGATGTTTTTGGTATGCGTTTGAACATGATGTTAAATTTCTTGATGTTCTATAATCAAATTGAATACCCAACATTTCTAACTGGTCGTCATGGCCGCAGAGAAACCATTTCCTACTGCTATACATGGGGATGCTATAGGAGTAGTGTTTCAAACTTTTTAAAACTCGTTAATGGGTTTGAACAATAATCGTCTGAATGTATGGGAGGTATTTGTCACAATGAGTTTGCTGAAGGGAAGAAAGACCTGCAAAGTATGGCTCAAACATGCATGGTTACGTAAAACTTCCCTATTATTTCGGTTTCTTCTTCTGTAGATGATTTCAGCTATCGTCTTGCTAAGTTTGGGTTGAATGGCGAAATTTAATGCAAGAGCAACATGTATACCCGACACGTTTTGGTATTGATAGAAACATGAGAATGTGGTTCTTTCGTAGGCAAAGGAGGGATTTCTTTGCATGCATAGATGACAAAGAGTACCTTATACTCTAGTTACACTGACCTAAGACTGGTTAATGAAATTCTGAGAAATCGAGAAAAAAAAGTCAAGCTGGAACTAGAAGACGAGACCAGTAGACTTCTTGGTGTTGCAAACCCTTTGTCCCTCTGAATTGAACATGTTGATCTAGCTTGAATTGACGACTCAGAACCGGTCTTATAGAGGTGAAACTAGAGTATACATGTTAGGACGCCTTGTAGAGTTATGTATATCATCATATTTCATGCATATATCATTAGGACATGCCAAGTCAATACTGTAAACCCCTTTTTGCAGCCCTAAATTTTTGCGAGAGACGCTTGTTATATTTCACTGACATAAATTTTTGCGATGAGATGGGCATTCCAATTATCTGCATTTCAACCCCCATTGTGCAAAACTCACAGAAATATGAGGCGCACAAAAATAATGGGTTTTACAGTACGACTTTGCATGTAACTATATTGATGTTGTTTAGGTTATTAGAAGCACATAACTTCTTCATGAGAGTGATACTTCCGTCCGAATTTCCATACAATACTTGAATACTGCAAATTCAAAAACCAAACGTATATAAAACAAGGTGTTCCTTCTCTCGAGAATGTCATTTACATATTATTTGCATGATCACCTAAAAATTTCATTCTGAAAATATTTGACATTCCACATATTTTCCATCGGACAGATTCTCGACATTAGCAAAAAGTATGTACAATTGTATTGGTTGCGAAATAAATGAAATTAATGAAATTGGTGAAATTCTGACTACTACATTGCTTCACTGGAGTTCTGATGACACTTAAGTGGCATTAGATTGCACTTTTGCAATACAAAATATTTGTAGCCCTGATCCAATTTTTTGCCGATTTCAAAAGAATTTTCTCCAGTGCAAGTTTGTCTGTACCAATGTGTCTTTATATATATATATACTGTGTGTAGCATGATGGCACGACAGCATGAACAATGTCTGATATTTTGAAAATGCATCACAACTAATCCAACTTGCTATTATAGCCTAACGGTAATGTTACTTACCGTCTGGCTTACCATGTGTCCTATCTAATCATCTGCCTTGCTCTTAATGTGAACAACTGTAAATCTTTCTAGCTCTTGATCTGTCATACATTTTTATCTGTCTAGCATTCCATCTGTCATACATGTCCATCTGTCTGGCACTCCAACATTCATACATGTTTATCTGTCTGGCACTCCATCTGTCATACATGTCTATCTGTCTGGAATTCTATCTGTCATACATGTCTATCTGTCTGGCACTCCATCTGTCATACATGTCTATCTGTCTAGTACTCCATCTGTCATACATGTCTATCTGTCTAGCATTCCAACTGTCATACATGTCTATCTGTCTTCCTCTCTGTCTGACATATATGTCTATCATCTCCATCTCCCTAACATGTCTATTAGTTTAGCTCAATATCTGTCATACATGTCTAATCCCTCTGGCACACCATCTACCGTATATGTTTATCTGTCTTCCTCTCCATCTGTCATAGATGTCTACCTATGTTGCTCTCCATCTGTCATAGATGTATATCTGTGTTGCTCTCCATCTGTCATATATGTCTATCTGTGTTGCTCTCCATCTGTCATAGCTGTCTATCTGTGTTGCTCTCCATCTGTCATAGATGTCTATCTATGTTGCTCTCCATCTGTCATAGATGTCTATCTGTGTATTGCTCTCCATTGTCATACATATCCATCTGTTTAGCTCCTCATCTGTCACACGTGTCTATCTATAGTCCACTCCGAATCTGTCAAATATATTCAATGTCTAGCTTAAGATCAAACATGTCTGTATGTCTTACTTTTCATCTGTCATAGATGTCTATCTGTGTTGCTCTCCATCTGTCATAGATGTCTATCTGTGTTGCTCTCCATTGTCATCCATATCCATCTGTTTAGCTGTAGTTCTTACTTTCCATCTGTCATCTATGCATAGGTCTCCGTCTGACTCATCTGTCCTGTCCAGCTGCAGATATTATAGTTGAATTGCAGGATAACTGTGTTACTTCCTCTGAGAAGATTTTCCCCTCAAGTAAGAATGAACCAATCAGAGAGATGCTGACATATTCGAAAATTGGGAGATTAATATATGACAATAAGTACCTCAAAGTCTTGAACATGTAAATTCAATTTCCTCTGTGGGGTTTCTTGACGTCTCTTGTCTGCCCTAGGTCTTTGATATTTGCTGCGAACATGTACCAGGATGTATCTTACATAGATTGTAATAATTATAAGATGAATGTTAGCAACAGGAAAACAATATCGTATCACAGTTTGAGTTTTAACTTTACAAATAAAATTTACTTCATGCGGTTGGTTTTAGTCATGCTACAGATAAATTCAGTGAGTTGATGTTAAAAAAAACCTACGACACCCGCTCAACTCTTTCGTTGATACCTTGAATTCACTATGGCACAAAAGTGAATAAACCTTTACATTTTGCCACATGTTACTTCTAATGGTGCATCAGATTTCTACTTTGGAGAAAGCCACAGAGTTGTCATTTTTGCCAGTACCTGTATAAGTTGTGAAAGTGGTTCAATGTAAGACCCACTCAAGTCTTTTTCACTGCTAACTTATTTAACAGAATTTTAGTCACACCAATTAAAATATCAACGCATCTTGAAAGCCCAATAAGAAACCTGGGCTGTTAGGCCGCCGCAAATTAGAAAAAGCAATATTGCGGCACACTATGTTACTTGTGGCACACTATTTTACTCGTACGCTTGAGGCAGATCAATACTGAACCGCAAACACTTCAGATGTTGGCGCAGACCCATCTAGCATGTCTAGTTTCCGCAGAAACCTCCCAAATGGATGCAGAGTTGTACTTCGTACCGGAATATAAGAGTGAACCGTGTCTCAGTGATATCAAATTTATGGACGAGATGGTATTTCTTATTTCTTTTCGCATTCTTACTTGTCTTCTCAACTCTTGCCTAATTTCGTGTTGTGTTAGTTATTGTCTATAAGGGAATGGAAGAAGTCCCGATACATATTTCTTAAACATTTCTTTTAAAGTTCTTAAAAGAGGTCTGTTCTGAGTTTGAACTTTTAAACATTGATAAATTCACATGAAAAATTGGTGGTTTTGGACATTTTCTTTTAACAAGCTAAAATCTTGCTGTTTGATTTTCGTTTATGATTTTTTGAACAAAATTCTAACAAAGTGTTCAGCTGTGGTTGAATGTTAGCTCACACACAGAATATAAAGTTCGATTTCTTGTCAATTCGGAGCAGTCTGGTGTTGAGTAGAAAAAGTTATTCTTTAGAAATTTCAAATTCTTCTCTCAGTTCTCCCTTGCCTGACCACCTCTTGAAGTAGGCCTCATCTGCTAAAATCAAATGGTTCAATTTCTTTTTGTTGAGTTGAAAGTAAACCCCGACCCCAAGTATTTTTCCCATTTTGCACTATTCTGAAATTTCTTATCTTGTTTCAGAAATTGCGGGCGAAGAAGGCAACATCTGCTCCAAACTCTCCCGCGTCCAAACCGCGGCGGACGGTCTCGTCACCGGAAGATCTTGCCAGTACGAACGAACCCGGTACGAATAATAAACATGCCGATTATGGTCCTTACGATAACATTCCAGGGCATGGGCCGGTGGAGGGTACGGCGACATTGCCTTCCCGCATGCGACAGCAACGGACTGGAAACGAAGCCAAGTTTGGCGACCAGGTGCATTTAGTTAATCAACCGCCTTCAAACGTGTCAGTTTATGATAACCTAAGCGCAACATTGCCACGGAAAGGTGTAAAAGTTGACAACCCAGCTCTCAGGACAAAATATGCAACTCGACAACATAGTGATCCCACTCATGTGCCACCAAGTACTTCAGATACGTTTCCACGGAAATCTATCTTGAAAGTGAAACAGGATAATTTTACCCAGAATCCTCCTAGTCAAGTGAATAATTTATCGGCCACGAGATTGGGAACGTTGCAAAGTGATCTAAAAAGTGATAGACCCCCTATAGCTGCCAAACCCATAGTTGCCCCAAAACCTGCTCAACTTGGTGAAAAATGTGATAAAAAACCAAACGGACAAATCGTTAAGGATAGCAGAAAGACAGGTTCTGGGGAGGTGACTAAAGACTTGTTACCAGTGTCGCAGCGGTCACATTCGCATTCTTCGGAGGGTTCACCGGAATGGCCCGCACCGCCTGAACCCCTGTCCCCCTGCAGTCCGGATGTACCGGTTTACAATGCAACATTTGATAGTGATACCTTAAAACGTATGCTACAGTGCCTGCCACTCTCTCCGCAGGACAGGAACGATTATCACGATTTCGAAATATCACATTCCAATTTAGATTCGCCGGTGACGCAAAGTCAACCGGTATCGCCTATGTCTGCGCCATCCCCAACCGGGCCGCAATTTGAAAGTAAACCTGTGCTACAGCGAACTCAGAGTCTGCGCGGCAGACGCGATTCGAAAAATCTTGAGAATATCGCCCATGAGATTGAGTTAGAATTTCCTGTGGATAATCCTCCGGATCAAGAGATGCAAAAGAAGGGTGATAAGAGCAGGGATTATGACATGCGGACGCTCGGCGTTCAAGCGCGGGATAGCTACCCCGATTCTGGAATAAGTGGAATGACTTACGATACCATACAGTCGATGGATAGTAAGAAATCTGCAACTATGCCTCCTGGTGAGTATTACTCGAATAACTTCAGCTGAAAATGTAATCTTTTTCTTCACATCATATAAGCTGAACTATTGCAAAAGAAGTCAGTGCAATCAGTTCTGCAGGTTTGAATCACCACCATGCCGTCAGAAGAAATCTGTATGCCTAAAGTTTCTCGGACTTTCTCAGGGAATCAATTGTCTTTAATTGTGGTAGATGTATGTGGCCAACATTCATCAAGTTTGGATCGTAACCAAGTTTGTTAAGCTGCATGCGAAATGTTGCTTTGCCTTAGGTGGGCAATTACGATGTCTTGGGCTAGTGGATGCATCGATTGATGTCTCCGTTGACTTTCTTGGGAGTTAGTTAACCTGATCGATGGTACCAGACGGGCGTTTGGCTGAGTTGCATGTAGTGTTGCAGATAGCTAAGGCAGAGGAGGCATGCATGCCAAACTATCTCCATTAGTGAAGAATCAATGGGCCTTCTAAGGGAATTGGGTTTTTAGTTAACCAGTTTGGCAAGTTCCGATTGCATCTCGGGACTGGAACCATCAGGCAGACAAGATATTGGCAAGAGAGCAACTTGGCATAAATCATTGTTGAATTAGTTGAGTGAGCCTAGGCTGGATTGATTGGGCATCATTTTGAATGGCTTAATCTAAAAGTCTTTGGGACTACCAGGGGAGAAGAGATTGGATGAGAGAATGGTGTTCATTCTGTGGTCACAATTCTGACTTTCAGTATTGCAGTTTCTGTGATGTCATCTTGGTGGTTTTCCCGGCCGTAGTCTTCAAATCGATTCCTCCTGGATCTAAGCTATGGTTGGTTGGGTGAGGCAGCAAAATAATTGGACGTTGCTACATGTACTCCACTTTTATGTGGAGTGGATTTGTCTGATGGATGTGTTGACTCTTGGCAAACGATATTGGTTTTTGTACTACGCATATTTAAATTGGTACAACTTGCTTTCTATGTGTGGAGTGAACATTTTGAGAATCTTTCCAACAGATTTATCGAATGCAGCTCAAAATGTCTTTTCTTTACTCGATGGAGCTGCACAAAGTCAGGTCCTGAAGGAGGCATTGCTTTGGTCATTGCTTGGTGAACGTGTCCTTGTTTCAGAGGTTCAGCCAGGTGCAGAGCCCCCCTCCACAGATGACTGTATGAATCTTTCTCTGCACTCACAGTAGGAGAGTTTGTGATTTGGTTTTCTGCGTGGGACAATTAAATCGCTAATTTGAGCAGCGCATAAATGTAGCAGCACCCAGAATTACGCCATGTTTCTAACTCTTATTCATGACCACCATAAAATTGCCCATTGTGGTAATATTCCTTCCCTAATGCCCCCTCGGTCTCATATATTCCCAAACGCAATATCCGTCCTAATAATATTCTCATTTCGTCTGCCGATATTGGCACCAATGGGAATATGGTGGACAAGTAATTTTGTCATGATGTGTGTGAAGGTATGAGGCTTATGACCCCTTGAGGTGCAACATGGTCAAGATTACCTGACAGAAGATTGTGATTTATTGCGCCACTGCAAACCACCAACTTTCATGCTCTTTATAACTGTTTGAATGACTTCAGGTTCAGAATACTGCTTGATGTTTATAAACATTGAGTCAAAGCAGAAATCTATGAGATCACCTTAACATTTTTGGCCATCATCACCTACTTTAATAGTCCTCTTCGTCCCAAGAACAGGCAATAGGGCTTCAATCTTCAGTCTCAAACCAGTTCGGTCAGCAGCCTGTCTGTGGATGTTTCCCCAGGTCAGACTAAGCCGCCTGATCCCCTTTACTACTGTATGTCTCCAGGTCTTTTGGATGGCCTTGATTTCTTTTCCCATTGGCTGTCCAATGTAGTGCTATCCTTGGGAGTGTGCCTGGTGGAATTCGGCACACTTGTCCCAGCCAGCTCCAGCAATGCCTAGGCTTGAGCAGAGATCTAAGAGATCACCTTATTCCTTTTTGTCACACATTGTATTTTATATCTGTCCATAAAACCTCCTTTCAAGAAAAAACTACTTGTCACCTATTTTATCATCATGGTGCATTTTTGTTTCAGGTCTTGGTGTCTTAGCTCAGGTAAAACGAAAGGGCAGCAAGGGCAATCACGGTAGCTTAGGCCGCCATGGGACAGATCAACTAGATGTCCGACCATATCTTCCTTCCTCTGAGGTGAGTAATGAGGATAATCCTAAGACCCAAAGCACAGGCTGGTCCAACACACTGATGGACATGCACAGGTCCACCACCCTCAAACTAAAAGCACTTTAGGTCTAATCGATGGAGAATCTTTCTCGAGGAAAAGTGAGACCAAGATACTGCAATTCAGTTTGGTAGTTTTTGCTCAAGAGCTATAGTTTTGTGAAATAAAATCGGGAGCAATTTGAGCCAAACGAGAAACCGAATTGGAACAACTGTTTAGTTACTTCTAGCTTCATTTCACAAAACTACTGGACAGAATCCAGCTATTTCTGTGTCATCTTTCCTCTAGAAAGACTCTCCATTCACTGATACTGAGTTTTTGGTTTCTGGGTGCTGGAATAACGGATGTTTGGTTTTTTGCGCCACACTGTATAGGATATGTTGGCTTGCACGTTTTCAAAGAAAATGATGATAATCCTACAGGATAGCCTAAATCAAATTGATAGAACCAACAAACAGAAAAATTGGGAGGCATTATGATGGAAACCCTTGATAGTTCAATATCGTTTGACCCTATACCTGCAATCGACCAACCCATCACCATCGCCGTGTCCCTAAAGTTCCGGTCCATCTCTGCAAATCATCACAGAAACGAGACAAATAAATACTTTGAATTGGTCGGTGATTGTGTGGGTCAGTATGGTTACCATGACAACCACTCTGGAGGATTCCTAACCCTGGCTGGTAGCTGAGGAGAGACACAGTTGGGACCAAATTATTATCAGTCAAAAAAGCATCCCGCAACTAAAGATTTTTCCTGTAGCGACCTCATGATCTCTTGAGACAAAATATCTTGCTTGCAGAGGTCATCAAGAGTGCCTGTAGTCATTGCGATGTGCAAGAAAATAAAAACAACCAATACAGGGGGAAAGGGGTTATCTGTGCCAATGTCTTGTTATAAAATAAAATGCCCATTCCGAATCCCGACAGGCAATTTTGGATCTGTGTCCCATCCCGAAAAATCAAGGCCATTGTTTGGTGTAGCTTAGTGTCCCATATCTGTTTTTAAGAACCCACCTATCTGTTTCAGATTTCCTGTGATGAAGATAGTGATGATGAAGAAAGTGACAGTAGCATTCACACTCTGCCTTCCGAATCACAGTCCGCCATGGCAAAACGAACGGGTGCAATACGCAAAGCTGGGTAAGTGTCAATAGCATTTACACCCTGCCTTCCGAATCATCGCCTGCCATGGCAAAACGAACGGGTGCAATATGCAAAGCAGGGTAAGTGAGAGAAGCGTTCACACTCTGCCTTCCGAATCACAGTCCGCCATGGCAAAACAAACGGGTACAATAGGCAAAGCTTGGTAAGTGAGAGAAGCATTCACATTCTGCCTTCCGAATCACAGTCCGCCATGGCAAAACGAACGGGTGCAATACGCAAAGCTTGGTAAGTGAGAGAAGTATTTACACTCTGCCTTCCAAATCACAGTCCGCCGCCATGGCAAAACGAACGGGTGAAATACGCAAAGCTGGGTAAGTGAGAGAAGCATTCACACTCTGCCTTCCAAATCACAGTCCGCCGCCATGGCAAAACGAACGGGTGAAATACGCAAAGCTGGGTAAGTGAGAGAAGCATTCACACTCTGCCTTCCGAATCACAGTCCGCCATGGCAAAACGAACGGGTGCAATACGCAAAGCTTGGTAAGTGAGAGAAGTATTTACACTCTGCCTTCCAAATCACAGTCCGCCATGGCAAAACGAACGGGTGCAATACGCAAAGCTGGGTAAGTGTCAATAGCATTTACACCCTGCCTTCCGAATCATCGCCTGCCATGGCAAAACGAACGGGTGCAATATGCAAAGCAGGGTAAGTGAGAGAAGCGTTCACACTCTGCCTTCCGAATCACAGTCCGCCATGGCAAAACAAACGGGTACAATAGGCAAAGCTTGGTAAGTGAGAGAAGCATTCACATTCTGCCTTCCGAATCACAGTCCGCCATGGCAAAACGAATGGGTGCAATACGCAAAGCTTGGTAAGTGAGAGAAGTATTTACACTCTGCCTTCCAAATCACAGTCCGCCGCCATGGCAAAACGAACGGGTGAAATACGCAAAGCTGGGTAAGTGAGAGAAGCATTCACACTCTGCCTTCCAAATCACAGTCCGCCGCCATGGCAAAACGAACGGGTGAAATACGCAAAGCTGGGTAAGTGAGAGAAGCATTCACACTCTGCCTTCCGAATCACAGTCCGCCATGGCAAAACGAACGGGTGCAATACGCAAAGCTTGGTAAGTGAGAGAAGTATTTACACTCTGCCTTCCAAATCACAGTCCGCCATGGCAAAACGAACGGGTGCAATACGCAAAGCTGGGTAAGTGAGAGAAGCATTCACACTCTGCCTTCCGAATCACAGTCCGCCATGGCAAAACGAACGGGTGCAATACGCAAAGCTTGTTAAGTGAGAGAAGTACTTACACTCTGCCTTCCAAATCACAGTCCGCCATGGCAAAACAAATGGGTGCAATACGCAAAGCTTGGTAAGTGAGAGTAGCATTCACATTCTGCCTTCCGAATCAATGTCTGCCATGGCGAAACGAACGGGTGAAATATGCAAAGCTTGGTATGTGAGAGAAGTATTCACACTCTGCCTTCCGAATCACCGTCCGCCATGGAAAAACGAACAGGTGCAATACGCAAAGCTTGGTAAGTGAGAGAAGCGTTCACACTCTGCCTTCAGAATCACAGTCCGCCATGGCAAAACGAATGGGTGCAATACGCAAAGCTTGGTAAGTGAGAGAAATATTCACACTCTGCCTTCCGAATCACAGTCCGCCATGGCAAAACGAACGGGTGCAATACGCAAAGCTTGGTAAGTGAGAGAAGCGTTCACACTCTGCCTTCCGAATCACAGTCCGCCATGGCAAAACGAACCAGTGCATTACGCAAAGCTGGGTAAGGAAATATATGAGTCAGGCTGTTAGGAAATGGATGTCTATCAGTTTCATATTGAGTTGTCCTTTTCCTCTTCTTCTCCTTCTTCTCCACTGCTGCTTGTAGATGTGCAGCCGGTTGTATTTGGTGCCGGTGAAAGATCATGCTTTGGCAGGATTTGAGGTCCTCAGTCCGGATTGTTGGACAGTACATTTACATCTAGACAAAGACTTCAGGATCATTTATAATCTAATTTGGGGGACCATATGCCAAACAACTAGCAAAAAGTTTCAAGGAAGCCATTGTATCCAAGAAATGAGACCGGTGTCTACCGAAAGTCTGTAGAGGTCAGCAAGCGTGAAATGGCAATTCAGCGAACCATTGGGTTATTTCATTCAGGCTCAATTTCAAAATCACCTGTTCATCTTGTCTCATTGCTGGTCCCACTTCCAGCATCACCAATTGACTCTTAACTCCCTGGGTCCATTAACAGTCTCACCATCTCATATCCCCTTTACCCGGCCCTACCATCAGCCTATAATGGCTCAATTATCCAGTACCTCTTTAGCTCGATCCGGAGGTATATTTCTTCATCAAGCCCAGACGATTATCGGATCTTTGCCAGGTTCATTGACCATTCTAGAGATGTGCTATTAATTCTTGGTCTTGTCTGACTTATTGGTGTCTGGCTGTAGGACTGCATGACTGCGGGACGTGAATTTGAATTACGTTAGACTTTACTGTTTCCCTTCCCTTTCAGCTGGTTAGTGGTTAAGAACTGGCTAATGCGTAAGAAGCGTCGAATAGAACTTGCGCCCAAGCGAACGTGGAAAAAATATTGGGTGTGCCTCAAAGGCACGGTGCTACTCTTCTTTCTCTGTGATGATCATGGCGAGGTCAGACCTGATGCAATACCACGCCACCTTCTGGGTAAGTGAAATATTGCTGTTTGCCAACTGTTTGAGGTTGGCTGTGAAGGAACCTGCCTCGCTTCTCTTTAAAGCCTTTCCTGTGGTAACACACTGTCAGGTGCACTGATGCCATCTTTGAATCAAAGAGTGAACTTAGATTTCTTGATAGTCTTTAGAATTTCAGCTAGTTTTATCTCTTAATGGGAAATACTCGACCCAGTAAACCTCACAATGGGTGATATGACATGATATGAGTGAAGACTAGCAAATGTTTTTATTTATGTTTATCCAAAACTCCATGTACATTTACACGAGGCCTGTCTGTCTGCGCAAAATTGAAGTCAGAGAAGTTGCTAGTCTTTATTCAATATCCATTAGTACTTGGTACTTTATTTGTAAACAATGGTAAATGAGAACTATCAAGAAGAATACTTCTGCAAGCACAGCAACTTTCATGTAGAATTACAAATACTTTCTAGACCTTTTAGCGATGTGAGATTTTAGCGAGGTATTTCTTGCCTTTTTCCAGTGATAGAAAGTGGCATTGCTCAAGCTGTCCCCGAGCATCCCAAGAGAGAATATATCTTTGCTCTCAGTACGGCCTATGGGGACGCATACCTCTTCCAGGTAAGTGACAATATCGCATTCACGACCTACGCGCTGAGTAGTGCGTTAATGACGCGCCAATGACGCAATTTACAGAATGACAATTGTGATTTCAACTGTAAACCCTTAACTCTTTCAATGCCAGCCCTATTTTAAAGTTATTCCCCCATCTTGCCAGCATTTTTGCCATTTTTACCACTTTTTTGTAGCAGGAGCTGGGGGCCCTCTTTGGCGCCCTCGACCATGCCCTCGGCCACGTGCAGCTTTATTCCCACCTGCAGCAGGCTGCGCCCCCTGCCCACCATCACCTGAGTCATTGTCACTACTACGTATATCATTACCCATTACCATTATCATTATCAAACTGCCTGGTCATCATCACCATCAGAATCAGGCTGATCACGCTAATTGATCTCAAATTAGTCTATCTTCACCAATTCACCTGACGCGAAATACCCACTTCCTGGGGACGAGATTGAACCGATTGCTTCTGAGAACACTTCCGAAGACATGGCGGGAGGTTTAAATCAACGTAGAATCAATAGTTTGGTTTACGTTTTGATGGGTAGAAGGAAACACTGAGATAACGTTTTGAAACGTTATTGACAGTTTATCGACCTATTTTCAATAACGTTTTAAAACGTTATCGGCATTGAAAGAGTTAAAACTCTGATCACTCACAAATTCACAAATCTAATCTCGCCCTTCCTTCCAGGCGCAGTCCTTGACGGAGCAAGATAACTGGATCTGCGCTATTCACTCAGCCTGTGCGTCATCCTTCGCCCGACAGCACGGAAAAGACAACACACTCAAGCTGCTTAAATCAGAGACACTCAAGTTAGAAAATAGTATAGATATGGTAAGTTAGATTATTGTACCAAAAAGGTCAGATTCTACTATTGGCATTGACAATATTGACACATTTTTGCTCCAGTGGTTATTTGGTAATTGAGATTTACCAGATTTACCTAATAAAAATCATGGTTGGTTTTAAATTTTGTTAAAGCAGATCATCCAAGGGTACCGACCGCAAAAGGAGGTAATTAAAAAAATTACCAAATAACGATGGGACGGGAATGAGTTTTGTTGGGGAAGTGACCAAACAATTGCTGTTGTGAAGGCTGACTGAATAAGTTTTAAAGTTTGCAATCCGAGAGTAGCCATCAGAATCAAATCTGTTTCCAAAATAGCTCTGAAAATCTAAGCTGAGCGTCATTATTACAATATAGCTCTATAGACAATATTGTGCGTTATTAATGTAAGTAGGAGGAAACCGGAGACTCCGGTGGAAACATAAGCTGTTGAAGAGAGTCTGTCTCTATCACATGAGTGTACCTGGCCGGGAATTGAACCAAGGACCTCAGAGGTGACAGGGGCTGATGTTTCCACTGCACCACTCCGACAGCTCAAGAGGAAATTAGGTGGTAGGTGCTCCTTCAAGGTGTAAAACTGAGTTTGGGACTTTAGCCTTGCGAAACCAAACACCTGATACCATGAATCTTCCATTCCGCAGGACGTCAAAATGAAGAAAATGGCTGAACTTCAGATGTCCGTCGTTCAGGATCCGCGGAGCAAAACCGCCATCGCTAAACAAATCGCACAATGGGACGAGAATCTGGAGAAGCTGTACGTGGAGCAGTTTCGGTTTCGATGCTACGTAGCTTCGCTACAGGGCACAGAGCTTCCTAACCCTAAGGTAGGTGGCGGGTCCGAGGGTTGAGAAAGGGGGGGGGGCAAATTGAAATGTATAGGGAAACTAGAGAAACGGTATTGTCTATGGAACGATCCAGGTATCCGTCGTTAGAACGCAAAGTTGTGTTTCTACTACTCCCGAGTTATAGGCTACTCCTGTTCTGTTTCCATCCATCCAATGGTCATTTTTTTTACGATTCTATCTGTCGGTTGCCATATCTACGCAGTGTCTTGTTGCCAACTTGGTGTGTCTTCTTAATTAACCCCATTAAGCTCTGTGGGGCTAATCCAAACACGGGCTAAACAAGAGTTGCACAGTACATTTAAGGAAGTTAATAACCCATTTTAGAACCCGTCCACGCAGAATAAACAAAAATGATAATTTGACCTACAGCAGTATCTATTATCGTGTCTGTTACCAACACACTGGCTTATTTCGGAATACAGTATAGATCTCGGTGCTAGGCAGATTTTTCTACACTTTGACTAAGACACTGGTCTCAAACAGACACAGACATTAGGAATATATTTGCGATGTCATAAAAAACAATCTTTCCCATTCTGGGAGATCATCCACTTTTAACTTCCAGTTCCATGTACAGTCGAACCTCTCTATTAAGGACACCTGCGGGACTGACATGTGCTGTCCTTAATAGAGAGGTGTCCTGATTAGAGATGTCAAATTGAATGGAAACACCCAATTTGGGACCAAAGCTAGTCTCCTTAATAGAGAGTTTGTCCTTAATAGAGAGGTGTCCGCTAAGAGAGGTTCTACTGTATATAACACTATTCGATTTCAGAACCTGCTCACTAATGCAAGTAAGACCACCAAAACGCTTTTGAATCGACTTGGTGTGTTTACGATGACGGCATTCCACGCGTTGGTGTCGGCAAGATCTCCTATCGCTGCTGCTAAATACTACAAATCATCAAGGAAGAAACTTCGGCAGCGGCCAAAGTTAAAACGGTAAATAGTTCAATGGCATTGTTTGTGTCGAGGTCATGCAGTGACGTCATTCGCACATCCGTTTTTGACGTCAATACGTGACATTGCCAAAAAGTGTGCCACATGTGGTAAGCATCTTGGTGAACATTTCACTATGTCTGTTGATGTGCCATTGCCCACCACGGGTGTGAATGACATAAATTGACTTCTAAAATGGTGTCTTTTTTCTGATGACGTCATTTGCACAGCCTCTGTAGGAAGTTTCAACATGTTCAGCAAAAAGGTGAAATGTTGAAAAGGCTTATCTGTTGATTTGGTTTTTTCTCACATGTCTCAGTCGTGTGATGATGTAAATTCTGTTTCTAAGTGCCATGTATAACATAACATGGAGTGTTTAATTCTTATATATAATCACCTTGGTTGCAGTGTGTTATTGTATTATATGAAACGTACATTGGGCGTTGTTTTGGCTGCAGCAGATTTGATGTCGCAACTGTAACTGTTTGGGTTGGTACAAAATCTGGAAGCAGTCAAAAAGCAGTTTATTCTTTCAGCCCTGGGAGGTTTTTGCCCGCGCAGTGCCCAACTCCTGGGCAATTTTTTCAGCAGTGAAAGTACACATGAGGAATTCCGCTTAACGCTCAACACGCCATCTTTGAACAACTCTACACACTGAATATTGTCTACTAATCAAGCTGATTCATGTAGAATGGCTGCAGATGGCGTGGCGATTGCTTGAGATTGTCAATCGATGATTTTTCGTTGACTATTGACCCTGCCGAGATATCTCGACCGTAGGCGATTTGAACATAAACATCCTGCCGAGATATTTCGGCCGCAGGGCTGAAAGAGTTAAAATTACATTTCGGTGTTTTATTGAGGTGTTTTAGAAGAGAAGATGATAAAGGTAAAAAGGTACAATTATTGCCCAGTACAATTACACACGTAAGTATGTTTAGCCCCTGCAGTGTTGAATAGAGCTGGTAAACTCATCAGTGCGCATCGGAGCTAGATTGTACAGAGGCTATAATTGTACCATCTTACCTTGCCTGGAATAAGGCGACTCCTTATTGCTTTGGGGTCGATGAACCAACAATAATTGCGCTAAGATATGGTTCGTGTCGGCAAACCGTCTGGTTAAATGTTATCAATTCCTACGTAGGTTACCCCTGAGATCCTCCCCTAATGAATACGAGTTAGTCAGCCCTGTCAGGTAGGATTGTGTGTATCAGTGCTGTTTATATGTTCTTGTCACAAACTCAAAGTTTGTCAGTCATGATCCAGTGCTTTGTTTGTGCTGTCACTGGTATTTATGTTTGATTTCAGACATAAAGTTCTGCAGTTTCAGTTCAGGTTCTACATTCAAGAGTTGGCCCACTCTGAGGATTTGGTTTATGATGTAACTCATAATTATCCAGTGATTTGTTTATTGTTTGTTTGTTTGTGCTTCACTAGAAATGGTGTTTGATATCAGTGATTGTTTGTTTGATATTACTGACAAGTTTGCTAGTTGTCTCATATGTGGCTAATGCTGCTAGCTACTATGCACTAGAACCCTGGTTCGATCCTGGGTGAACCCAGTATTGAATTTCTGGATGAACTGGAAAAAACTGAGGTTCCTTGTAACTGGTGTCTATACCAGGGCAAGCAAACGACCCCACCAAATGAAAAACATGACTTGCGATGGATTCTACCTCTGGCTGAAGACTGGGTCACCAGGCCAATTGGCACATAACCATAGTGGCATGTGAGAACCACTCATCCTGCCTTGGAGGAGGAACACTCCCTGGAGGATAACATCTCCGAGTGCAGAGTGAACACTTAGGAAGATGAAGAGAAATTAACAAGTTGCTGGCTTTCAAATAAATTACGTAGTTTTATGCTCATTGTCAAACATGTATGTCACTTGTTTTAAGTGTTAAAAAATCAGGAGCATTATTCTAAATTCCAGTGGTTTGTTGTTGGTGCTTCACTGATTGTTCGTTTGATGTAGTTGATTGTTTGCCATCACTGATAGTTTTAAAATGTCACAGATTGTTTGCATAAGTTTCAATGACCAGGTTTAACAGTCTTGTTGGAAGTAACATTCCTTGTTGTTCACGGTAGTTACCGCATACAGTTGTGTCTGGCATTGGTCGGTCAGTTACCGTGTAATTGGTCTTATCACTTGTTTACTGCTGCTTTACCATGTTTACCGGAAACGTTGTTTACCGGAAACGTTGTTCCATGTTATAATGTCATGGTCGTTTTCCAGTTCTAGTCAGAAGTAACATTTCTGGTTGTGTGCAACAGTTGCGTACTACAATGTACATCAGCTATAGTTCATTCTTAAGAGTTTGTTGGTCTACGCTGCATTGGTATTGCATTATTTGTAATGCTCCTTTGAGAACTTGGAATCAGCACCACAGCCGTCAGAAGTCAGAACAAGATGGCCAGATTTTGTATCCGGTTATGCATGCACATTGATAAGTTACCAAGGTAAATAAGCAGTTGCCAAGGTATACTAATTCATGTGAAGTGTAACCAAATACATAATGTCAAGAAAAAATTACTGCCTACCACAGTGTTGATTCCGTGGCATCAAAGGATGCATTGTTTTGGCTGCATTACTGGAAATGTTGTTATATGTTATTGATTGTTCGTTTGATTTTCAATAATATTACAAAGGTCGTCCTCCGGATCGTCCTCGATTGAATATGAGTCGGTCAGTCCTGCAAGGTAAGATGAAGTGTGATATTTGGAGCTATTATGTTCCTGTCAGAATTTACAAGAAGTCGACCAGTCACTATCCAGTGGTTTTTCTGTGCTATCACTGAACATTTTTTTGTTTGATTTCACTGTTTGTGATATCACTGTTTGTGCTGTCACTTTATGATATCACTCATTGTATATCACTGTTTGTGATTTCATGGTTTCTGATGTCACTGTTTGTGATATCACTGTTTGTGATGTCACAGTTTGTGATATCACTTTGATATCACTTTGATTTCACTGTTTGTGATATCACTGTTTGTGATATCACTTTGTGATATCACTCATTGTATATCACTCTTTGTGATTTCATGGTTTCTGATGTCACTGTTTGTGATATCACTTTGTGATATCACTTATTGTATAATACTGTTTGTGATTTCATGGTTTCTGATGTCACTGTTTGTGATATCACTGTTTCTGATGTCACTGTTTGTGATATCACTGTTTGTGATGTCACTGTTTGTGATGTCACTTTGTGATATCACTCATTGTATATCACTGTTTGTGATTTCATGGTTTCTGATGTCACTGTTTGTGATATCACTGTTTGTATTGTCACTGTTTGGGATATCACTGTTTGTGATATCACCAATTGGTTTGTGGTTGGATTTTCACTGTAGTTTCTCAAACTATGGTGACTTAACCATACCTTTGACATCTCTTGTTGTTTGCAGTCACTTCTGGACTGAGTTTGATAATGGTCTTGCAGTCACTATCCAGTGGTTTTATGTTGTACTTTCAAAGGATATCACTAATATGGTTATTTGTTCAGTTTACAATCACTCACTTCACAGTTGTAGTCAGCAGTAACTTTTCTTGTTGGGAGCAACATTTTTGTAATTTGTATAGCAGGCATCTCATTACATCTTATGCAAAGGATAAAGCAATGCAGACTTTAAGTGTCTTTCTCAAGGACATAAGAAACTGCAATGATCATTCCGGGAGTTGAACCCACAGCCGCCTGGTAGTGTGTCGAGTGCTCTTATGGCTATGCCACAGGTCTCCTAGTCCAATTCTTGAAATTAGCAAAAAGCAGTTGTGCCAGAATTGTGGTTACAAGTTTTACCCACAGAGGAGAGAATTTTGTTTCACATGGCCGTGATTATAATCGCAGGTTGGAGGAATTAAAACACTGGTTAGTGCGGGGGGGGGGGGGGGCACTCAGAGGGGTGCTCAGTGGTGACTTTAGCATGACCTGTTACAATCTCAACTATCAAACAAGTTGAACACTTTTTGTGAGGTTGCTCAAGGTTTTCAAAGCGATGAGAGTCAATACAATGATGCCAAAGATAGTTTTGTGGTGATTTGAGATTAGGCATGGTAGGCTCACCGCCTTATCACTTAAGCACCTTGGTAAAATATTTGACATCCTTGCACAGATTAACATTTAAGATTGCCGTCTTTGAAAATTCAAGATGGCCTTAATATGTTATGAATGGGGCTGTCTCTGCTGACAGATGGCATGGCCTCTCAGTGCCCTTTAATGTGTATTGAGCATGTTTTGAGAATAGCTAAGTGTTGGCACGGTCTGTGGTCAATTCATTAACTGGACACAAGATAGCATCTTCCTGGTGTGTCTTGAGCGGGGACAGGTGACCTAACGACCACCAACAGGTGGGCCATGGTCAAGTGGTTCGGGGACAATGGTTGTGGAAGTTGACACTCTTTTTTCGGTTGTCTTCTTGTGGTGGGCAGTGATGCCAATCGAAATAACGGGTAGATAGATTTTCAACTGAGGCTTATTATACTTGGCAGAATGGTGAAATACAAGAATGCTTCAAGACATTAATCAATTTTGTGGTACACTATACTTAGCAGAACAGAACTATTTCTACATTCTGCTAAATATAATAAACCATCAGCTATAAGATGAAATTGCACATTTTAGGCCTTGCATGCAGTGATCTTTTTGAGACAATACCAATCAAGTTGGTTCAAGTTTTGATTTTGGTCAGGTGCTTAGTTTTGCTTTTTTTAAAATTTGTAGACATAATTTTGATTTATTAACTAAAGTATTTACAGGTTACAGAAAGATACAAGCCCAGGGCTGACGCAATGCATTATTAGCCCTGGGCATAGAAACAAAATTTAACAATACAGATATATACAGTAATGGCAATGTAAACATAAAAATCAAAGTATGCCTGCATGAGGAAAAAAATTAAGGAATGTTATGAAATATAAAGAAAAGAATAGAGAAAGTATTGGTGAGAAGCTAGAGATGTCAACATTGATTAATTTTTTAAGGAAGTTTTGCTTTGCTTTGTTCAGTTTTCGTAATAGCAGGTTTCCTTGGTCATAGATTTTCAATTTCATTCATCAGTCTGCAAATTATTCAATCATTGTTGAACACCTCATTAAACATCAATCAATGTCTAGTCCCAATCAGCAATTGTGACGAATGCCTTTGTGGATGACAGCATTGGAGCATGTTGCAAGCGGCACTCAAGTAGCGTGTTGAGATAATCGCCAGGTCCGGCAATTAACTCAGTCGGACATCGCCACGAGACTGACCAGTTGTCAGAGTTTGTCCATCTATTAAATTGTGACCTGTTTAAACTGAGTAACTTTCACACGCACCGAATGGCAGCATCTGAGTGGTCAATTGTAATTCTGACCACCGCTGGAGAGTGCTGAAGACAGGGGCAGGTGCTGGTCAATGACGGAGGTACTGCTTCACCATTTGTGAGAGTAATTAGCCCCTGGACTCTAGCACCAGACAGACAAAGACCAAGTGGTCATTTGTGAATTTCGACCAATGATAAAGTGTGCCCAGGACACAGGCACACGCTGGACAGCAGGAAGCTTTATGTCTGCCAATATGAGTCTATTTAAGCCCCGAACTTGGCACTTGCCAAGACTTTAAGCCAGACCCTGGCACAAGCCATATCAATGTCCCTGTCGCCCCTGATGTCACGAGGGCATGGGATGCCATCCTTACATGTCCCGAGGGGAGATAATCTGTTATTTTCTGCTTTGTACCCAATTGTTGGACCAGCTCACCATAACTGACATGTGTCTGACCACAAGACTTGACCAAATTGCACAACATTTGCTTTTGCGAAAGTTAAATTTACCTTTTGTCTGGGTGTTGAATTTGTAATGAGTCTTTGGCTCCAAACAATCTCATTTTATGTCCTTTGTTCCTTGGTTTTTAGGAGTCGAATTATATCTCCCCTGCTGTTCTGTATCGGAGTTTGAAAAACGGTTGCATTTTTATTGTTTGAAGCCTCTAGTGAGGCTGTGTCTCAAAGCAGGTGGTACAGCATGTCTATCTGTTGTGGAAAAAGCGGTGCATCATCATCATCATCATCATCATCATCATCATCAGTTGACTTATGCAGCAGGCCACAAGCTTCCCCCAGCTATCCCTATACCGACCAGAGTCCTCAATTTGGTGTTTCGTCAGCAATCTGTCTCTATCACCTGGTGGTGATTGCGTGTAAGACCGGTAGGAAATTTGCTGACAGAATTGGCTTCCCCTGCCAAGTGCTGGCAGGCAGCTGGCTGTACCAGACCTCTTGCTTTACCAAAAAATGGCATATGGCATATTCATTGATCGCATACATATCATAATTTCTGCAGAGTAAGTCAACAGTGGTTCACCTCTCACCTTGAAGTACCAATCACATTAAAATCCATTTCAGACAAAAAAAATGATGGAAAAAAATTGTGGGGTGTTTTCTTCGGTTTTTCCTCAGCCCACAACAGATGGCAGACGTCTGGAGTTTGAGTGCGGACTCAAAATAACAAATTTGCAGTTTAATTCAAGGAGCTGGCAAATACGATTAAGTCACCAAGATCAAAGGTCACAGCCTTGCTTGGTGGTCTTATAAAATGGTTTTATCTTTGGAAAGCCAATTAAATATATGCTATTTCAAGTATTTGGGAGCCATTAAAAGTTTGTTTGCTTATACTTGAAGTACTTAAACACGATTGTTGGTGATTCCGATGAATTTGGTTTATTGAATGCTTCAGCATAATTTGGTTATTTTAAGAAATTCTTCAGATTTATCAGTTTTTACCTGAAAACTGAGTTATCTCACAAGCTCCTGAACTCAACCTTGATTGTGCAAAATTCACTTTAAGTTTATTGTAGTTGTCAAGGAAAAAGGGGTGCCAATTATGAGAATATGTTTTGGTAAATTAAATTTTTGAAGTGTTTGCAGATCTGCTTGTTTTTTTCCCCACGCCATATTAATTGAAACAAGGGGATACAGGAGTGACTAATCAAAAGAAGATATTGTTTGATTAATTTAAAGGCTGGGGGTGTCGATTGGCGGATTAATATTTGAATTATAAGAGTCTTCAAAATCCATGAGGGATGAGAACTTATCACTTTTACAAGGATTGTCAATGAGACTGGGTGTGGCAAAACCTTTGGGATCTATTCATTGATAAGCTCTGACAAAAAGTGTTGAAAAATTTGGCCTCATTTGATGGTTTCTTTGGTTGTGCCTCTTGTGGTTCATTGCTGATTGTGGCCTTTAAATGACCACGTTACCTTGCTTGTTGTGGTTGAGCGAAATCATCCATGAAGATTCTAGCTGAGAAATAGAGCATGCCGACTGTCAGAAATCTCTGACATGTCTGAAGTTCATACTTTGAAAAAGGTGTCAGATTTGATACAACCGAAGTGCCTCTCCTATGTGAGATTATTTTTGCAGCAATCTGATAATCATTGCATGTGACTAAATTCTCTCATCTGTGATAAAAATATCCAACCGCAGACAAGCAATCTTTAAGTCACTTGTCACAGCAATAATTATCCCGCACGGCAGCAATGAAATCACTCGTGAAAATCACTCGTCATTTTTTTGACATTCTCATCAACCAGCTACACGTACAATCTGGGGGTGCTGCCCCAAAACCATTTCTCCCCATTTATAAGTTATAATCTCAGTTATAATCTGTTATTGATTAGACTAACAAAGGCCCCCCTCTGTTACCATTATGGACCACTAACCATCAGTGAGTCAACAAACCAAAGTGGTCGACAATAAGGACTCATGGACCTCCATTGTGCCCACATGTCATCAGACTCACAACTCCACTTAAGGCCGTTGCACACTAATTTGGACCTAGAATTCACACATTGATATGTACAAGATGTACTTCTTTTCTCCCTCAAGTTCAGTTGAAATGAGCCAGTCAGAATTTTCACATGGACTTGAACTTAGAATTAGTACATTGATGTATACAAGATTTGTTTCATTCTACTCAAGTTAAGTTGAAATTAGCTGTGCAGAATTTCCACCCTAACGAAATATAAAAAATGTACAGTTATATGCACTTGATTCATTGCATGTTAAGTTCTTGTTAGGTGAAATCATTTCCTCTGACATATACCCGGTTGATTATTCAGTGACACGCTTCTGTAAGTTTGATTAAACATGTGGTAGCCCTGACATCTCGGCAGTCTCACGTCGCTGCTGATGCTGGAAAGAAGGGTCGTCCATTCTGATATCGAATCGCGAATGGATTTGTGCATTTTTGTTTGTGGCGGTTTCTGTTGTGAATTTCTAACTTGTTGAGTGTGAATCAGTCAGTCTCTGGATATCTCCTGATATAAACGCAATATGTGTCTACTTTATTGACAGTTGTGTGTTATTTTGTTTGTGGATTATATTGATATTCAAGTGAGGATATTAGGTTGTCTGTTCCTAGTATAAAAAGGACTGGTGTAAACATGAGGACCTTTCCCCTTTTTCGCCTTCGTAAGAAAACATTGAAAAGGCAAGTATTACAGTGCAGTAAAACCTCTCTATTAAGGACAACCTCGGGACTGACAAGTTCTGTCCTTAATAGAGAGGTCAAATTGAATGAAAACAACCACTTTAGGACCAAAACTAGTATACTTGATAGAGAGGGTGTCCATAATATAGAGGTGTCTTTTAAGGAAGGTTCCCTGTTTATGAAAAGTAATGGGTGGTCGCAGAATCAGTGTGACACAGATTATATCAACACATTATATCCAAAAATATCTCAACAAATGTGCATGAACGCCCCTGCTAAATATCGCCCTTTATCCTGCAAAAAGATTTACAAGATCTTAAAAAACTTCTGTAAAAAACTCATAGATTACATCAGGATTGGTTAAATCAACATTCATGGCACATTGCTATACAGTATAACCAGCTGATGCCATAGCACTCCTTCTTGGACATCCCAAGGGACCTTAAGGGCTCACAGATGTACTTTAGGGTCTCCCAGGGGTACCTCAAGGACTCACATCAATGATTCAGTCACGTTTTAATTACCTATGATTCACCCGCAATGATCACACTCCCTGGTGCCATTTGACATGAGTGCGAGGTAATTCCTTCTTGATATATTGATAGAAACAATGAATGACTCCATAATGGTGACATTCGTCATGATCGGGAGTCCTCCCTGAATGTTATGCAACCAAGAGCAAGCGATCCTGTTGGAATTTCCTTGGCGTGTGGATTTGTATTCTCTCGGTTATGACAATGCGAGTTGATTAATCAGTTATGTTGGTGACGAGTTGTTTTGCCATATGCAAGTAAGTCTCATTCCATTTGCATGGTTTCTGCATCTTTCAATCCTGTTAGTGCCGGTTGCACTTGATAGGAATGAGACTGTCAGTATTGGCTGCCATTTTTACCATTATAGGAACGCATATTCAAGTGTTGTATTTTGACTAGCCCCTATTTAAAAGTGCTTGAGACAATGCTACGTAGGGTTCTTCAGACTTGAATGTGTGTTGCTAATAGTCAAATTGGCAGCCATTACTGTACTCCCTGCCCCAATTTGAGATACGCATCCAGTGAAGGATGCAACTTCTGACTGTGACTGTATCACAGTTTGTGACATAAGTTGACTTGGCAAGGCCTTAAGCCTTCAGGGTCCAAGATGCTGGAAACTGTGCCCCAAATCAAAAGGATTCCATTTGTCCCAGGTTCTATGTGCCCTGGGTTTTATATTTGTCCCAGGTTCGATGTGTCCCGGGTTCCATGCAGACAGCCTGGCCATAACCCTCCCTCTCAACTGGGGAGAGAAAGTACCCGGAATGCATAGAACTAGGACCTGAAAAACTTTTTGATTTGGAGACACATAAAACCTGGGACGCATAGGGATAACCCCCGCATTGAGAAGTTTGTCTGGTCTGGTGCAACTAAGGCTTGGCTCTGAATGTGTTAAATTATTGATGGCCATCAATAAGTATGTATATTATTTAATCTATTGGCAAATTTCAATTTCACAGGAGCATGAATTCTCAGTCATGATTGATAAACAACTCAACACTGAGGTATCAATGATGCATAAACAATGAGGCCTGTTTGTAAACAATGCAGAAACAATAAATAATACATAAAAGAAAATCTTAAGAACGTGCTGTAATCAGATTTTTGTAAAAATGTTGGCACGATTCAAAGCGATCAGTTAATAATCTCTGTCAAACCTTTTGTTGATATTTCAAAATACACTCCGCTGTTGTGTGCTCTTTGTCCATTAATTAGGATTCTAAATGTACTTGGTCACAGCACTGATATCAGTGGTTGCAGCAGTGCATTATACGCTGCTGGTATTTGTAATTGAAAATATGTCAAGTCTCGTTCATCACGGTAGCCCCTGGTGTCGAAACGCAGGACTGATGGCTTAAAAAATATATCAGTTGTTCTTTCTGAACACTTTTAGAATAGAAATTGATATGCAGTTAGCAGTCTTTCATTGTCGGATCTGTAATGCTGTGGTGGACCTCAAATCATGTCCAAAACCCTGCCTAATAACTTCACAATGGCAATGTTTATTTCTGTTTAGCTTAGCGTCAAGGAAGTAGCATAAACACGGATGGCATACAGTCCAAATCACAAGTGACCTCCGTCCTGCTTCGCATGCGATATGCGTGCCAATGACGCACCAGTGACGCGCTTTATCTCTCTTATGTTTCGTATAAATTACGTGTGACTTACGCACAACCTATGTGGTGGGTAGCGTGTCTATGATGTGCAGCTGAGGTGCCAATGACACGATTTATGGGATGTCATTTGGGATTTGGACTGTACAATCAACACGGATGACGGCATACATACATGTAGCTAGCCTTAAAGGGGGACTATAGGCAGGAGCAGAGAGGCAAATTTGGCCATCTTCAAGTGACTAGTATACACATTAAGGGCCTTGGTCATGTCAGACTCAGCACTGAATATATTCCTCATACAAGCGTGAATCATTTCTATGTACTGTGAGATGTGAGAGACCCCTATTGGCGGCTTTGTGTAACTTTATCTTGCCTGCCTAGCTGCTGCCTATATTGTTCCTTTAAGTTCACGTTTGACGTTTTCCAAAAAAAAAATCACGCTCACGAAAATTTCACATTCAGTATACATCGCTTCCATCCAGCCCTGAAAGCTTCGTGAATGGCTTGCACATCATAATTAACGCTGAAAGGGTGGATGTCGTCCTGGGTGCCGACAAATGTTACCCAGGTTCGAGATCGACTGGACAATAAGCACCCTGGGTGCCATTACACTAGACAAACAGCACCCAGCTTCTTCTTCTACACTTTTTCTATACCTACAACCGAGGTTGGCCCAACGCTCACAGAGGTCACGTGTCACGAGAACCATCATTTTGCAAGATGGCGACCGTCCCTGTTTCCAACCGGGCTCTAAAAACCTTTCTTTCATCAATTCCATCTTATTCAAACGGGGTATTCGTCTCTAAGGGGAGAGAGATAAAGAACGATTAAGTCGAAGTTGTTCAGGGTGAGGAAGGGCCTGATTTTAGGCTGAAAATCTGGTCTTTTTAGCTCAGCTGACAAAGTCAGCAGAGCTAGTCAAATAGCTATTCAATTGGTGTCCGTCCTTCCATCCAGCCATCTGTAGACAAAGTTGGGCATTTTGTAATCATACAACCGAGGCACTTCAAATCTAGTCTTGCTTATAAACACCGCAGAAAATGTTGCTTACGGAAAAAAATTTGGGCGATTCGACTCAAATTCAGCTCCCCAGGGGGCAAAATGCGTAAATGAAAAAACAATTTTTTGACGCTCTATTCCAGCAGATAAAAGCTTGCAATAAAGTTGAAAAGGTCTTCATGATACAGAAGTTTTGATATAAAATAGATTAGTGTCGATTTATATCACCAGTTGGCGGTAGTGAGCAAAACTGTTGTTTGACCCCGGATGACCCCGCTTTAAATTTCCCGCCGAGATTACCTGGAGAACTATCATCAAGAAAATGGCGGCGACCTTTTTATTTCTACCGGAGCGATGATTTGTAAGTGACAAATTTTCTTATTTAAGCCTTTACGGAAATGTATTTTGGTACGAAACTTCACACGTTTATAGAAAAGATCAACGAGAATGTGTTCAAATGCCCTCATAACGATGAGTTCAACGGAATTGGGTCAAAACAACCTTCGAATGGAGTCAACTTTCTTTGCGAAATTGAAGCGACGACCTCATTATTTATCGTAATTTATGCAGATCTGAGTCCAGCTGATGGGTGATGTTCTGATTTGTGTTCAAACTATTGGAAACTTCGGAAATTAGTTCTATTAATTCTACTATTCTGCAGGAGTATATTATAGCCATTGATGTTGACAGCTAAAAGCACGAAAACTTTGTTGTTGATCGTCGGGGCGGATTGATATGTGGTTGTGCGTCCAAGGTGATTAGGTCATTCAGTTAGTTTGAGAAAGATCATGATCATAAAGATGCGTGTTGTGTTATCATAACCGGAAAATAAGTTGAAGTTATTATTAGTACTACGATTCTTACATGAGTAAAAAGTAGACGTTTTAAGCAGCACAATAATGTTACTTCCGTAAAAAAAACTGTCAATTCTCCTTACCACAGAAGCCAAGCCATTGCTGTTGTAGTGTTAAGTTATGCAGGGGCTTAATCAATTACCTGCACTCCCTGTGGGGTGAATAACATTACCTTTTGAACAGCTGGCTGTAGGGGGATGATTGGAACAGCCGGTATACCTGCTGACCTGCTGAACCCAGGTTAATGTTATTTTCAATCCACGATTGCAGGTCACCTGATTTTCGAGATTTCGCGGGAAATGAAATTGTAAACAAACGCATGTGTGCAGTTCAAATGTAAACAAAAATGTATTTTTGGTACTTTTGGTTGCTGGACTTGGGTTTTCCCGCAGTTAGGAGCTGGGGTCAAATTGGTGGTCAATTGTTTATGGGTGCTGTTTTAGTCAGAGGTAGCCCTTGATTATGAAGGGATTTTCAAATTAAGGTGACCATGGTCTTTTTATGTGCTCACCACAGCTTTCAATACTTGATGTATATGAAGAGGTGTGCGGAACCTGACATGGCCTTACCAAGGAGCTCCTCACGGTGCTGAACTTCTAGCTTGCCTGTCGACTAAGGCAAGGCATATTGACATTGCCTCATCATCTTTATCGGACCAATTGATATACTTTTATATGCACGCATACATCACGCCATTTCAGGGTCCGAGTCTGTAGACAATTGGTTTGATTAATTTGTCTCTTCGATATTGCTCCTTTATTGCATTAGATTTTCATCGCAATTCAATCTATTCAAGATGTAGCCAATTTGAACCTGTCTGCGCCAAGGATAGATCGACTCACTAGGGATATGCAGTAGAGCACAATGTCATGACACTTTGTATTGTAAATTCCAACCACCTGCAGGACAGGTCAATTTCTCTCAATAAAATTAATTTTGTTGACTCCTGTAATCTTTACCTTATTAAAAAAAAGACAGTGGTGTTAGTCCCAAACTGGTAATTTCTATTTATTTTGACCTCTGTTAAATCAGGATACCTCTCAATTACAGACAGCATTTTGTATCCTTGTGCTGTACAACCCAGCCTGGACATACCACAGTTGTCCATGGAGAAGTCTCATCCTCTCTGACACTTCTTTTCTGTAAAGCTACCGATACAACATACTGAACTAGGGATATATTCCGTTGCCTCCTGTAATATTTACATACCATGGCTGATTAGTTCAATCATATTTCATCCAGCTGGCAGCTCTGCATTGGAAATTTTAGTGGTATAACGTGTTCTCTTGACCTTCAAACAGTAGTATAAAGCCGATATTTACTACTTTACACTCTCAGTCCTATGTTATTAGGTCATCCAGCTGAGCGCCAGGCCCTTGGGCCTCTTGTTATTTCGCGCACTGCTAATGCCACAAGTACCACGGCGCGAGATAAAAGGAGATTGCAAGAAACGTCCTCGTCCCTAAGATCTGTAAGCCAGGCAAAAAGAAGCTGGGTGCTGTTTATCTAGTGTAATGGCACCCAGGGTGCTTCTTGTCTAGTCGATCTCGAACCTGGGTACCATTTGTCGGCACCCAGGACGACATCCACCCTTTCAGCATAGTTAACCCTTGCTAGCCTTAATTGCTTTTTCACTACACCACTGCATCAGCCCTAACAAAAACCCTGTTTATGGCATCATCATGTTTAAATAATAAATTTTTTCTCGTCTCAAATATTCCACTGATTTCACATCCATAAACCTTTGTCCCCTTTGTCACAAAAGTCAATAAGTTGACAAGCCTGATGAATCATAATTCTCTAGTCAATGATGGTAAATTTTCAAAAATGTTCTGTTCATTCACCTGAATGAAGTCCTGCAATTGATTATTCACAAAAAAAAACATGTGGCGCTGATTAATAATTCTGATTGTACAAAACACCAACAATTTAACTACCTAACCACTTAAATGTGTGTTTTACCAACCCGAAAAGTGGTGGTGTCAACTTAATGACATTTCGAGTGGATTCTGGTCATAATGACATAACATGAGGTGTATGTTTGGTCTTCAAATATCATCCCGAAAATTGATAACTTTTGAATGATTCATACCTGAGGTTCGTAAAATAGTTTAACTTGATGGTTGAAAATGTATCCATTCACAGGCATAATTGGAAGCAAGTACAGTCCAAATCACAATTGACATCCATCCTGCTTCGCGTCAGTGACACGCGATTTGCGCGCCAATCACGCACCAGTGACACGCTTATCTCTCGAAGTTTCGCGTATATTATGCGCGACCTATGTGCGACCTTCACGCGATCTACGCAATGGGGAGCACATCAATGATACGCCACTGAAGCACCGATGACGCCATTTACAGGATGTCATTTGTGATTTGGACTGTATCTATACTTGATGGAAACTAAATCTGAAATGACATACTTATATAGGGCTGCAAAATAAAGGGGTTTAAAGACCCTTGTCCATGTTTGTCCTGTAGAAACAGTAATGGTTATTGGAAATGTCTTGCTTATTCTTTTGTCACAATTTCAGATTCCCTGTATGTTTTTCACGTTACTGGGAGTAAAACAATCAGGTGTCAAATTAATGGGGGTAAAAGGGCTGGGTGCTTAAGGAACCATCCCTTGGATTGTGATTGTAGCAAAAACTACCAGGATGATTTTCTGAAACTCGCATGGATGACACCACGACCCAAAACACTAATTGTGGTAAAACAATGAATGGAAATCGACCTAATTAATTTCTTTCGTCTTGCTTCAAATCCAAAAACGAAGGGTAAACAGTGGGAGCTTTGCATTTTTCGACATTCCATAAGAATCGCCATGACAATTAAACTCCCTAAGATAGTGAAAATGTTATATAGTTTTTGCTACAATCACAGTCCAAAGTACCCAACCCCTTAGATTACTAAAAGAAAGTCAAACTTGTGTCCTGAACATTCAAAAGACTGATCACTCGATTTAATTGTCTTCTTCCTATCTTTCCAGGTCTGACAAGGACGTGGTCGACTTGACGCCGATCGAGCATGACTCGGCCGAGGAAAGATTCGCCGAAAAGACGCCAAACATCGGCGACAGTCTCGTGCGAATCGTCACACCGGGTAAACAACAAATAGTGCTTCCAATACACGATAAGTTGACAGTCGAGGAGTTGCTCGATATGGCTAGCATGAAGCGGCGGTTGAACGAACGAGACTATTATCTTCGGTTCAGGAAGCCGAACTCTGAAGATTATCTTGCCGTTAAGAAGGATATGATAGTCAAAAAGTTGGTAAGGAAATGAAATGGTACCCTCATGG
The DNA here is from genome assembly GCF_910592395.1 of Lineus longissimus. Classification (NCBI taxonomy): domain Eukaryota; kingdom Metazoa; phylum Nemertea; class Pilidiophora; order Heteronemertea; family Lineidae; genus Lineus; species Lineus longissimus. Next base: position 11,996,528 of record NC_088312.1, read on the forward strand.
TTTAAAATGACTTACAAGTAGGTTCACTCAAACCCTACTGTTATGACCCAGAAATGCTGCGACCACCTGAGAAGGATAATAGCGAGGTTTAGCAGCATTCTGACTCCCACTCCAACTGAAGCCCTGAGACTGAAGAGTAGATGCTGTGAGTACCTAGTGGCAAGTACCCATCACATCATTTAGATTAAATCTAAATGATGTGATGGGCACTTAAATGATGTGATGGGCACTTGTCACTGATGAAACACTGTCATATGCGAGAGAATATTATGGCATCCTATATCAAATACGCGCGTAAATCGAGAATATTGAAGTCATGTTCCTATTGGTTATGATGACTCGAAGTACAACTTCAATATTCACGATTGATACATGTAAGCACTATAGATCTTTAAAAAGACACTGAACATTTCTACAGAGTGATGGACTCTGACACTGTTTCATGAGTGGAAAATATCCATTTCATCATGGTTGTCCATATGCCCAGTTTCAGTCGGAGTGGGAGTCGGAATGGTGCTAAATCTTGCTATTAACATGATTAAGGAAGGTGTCGCTGAGTTAGATATTGTAGGTGCTTCAGGCTTACAGTCTCTCACCTTGAGGTGTATGCTTCACTATGTTGCCGCGTGTTGGCATTTTCAATCGTTGCGTTAAGAATCGTTTAAAAGCAGTGCTCTTGGTGTTACTGTTTTATTGCATCACCGTATTGTCAATGATGAAAAGCATTGTCTGTTATTTGTTTAAATAAAAAAAGAGAACTAGAAAAAGTTGAAGCATTGAGATCTAAAACTGCTCAAATCAATGGTTTTTAACCTCTTGAATCCCAAAACTTGAAAATCCCAGGATGCCAGGGTGGTCACGTGGTTGCGAAATTGGGTCTGACTTTCACGATGTAAAGCGCCCGCATACAACCGCCAAAGTCCGGTACCGAGGCGCCATCTACCCAGGTATGCTCTAACTGACCCTACTGTACATCAAACATGCTAAAACATGCAATAAACTAGCGTTCCAGCTCAAGGGAATAAAAATATCACTGACACCGACCTGTCGGTTGTTGGGAAAAAACATTATTTCAAAATGACCAACTGGTCAGTCACCGGGATTCAAGAGGTTAAAGAGGGACTCATGCAGTTTTTGTTCTCGGTTCTTAAATTGCAGTTTTGCACAGGCTGCACCATAGACTAATACCTTAGTTCATCCCTCACATTTGTTTTGATTTCTATCATTTAAGATTTTCGATCAAATCGAGCTCTGTCAGAAGATAGTCTTCCAGTGTGAACTACTCAAACCGGACCTGCGTGGAGATTTCGGCCTCCACATTGAGGCGGAGTTGTCTCATGACACCGTAAAGGAGGACGAACTCAGGGTGTTCATTAATGATGTCAGGAGGGGATCCTTAGCGGAGGGAAAAGGTAAATATCTTGCCTTTCATCATCATCATCACTATCTTTATTATCATCATCATCGTCATTATCACCACCATCCTCCTCCTTGTCATCATCATCATCGTCATCGTCATCATCATCGTCATTTTCATCGTCATTGTCATTGTCATCTTCATCTTCATTGTCATTGTCATTGTCATTATCATCTTCATCATCATTCGTCGTCGTCATTTCGTAAATCATGTATAACCCCATCATCAGGTCAACATGCTGGCCCTGATGTAGGCCCCATGAGTGCCTTTGTTTTTGTCAGAGAAGTTCGTGTTATCGTGCTTGCTGCAAAACTTTGGAACACAGAAAGTTTCCAAAAAGTAACATTTGTCAAAACATTCTTAGTAAAGGTCTTGGTGATCCATTTTAGATAACTGCCTGGCCTGTTTCCTTCAGAGAATATTTGGATAAAAGTGGCTGTTAGGGCTTTTGAAAATGCTGTAGAGATTATAAATGGGCCTTATATACCTCTTTTTACAGGTTTAAAGGCCGGCGATGAAATTCTCGTCATCAACGGAAAAATCGTCTCAGAACTCGACATGGTCTACATCGAGGGCATGTTCCAGGAGCGAGAGTCCGTCTGCCTGACTGTTCGTTCCTGTCGTTCCCAGCGGCCGTTCTCCGCAGCGCAACAGGAGCACGCCGACAAGTACATCCAGAACATGGTGGTGCCGCCCCCACCAAGCTCTTCACGTCTCAGCGATAAGACCATCGGTGAGCTGATAGTCCCCGCGCCGGTAGTACAAAGTACGTTAACGGAGCAAGCTCTCCACGAGATGCTCGTACCTGATCTGTCTGCGTGATGGTGCCACGAGCCTGCTTTCCTCAATGCTTCACGTACTGTATGCCGGCACTTTTACTAATAATCAAGCTTTTTTCGCAAGTTTTTGCACATCGATGCTCTTTTCTACAGTTTTCTACTATCCATCTCTAAACATGTTTAACCCTTTAACTGGCACTGTTGTCGAATTGCGCTGCGCGCCTATGCGTTTTTCACCATTGACAGGATTGAGTTTCATTGAAAAGATCGTCTGCTATGCAGTTTTCCCGCCTTCTGATAGATGGCGGGCAGGTAGTAGATTGTTTCTATGTCGATTTCGAGGATCAAACTCTTTCTGTTCAAGCTACAGTCTTTTGGGTTGAACAGGTTATGAAAATTAGAAAAAATATTCGGCAGTTAAAGGGTTAGGCCTTGGACTTTTTCTCTTCATATCTAAAAGGCTTCCACGAGACAAAGCAGATATCTCTATCTGTGTTTCTGATAGGGAAAGTGGTAACTAGGAAACTTGACTGCTGGGGATTTTGCCCTATTATATGGTTTAGGTTAATTGTCACATTGGTGTCAGGTGCATGTAACTTTATTTGCCACACAAAGTCCACTCGGGTCAGGAAACTTTGGATTAAGTCATCGTTTTCAAACCGATTGGGTTCTCAAGTCACTAATCAAACCGTCTTTTCATTTGCCATTTGCGAGCATTTTTTCTCAACTTTTTGATAATTTCCTGACTCATCACAAACAAACCCTCTCCTAGAACTTCAGAGGTCAGCTTTGCACTCGTAAATGTCCACAATTTATCTCAAGGCAGGTATAAATTGATCGGTCAGCTGTCCATCTTTCAAAAGCTATGGCTGGTACCCATATCAAATGCAAATTATGACACCCATATGAAAGAAAATGGCCAGAATACAAGGATGTGAAAATGACCTCGAAAAGTCAGTGGATAGCGTATCTTGATGTGGCACCTTTCTTGAATGTTTTCAATATCAATTCAATACTACTTTTTGCAAGATATGTGTAATTTTTGCTTTGATTGATAGTAAGATTACAAATTGATTTCTGACATATCAGTTGGTCTTGGTTAAATGAAAGATACATTCACAATTCACAATTCACAGTTTTGGTGTTTGACCGCTCAAATTAGTTTCACCTGATTAACATTGTGCATACATGTACGCGTGTGATGTCACTCTACCAACACAGTACAATATGTGACTATTTTAGCTGCTTTTGCTCAAGGCCTGACAACAGACCTTAAATGCAAAAAAGTCCAATAAAGTCCCATAAATTTCTGATCACACGACAAATTGAGTCCTGCATGATGTCTTAGGTTATGTACGATCAAGTTTTACGTCTGACGTCACTCAGCACTCAATGCATTGCATGATCAGAGGTATTGGAAAACATCAATTTTATTTACACTCCGAGCACTGATGTTGTTATGCCTTTGAGCGAAAGCGACAAATTCTGTATTGAAATATCACTCAGCTACTAGCTTTTATCAGTAACATTACTTTATAATGACCAGCAGCTACGCCTTCTAATATTTGTTCGGAGGCGTACTTGAGTGTAAACATTATCGCTCCAAACCCTTCAAGTCATCAAGGAGGGGGAATGGGGGGGGGTACCTCTTCTGATGTCACGATATCAAAAAGGCCCCATTTCGCAAATTCCTGATGCAATGTTCTGCCCTTGAATTTTCTCGAATCTCGCTAAAATATGGGCGTCTCTCCTGAAAATTCCCTCTGTTTTATTCGTCTATCACAGGGTCCCGAAAAAACACCATTCCCCTCCTCCCCAATCAAGGGACAGGGATGTGCTATACGCGCCCATCACCCATCCAATTGATAACCACGCTCAACATTGCTTAACTTCTAGCCTGGAGAAACCACGCCAACCATTAGGCCATAGAGGAATTCCTCCGTGGCTGGTGGGTTAAGCCGTGACATATGACTGGGGGTACAGTGCAAGGGATATGACTTCATGTTCGGTTCAAAGGAAACAATCGTGTATGATAGTCTGGCCCGTATATCTGTTTATTCTAATCTCGGAGCCCTGCCTGCTTCTCCCATCGTAATAGATATTTGCACCCCACTCATATGTACATTTCTGTGCCTTGTGCATTTCAGCACCAACGATAGAAGAGCGGTCCGATTCTCCACACTCTTCCTCAGTGGCCTCCTCCAGATCAGACAACCAGATCGCATCAGATCAGATTAGTAATCTACTACATGTATGTATCTTGCTTTCTCACTCACTTTAGAGGTCGATCAGTATTCTCAAAGATCAACATTTTGTAAGTCCTCTTATAGGGAGGGTGGGGTCTGCCAAAAGTTTGCAGCTTTCATCAAATCCAACATGTTCATACAGTCCAAATCACAATTGAAATCCCTTAATTTGCATCATTGGCCCGTCAGTGGCACCAATGACGCGCTACCTAGTGCGTAGGTCGCATGCAAGTCATGCATAGGTCGCGTGTAGGTTTCACATACATACACGCAAACCATAGAGAGATATGCATGTCACTGGTGTACCATTGGCATGCAACTCGGCACACACGTAACTGACGCAAAGTTGGAAGGATGTCAATTGTGACTTGGACTGTATCATCGAAGATTTAAGGCCAATGAAATTTGATTTCATGGTTCTTGGCAACAGATATCGCTCTTTTGCGAGGCATTTGCGACATCGATAATTCAAATGAAGACTGGTTTACTCATGGCGATTTTCTGCAATTCCTATTTTAACAATTTCCTTGCCGCTCAATTACAGTCGGCCGAGCAGGTGACCGATCTATGTCGGAAAGGGGATCGGGACAGCATTGGCGGTAAGGTGGCAGCACTCTCCGATGCTCAGCGACTGAGGAAGTGTATCATGGAGCTGATAGAAACAGAGAGGGCGTATGTCCAGGTAGTGACCGATTTTCTCCTTACCGGCAAATTGAACGGCCATTTCAAATGAGTTTGATAACTTTGGTTCGATATGGGTACTGTTTTTACTGCATAAAATACTAAATCATCCTTATTATCGTCGTCATAGCCCTTTTGCCAGATCTTTGAGGGATCATTTACTTGCCCTGGCTAGACACTTTGGTTCAAGGGACCATATAGCTATTATAGTCTCATCTGGCAGCGCCTCGAATATTCATGTGTTGTGTTGTGAAGATTGGCCAGAAATTTTAGTTCCATCCAGAAATACAATTATGGGTTCTCCCCGGGATCAAATTTGGGCCCTATTGCGTGGCAGCCAGCAGCGTTAACGACTCCTCCATTTTGTAATATGAATAAATAAAAAAAGTTAGCGACAAAATTTTGATCAATTGCTGAAGGTTTGCATATGACTTCGCACTTACTCCAACTTTTTAGAGCTGCATCTCCAATGATTGGATTCTATTCGTGATGCTACATTCATAATTAGATGAATCTTTTCGTTATGATTCTGTCAATTTCTGCATCTCTACTTCAGGATTTGAACAATTTGATTGAGCGCTACCTTGAACCTCTTAAAGCAGAGACGTTCCTTTCTAGTGAAGATATTGAACAACTGTTTGGCAATATACAAGAAATAGTGCAGTTCCAGCGTCTTTTCCTCCGGAGTTTAGAAGAGGCCATCGAGATGGAACCCGATTTCATGACCTTGGTGGATACCAAACAATTCAGGGTGAGTTCATTAGGGAGGTTTGCAGTTGTCAAAAAATTACGAAAAGCAATTAAGTTTATCACTCTTTGCAAATAAGAACCCACAAATATTGAGATATTAAACAGAGGTAGGATTTACTGGGGTGGACCTATAAGAGGAAACAAACGTTTGTATTGGAATATTTTTTACATGAGTCTGTTGACATTTATTCACCAATATGAAACTTTGACCCCCTTTTTTATGCAGTATTCGACGCAATTTCAGGATAATTGATAACATGATGAACATTTTATGCTTGGGAGTGGTCTCAAATCTGGTAAAACATTTCACATGTGTTGACAATCTTCACTTTAAGATATTCAACTTTGTTTCTTTTTTTACACACTAGTCGATTTCAGGATGATTGATAACATGATGACCACTAACACCTTCCTCCAATTACCATTTCATCATGTTGGGGGTTGTCTCTAAACTGGTAACACAGTTGGTGACTTACGCCAGAAATCAAGAAGTGAATAGACCTATTTGACAAGATACCTAATACCTCCTAAACCTCCTCCCAAGTATAAATTGACCTCTCTCTATCTTTGACGCACAGCCCTTCACCGATCACATGACTGCCCTCATGATCAAATTCGCTGGCAAGGTAGACAAATTTCTTGACAATGATGGGAGGAGGCGCGTTGTCGTGGAATATGCATGTGGTCTTTTTGAGGTGGTCCCTTGAAACTACACTTCCAGCTGTATATGTATTATAGCTTCTCAGATCACTCTTTTTTTCACCTGGCTGAGTGGCAGATATTCCTAGTAGATCTGATAATTACAGCCAATGCTTGGTCAAATCTTCTTAAAGTTTTCTTGGGTGACCCTTGTCCATGCCTTTGCACGGTCCTATCCAGAACATTCCTGCCCATTCCAAAGATTTTTTTTTTATCTTAGTGATTTCTGTACTTAGGATATGGAACTTCATAGTCCAAAGGTTTCTACTTCATGTGGAAACCTTGTTTTAGTGGTTTTACGCTTGATGATATATATTTTTTGTTGATAAATGTGGCTGTAGAGGTTCACTTTAAGGATGTAGGTGGGTTACAGATTAGAAGGGAACTGGCAGGCAGATTTAATGGGAGCTGGCAGGCAGATTGAATAGAACTTGCAAGCAAATTGAATGGATGCTGGCAGGCAAATTGAATGAGAACTGGCAGGCAGATTGAATGGAACTGGCAGGCAAATTGAATGAGAACTTGCAGGCAGATTGAATAGAACTGGCAGGCAGGTTGAATGGAGGCTGGCAGGCAAATTGAATGAGAACTGGCAGGCAGATTGAATGGAACTGGCAGGCAGATTGAATAGAACTGGCAGGCAAATTGAATGGATGCTGGCAGGCAAATTGAATGAGACTGGCAGGCAGATTTAATAGAACAGGCAGGCAGATTGAATGGATGCTGGCAGGCAAATTGAATGAAAACTGGCCGGAAGATTTAATGGGAACTAGCATAATGGGAATTTTCAGGCAGATTGATTGGAAACTGGCAGGCAGATTGAATGGGAACTGGAAGAGATATTGAATGGGAACTGGCAGGCAGATTTAATGGAAAATTGCAGACAGATTAAATGGGCATTGCAAGCAGATTGAATGGGTATATTAGCTGATTAAAAGGGATCGATTGAATTTCTCACCCCCTATATTAGTGTCTAAATTTGAATCAGATTGAACTGAAAAACTTAACTGACATGCCATACTCAGCCTCTTCAATTTATCAACTAATTTTATCTGTTTTTTTCAGCGCATCTTATTTTCGCTTGGAGGTTCGTTCCTCTACTATGCGAACCACTTCAAGTTGTATTCGTCTTTTTGTGCCAGCCATTCGAAGGCCCTCAAAGTTCTCAATCCCGGTAAGTTTGAGCAGACTTTGTAATTCCGGTAATCCTCATGTACGTGTATAATGTAACGTTTAAGGTTTGATCATAGGTACCACCATTTTGGCTGAAACTCGAAATCTTAAAGCAATTAGAACTCCTTCAAAATGAAGTGAATGCCCATTTAAAACATTGGAGGCTGTTCTCTCGAAAACATAGAACACTCCCACAGTTGAAATTGACATTCTCGCTACATTTTGAAAGTTCTAATAGCTTTCGGATTTCTAGTTCTAGCCAAAATGGTGGTGCGTATGGTCAACCCTTCAAGTGAACTTATCCCAGCAACCTGGTTCTTACTAAGGAATCAGGAATTGAACTGGAGGTGTTTGTTGAGATACCAAAACCAATTTTAGCTTTATTGAATTCTACCCGATTAGATTCAGAGGATATTCTCTTGGTTTGGATGTGTTTGAATTTCGTGGAGTAAAAGTTCATGCCACATTTTATACCTTGGTGTACAGGCCCATCATACAGAATTAAATTTTTTTAAAGTGTTAAAATTTTTAAACAAAATTGAGTTGTTGTTTTCTGTAAAATGTATCTGTTGAATGGGTATCTGAAGTTTGTTTTTCCATAATTTCATTTTTATTTTTTTCTAGCCCTTCATTCTTCGGATGATGGTAAGGGTGCATATAAACCAAAGTATTCATAAAATGTGGCCTGAAAATTGAATATTGTGAAATGTTCACAGTTTGCTGGTTATGATTTGCCTCGTTTGCCTTGTTTTGTAGTAATTCATATCAGATGATTTTCTTGATGTAACTGCGGACGGATGTTGCGCTAGAAAAAGTTGCTGTTTATTCATATAATTGTCTGATATTTACAATACAGCATACAGTCTAAATCACAATTGACATCCACCCTGCTTCGCGTCAGTGACGCGCAACGTACGCGCGATTTGTGTGCCAATGACCAACAGATACGCGCTTCTCCTTCTCTCGACCTACGTGTAACCTACGTGCTGTGCTGGGGAGCGCGTCGCGATATGCGGGATGTCATTTGTGAGCTGGACTGTAGTCAATCGTCATCAATTACCTCGAAGTCTCTGCTGCAACCTTCCAGGTGCTCAAGGAGCTGCTCATTCAGTGCCACACTTGATCCTCTCTGACGGGTAGCAACCCATTTGTGCTCCTCAGTTAACAGTAGCAACAGCACGGTTAAGTGTCTTTGCCAAGGACACTGAATCGGCATGTGGTTCTAGCTGGAGTTGAACCTTCGGGTTATATGAGCAGGCAACCTGACCATTACTCCACATATTCTTAAAGGTTGCCAGCAGAGCTGTACTGTAAACCAGTAAAAAATCTTCTTTTTTTTTTTTCGTGTTGGCAAATTCTTGCAAAAGCTCTATCCATCCCGACGTCAGCCGCCATTATTTCATGAAAATCATCTGCATTGTTTCAGCATGTTTCTACTAATGAATGATAAGCAAACTTTGCACAGCATTTTGTGATGTTAATCAGCACTTCGTTACCAAAAAATAAATACACTATAGAACCTGCAGGCCTAATAGTAAGCTTGTAGACCTTTAGATTAATGCATCTTCAATTACTATCTGCAGCAGTCAATTAGAGGTAGTATGCCTCTTGTTAGTGATTGCTCAAAACTACCTTTAGTTCTGCTGACTAAAGCACTGCGCAAACAAGCACTTTTTATTGCGATGACCTGCGCTTGAGCCATGACAACATGACAAGTGATTTCAATTCGGTGGCCGCATTCCAACTCTAATCATCACGTTGTCTTGGCGCTATTGCAGGTCGCGACAACAAATATATCTTGTTTGTGCAGCACTTAACTACCCAATTTGATGTGATGGGTCATACTTGCATAAAAACTAAACAGTCTGAGAACTTTTTGAAGATTTGTTATCTATTTATTTTCTTTTTCCATTTCCAGAGGCAAATGAAGCCCTTCGAACATTCCTACGCTCCCGCAACCCACGACAACAGCATTCCGCAACCCTCGAGTCCTACCTCATCAAACCGATACAGCGCATCCTCAAGTATCCGCTGCTTCTTAATCAGCTGAAGAGTCTGACGCTGTCCAACACGGAGGAGAACTATCATCTCAGTGGTGAGTCGGCTTACCAATAGGTGGCATCGGGTGGGGTAATGTCAGGATAGTGCTTGTTGTTTTGGCAAATTTTATTCCAAGTGAAATATCTATCCACGATATTTCATCGACAATCTAAAAAGGGGGAGTATCCATTAGGAAAACGTCACGCCAACTCCTTAAGGGCTAAAATAGGAGGCATTTCTGACTCTTGTGTCCTTTGACCTATTTTTTGGTGCAGTGAGTGACTTTCTCCTTTAATGTTAGATGCAAGGGGAGGAGTATGTGAATGACACTTTTAGTATAAAAGTCACTTGGTTATTGATGAAGCTAAAAAGTGCAGACGTTAACTTTAATCTTATCAAATCTCTCAAATATCTTGACATTACCCATTTCACCCATAGCCTTTATTTTCACTTCAATTTCAAATTGGGAAAGGGAATATCTCTGCAAATTATTAGTGTTCCGTAAACAAGCAATTTAGATGGCTGCGATTTAAATCGCATGTGAAGAAAATTGCCGTTTGCATTGATCATCGCAAACCTGAGACCTGTGATCGATATCAATCTCCAGTTTAGAGTTAGACCCGCAGACAAGAGATTTTTTTGTCGCACGTAGTAGCAATTGCAATTGCATGGTCGCAGCGATTTAAATTGCTCATTAGCGTCGATGTCAACTGTCAAGTACTTCAACCTATTACCACTCCTGCTTTGCATTCTGGGTGGCTATCTGCATTAATGAGTTGTGTCGGTAAAAAGCATGGATACTAAGAAATGAACTAAGACGAAAGTTTCCTTAAACCCTTTCGCTACAGGTGACGTGCATAGCACGTCATGTACATGGTCCCATGTTGTGCAGGTGACGTGCACAGCACGTCATGTACATGGTCCCATGTTGTGCAGGTGACGTGCACAGAACGTCATGTACATGGTCCCATGTTGTGCAGGTGACGTGCATAGCACGTCATGTACATGGTCCCATGTTGTGCAGGTGACGTGCATAGAACGTCATGTACATGGTCCCATGTTGTGCAGGTGACGTGCATAACACGTCATGTACATGGTCCCATGTTGTGCAGGTGACGTGCATAACATGTCATGTACATGGCCCCATGTTGTGCAGGTGACGTGCACAGCACGTCATGTACATGGTCCCATGTTGTGCAGGTGACGTGCATAACACGTCATGTACATGGTCTTATGTTGTGCAGGTGACGTGCATAGAACGTCATGTACATGGTCCCATGTTGTGCAGGTGACGTGCATAACACGTCATGTACATGGTCCCATGTTGTGCAGGTGACGTGAATAACACGTCATGTACATGGTCCCATGTTGTGCAGGTGACGTGCATAACACGTCATGTACATGGTCCCATGTTGTGCAGGTGACGTGCATAACACGTCATGTACATGGTCCCATGTTGTGCAGGTGACGTGCATAACACGTCATGTACATGGTCCCATGTTGTGCAGGTGACGTGCATAACACGTCATGTACATGGTCCCATGTTGTGCAGGTGACGTGCATAACACGTCATGTACATGGTCCCATGTTGTGCAGGTGACGTGCATAGCACGTCATGTACATGGTCCCATGTTGTGCAGGTGACGTGGATAACACGTCGTGCCCTTCTGAAATATTTATTCACCAGCACCTGGTCGCAACCTCTCTAAATGTGCCAAACACACTCGGTAATAATTAGTTTCATCCTATAAGTATAGATGGTGACACTTTCGAAAAGCTTCAGCCGTTCAGTTAAAAGTTAGCTTCACTGTTTATCATTGGTGTCGACTGTAAGCACATGGTGGCGCTGGTCGAAAAATGGCTGCCGCAGCGAAAGGGTTAATATTTGGTGTTTTTTGTGGTTGGTTTTCTTGAGAAGAAAAAAATTATCTTTGGTGATGTACAAATTGAAAATATGGCGTAAAGTATGATAAAATGCATGCGTGTCGTTGACATGGATTTAGTTTCTGACTGGGCACAGTGAAGTGCTTTGACCAAGGAGCGTTGCAGTAGATTTTCATTGCAAGTGAAATTAATCTTTGTTAACTTGATGCACTGATTTTTTTCAAAATGTATATAATCCTGATATCTTTGCTTTCTCCAGATTGTTCTTGTGCTACCGTTATTAAGTTAAACGGTATAAGTTTTCGTGAAAACTAAGCCGAATTTTGTTCATTCCAAGCTAGCATGTCAATAATTCTGCCAGCCGTTTGTATTTTGTTAACCCCTCCCGCAACTTTGTGCATGAGATATTCCCGTTGCCTTTCAAATTAACACATTTGTTGTCGACAATGTTAGACGAATTTGTAGTTTAGGGCTTGCTGACCAATAGCTCTGTTTTTCTGCTTCCCATAATAGACAATTTCCAAATTAACCAGTTCTACATTAATAAGATTGTGCACATGAAGGCTTTTCGTCAGCCAGATTATCTTTTTGGGAAGAAGCGGATTTCAGTATTGTTATTCACAGGGAGAAAATGACGTGACATCTCTGAGGTAGAGATTTTTTTGCTAAAAACGAAGCTCTGGTTGACGAAAATCACGGATGTGTGCGAGATGCTGTTAACCACTAAATTTCTACCAGCATTTTATTTTTGCAGAGTGTGCAAAAATACACTTGATTTGGGAAAAAATGAAAATTGCGAAAAAAACATTTTTTGGAAATTCAAAAAACCAATAGAAACTTATGAAAAAATGTAAATCTGCCAATATAAAAATATTTTTGCCTTAAGCTCATTAGCATTCATGAGTGTGAAACTAGGGCATTAGACTAGCAACTTCTTTCTGTGTTTTTGTTTTATTTCCCCTTCAAACTGATAAAACTTGACAAGTTTTGAAAAGCATGGCAATCCTTTCAAACCTCTGCTGTCATTATAATTTCCGAGAGAAAGTATTATTTTCAAAAAAAAACTTTCCACTTCTTCTGCTGAACTACTCTTTCCTTTTTTAGCCGCTATGGTGTCAGGTAGGAAGTGGTTAAACTACCCCCCTAAACCTTTAAACGTTAAAATTAGATACCAAGCGCAAAATGTACGCAAGTATGATGGCACACCATTTCGAATGGCGGCGTCGTCTGGTGGGGAGGTGTTGGAGACTCATAATCCAAATAGAAAGGATTCGCTACCCGACTCGTACACATTGCTTGTGATCTCGGGCAAGTCACTTTACTTGTCAGCTTAGTTTCAATTGCTATGTCCTTGGAGGGAAAGAGAGAGATTTTGCTGAGCAAATCATGTGTACTGGCCTGAGTTAACCCTTTCAATGGGAATTGTCGCTTTTTGACCGAAATTCAAAAAGTTGCCAAAAGAAATGCACTAGCCATAAAAAACTCCAATAGACAGAAGGCATCCAGAGGTGCCATCTGCCCTTAGACCTAAGAATGTGCAAGAGCTCAGTCGACAAACATGATTTGCAAGCCAAAGAATGGGTGAGATCTACGTTGGGCAAATTGTGCTTGTCAGCCTCACCCTGGAGAGTCGGCACCGCATATCTCCAGGGCAATACTTGGTTCCATTTGGTTTTGAGGTAGGATTTCCTGGAAGTGTCCACCAAATGAAGGTAACTTGAGCCTTGAATGCAAAGTTTTAGCATTTCTTGTGGGTTAGCAAGATCTCCTCAGGATTAGGGATGACGTTTCCGGGAAATCCTTCCTCGAACTGAGCTGAACGAGAGGAAGGTCCTCGAGAAATGTGGTGCTCATTCTCCTGGGTCCGTATGGAAAGGGTAAAAAAAAACTCCAGTAACCATCGACTTGGTTGGCAATACGTGTCTAGTCAGTCTGGTTAGTAACTGGTCTGCATGCGATGACCCAAACTTGTAAATACAACCTCCATGTTGATCACTCCTAGAGCTTTATTCATCCTGACACCTTGATAGAAAATGAACAATGAAGTGCTCTTACGCCTTTGTAAACTTAAATAACATTTATTGTTCTCATTCATTACAAAATGCCACTTTGTTGATATTCATGACGCCTTATCTTTAAAAAAAGCACAATTTATAATGTCCCTCACTTGCCCTGTGACTGATATCAAACATAAAGACCATGCTTATAGCAATTGGGAATCCATAAAATGTTGCAACAAATCTTAAACAGGGCCAAATTCAAAAAGGGCGTTTAGCTTAAAACAGCATTTAACTACTGAGAAGACAGATTCTGGCCCTTCATTTAAATCTTCACACAATATGAATAGGCCCTGAAACTGATTAGAGAGCAGTTGTACATGTCTAATCCTTAAACGCTCTTTATGAATTTGGCCCTGGTGGTTTGGTATTTAATAATAAACCATCATTTGTCCATTAAAAGAAGTTTTATCTAGTGCTACCTCGTTGCTCAAATGTATTGCATGGGAGACATATGGTGTAGATGCTGGTTAGTGTGTCTGTTTCACACCGGCCCATTACACAAAGAGGGGCCTTTTGCGCAGGCACCCTTCAACCTGCTAAATAATATCTACACTGTATTTCTGGCTAAAAAAGGGCCTTTGCCAGATACGCCAGTACCACCTAGGGTCAGACCAACAAACCATCTTGACAAAAGATCTTCACCGTAAAAGACGACAGACAATGCCTCAAAAGACGCCAGACAATGGCTTGAGAGGGGTGGTAAACATTTTCTGACACTCCTCAATTTCACCAGTCGCAAAAGATCGAGCAGGTCTATTGTTACCGGAAACCTATTCCCCACGAAGTACAGTCATACAAGGTACTGTGCTGATGGTGAATTCATACTTTTATCCCTGACCAACTAAGATGCATTTTTCACACCCGATATCTCGGGTTTTGGTCCTTATTGACCAATTCAAGTTAAATATGGTTGGTACCTGATGACGACTATCCTCAAAAACCAGAGTCAGTCGTATGCTCTTCCCTTCACATACGTTACTGAGCTCGGTCGTCAGTGCTGGGTGTTGGCCTAAAGGTCATGATGGATGCCGACAGTAAGCGACTGGAGTGCGAACTCACCTGTTTTCGTAGCAAAACAAAAATGATGTACCTGTTCCACAATCACTCTATTTTAAAACTTTTTGCCCAATTTTCAGAGGCGCTCAAAGGGATGGAAACAGTCGCCGAGCACATCAACGAGATGCAGAAGATCTATGAGGAATACGGCGCTGTCTTCTTCGAACTCATGAAACTGTACCGCGAAGCTCATCCAACACGAATAGTGAGTAGACGATACTACTTCCAATATTTCAACCATACTCAAGGTTACAGTACCCAAGGGTGACATCACTAAATGATGTTGCCGCGTTTTACTTACCAAGAATTGCTGTTCAGTCATATAATTGTCCGCACATCTTTAGACTTGTTAGATGTACTGGTGTGTCGAGGCGTTTTTACAACAACACTATGACTTTCAATCTGTTCACTGGATTTGAATGTACTGGAAATTGTCAACAGTTTCACCATGTCCACAATAGCTTCTTCAGGACTGACACTGTTCCCATCTGGTCTTGCTTTGGGGACCATACCACTGGAAGTTGCAAGATCGGATGTCCACTATGTCAGTCCTGAAGAAGCCGTCATATGGATGGTGGTGAAACTGTAGATAATCTCCATTCAATTTGAATCTTTAGATGATCAGGAATAGGTCATCGTTGGCGATCTTGCTTTGCACCAGGGTTGTGCTGTTTCATTTTGTTGGATTATGGATGTAGGGGATCTTTATATGTTTTGGATCGACACATACCTCATAATAAAATAAGAAGGGCTAAGGGCTGGTAGCCATGTTGCAGTTATGGTTTCAAAATACCCCCTTGTCTTCAGATATTAAAGAAAGTAACTGACTGCAGTGGTAAAAAAATCACCTTTCTTTCTTCAGCCAATTGATCTCAATATCGGGGAGCTTCAGATGTATGGGATAGTCGAGTGGTTGAACGCCTCAGCTGACCTTGGAAAGATCAAGAAAGGTCAGGAG
This sequence comes from Lineus longissimus, assembly GCF_910592395.1. Lineage (NCBI taxonomy): Eukaryota > Metazoa > Nemertea > Pilidiophora > Heteronemertea > Lineidae > Lineus > Lineus longissimus. The sequence continues at coordinate 12,012,271 of NC_088312.1, forward strand.
CTGATCACGTCGTGTTTCGTCTTCAAGTCTGGAGTCGTCCTCATGTGTAAAGAGAGGATTAAACAGAAGAAGAAGAGGGTAAGACATTGTTTTAATTCACAGTGGAGGAAAACAGTGACATTTGGTATTACATGGCATCCGATAATCTAATGCACTCTGCAATCCTAAATTGGTCACCGATTTTTAACTGGTGGCAAAATGACCTGGGACCACGAACTGCCAACTGAAGTTCTTCCAATTCAGAGTGGTCTCCTGTTGTGGTCTGCACACATAATAAAGAGGTGGAGAAGATTGCTTGGAAGTAGTTAAAATGGTTAAAATGGCAGCAACAACTGATTTTTCTATGGCACAGCACACTACACGGCTGCCATCACCAACTCCAACCGTCTGTGGCAATCACCCACTACTACATTATTGTTTGGCATTTTCGATGGGGAATGAAAATTTACCTAAAGAGGTCTGTGAGACAAGACCACAATTGATTTTTTAAGCCTTTTAGCAGTTAAATTGTCAATGTTTGACCGCGACGCATCAAAGAACGCGTGGTGTTGTGAATCTGAAATTTAGATTATGTTATTCCGGACAGTCGGGCAAGTAAATGGTGAAAAATAAAATGGTGATTGACCACAGAAATTTTTTTTTAATCGACAAATTAGACAGACTTTGATATTTCCACTCTTTTCAGCCAACTGGCAGAAAAAACTCAAAACACGCCCCCTATTACCCAATTAGCAAAATTCGAAATAAATTTTTTCATCAAATAATTTCTTTATATCTGTAGACTTGCCACAACAAATATTTTTTCAATACCTCTCCAAATATGTACTTGAGAGTAAAAAACATGCACTCATCTAATAGATAGGCCTGGACCCTCCAACCTATGAATATTCATTAGTGGTCTTGTCTCAATGAAGGTACATTTCAGGGGTTAACATTTTGAGATTTTTTTCAAACTAATGTACATGACATCCCACAACTCTCCAACAAAGGAAAGTCATATCTGGACATTTTTGGAGAAATGAGAGACATTTCAAAGAGTGGTACAACTGTGCCAAAGCGACGAAAGAGGACAAAATCGACAAAAAGTCATGATTTTGCACCCAACAGCACCAAATTCAAAGACCTGCCCTGGCCAGAATAAGCAAGCTATGGAGCTGAAACTTTAGGATGTGATTTAGGAATATCTTTGCTGCTTAGGGCACAACTTTCAGAATCAAGGCCTAAGTAGTTTCAAAGAAATTACAAAATGAATGGCAACACAACAAGACTTGTAAAAATGAAACCGAACTTAGACCGGGGTTAGGTTGACTCTTATTTTGGTCAAATTAAGTTTTTTTCTCATTATTTTGGCTTGTTTTGACCTTAAATCATCAGCAATACAATATTCTAAATGAATTAGAGTGATTTGAGCACATTCAAATTTTTCACTATATTGACCCAAAATGTAGTGTAAATAGAGTCAAGACCACAATTGATTTTTTAAGCCTTTTAGCAGTTAAATTGTCAATGTTTGACCGCGACGCATCAAAGAACGCGTGGTGTTGTGAATCTGAAATTTAGATTATGTTATTCCGGACAGTCGGGCAAGTAAATGGTGAAAAATAAAATGGTGATTGACCACGGAAATTTTTTTTTTAATCGACAAATTAGACAGACTTTGATATTTCCACTCTTTTCAGCCAACTGGCAGAAAAAACTCAAAACACGCCCCCTATTACCCAATTAGCAAAATTCGAAATTAATTTTTTCATCAAATAATTTCTTTATATCTGTAGACTTGCCACAACAAATATTTTTTCAATACCTCTCCAAATATGTACTTGAGAGTAAAAAACATGCACTCATCTAATAGATAGGCCTGGACCCTCCAACCTATGATTATTCATTAGTGGTCTTGTCTCCTGTCGAAGACTATCAACCAGGAGCCTCATAGCCTCGTGGTTAACACTGCTGGCTATCACGCAAATAGGGCCTGGGTTCGATCCCGGGGAGAACCCAGGATTGTATTTCTGGATGAACCGCCATGGCTATCAAGGAACTAAAATTCCTGGCTCTTCACAACACGTACAATGTCATGTACAACGCATGAAATACTCGAGGGTCTGTCGGATGAGACTAAAAGCTGTGGTCCCTTGTAGCTGAGTGTTTATGCCAAGGCAAGTAAAAGATCCCACATAGGTGGACAGTAGCCTCACTCAATACCTCTCAGTAATGATATGATAATAAGACTGGTTTAAGTACAGTACACGTTTGTTCAAATAGTGCACCAATCTATTTCTTCCAGCCTCAGAACCCAAACAAAGCACCGACGCCCGAGGTGTTAGAGTTTGTCCGCTTCCAGACGTTGATTCCCGTCAACGAGGTCCAAGTCCGCAGTAGTAACCATGACATGGGCAACATCTATTGGTGGGAGCTCGTCCATCTGAGGGCGGAGAATTCGGGCCGCCCAGAGAAGGTCTATCAGTTGGCCAATAGGTAAGAGACAGTTTTGGAACTTTTTGGTCCCGGCAATAAGCTAACTAGGTCATGGCTATAAACCAACTGGTCATGGCTATAAACCAACTAGTTGCGGCTTAAATCCAACTGGTTGTGGCTATAAACCAACTGGTTGAGGCTATAAATCAACTGGTTGCAGTTACAGGTATAAACCAACCAGTTGTGGCTATATACCAACTGGTTGCAGCTATAACCAACTGGTCGCAGCTGCATGTATAAGCCAACCGGTTGTGGCTATGAACCAACTGGTCGGGGCTATAAACCAACTGGTCGCAGCTATAAACCAACCGGTCGCAGCTATAAACCAATCGGTTGTGGCTATAAACCAACTGGACTGGGCTATAAACCAACTGGTCACAGCTATAAACCAACTAGTCGCAGCTATAAACCAACCGGTTGTGGCTATAAACCAACTGGACAGGGCTAGAAACCAACCGGTCACAGCTATAAACCAACCAGTTGTGGCTAACCAACTGGTCCAGGCTGTAAACCTACTGATCGCGGCTATAAACCATTTGGTCGCATCGGAACAGGTTATCCACAGGTCTTGAAGCTTTGACATCCTGGTTGCAAGGCCGTCATACACCTTGAGCTCCAGACTTGTGGCAACTTGATCAGTGGACAGAGTATGACCTTAGGTCTCTTTAGAGTCCTGCATGGCATGTCATATAAGACTTTTGTTCATCAGTCAACCAAAATCAATATTGAAATTAAGTATTTAGTTCTGATCATGCTAGAATTTGAAACAAAATTTCAGTTGCATGAAGAGTGAATGAGCTTGATTCTGGCATTTAGTAGGCTACTTTTCACATTCCAAATTACTTTGCTCTATCGAATGTTTGAGAAGAATAATATTGTGTCTAACTTGTTAGTTAAAGGAGGGGTTGTACAAATTATTGCTAGCTGGCTCTCACTGATGTATTGCTGTAGAGCACCTGTTTGGAGAGCACTGAAGTGGATTCATCCAAAGTTTCCAGAATAAGAATATCGGTCAACATTTTCTTATGCACCCTGGAAGTGCCCTCTGGATGAGAACTTTGTAACTGGCTGGCTATAACTTGCATTGCTCGCCCTTGCATTTGGTTCGTCTGAAAAAATCGGTGACTGCGTGGCCTTACTTTCTAAAAGTAGACAAATTTTATTCTATCTCTAAACTGCACCTAGTATTGAGTTGTTGAGAAAACTTCTTGAAATACGTATAGAATAGGGCCCTACTGTATTGGTCTGAAGAAACATATATTTGGTGCATACAAGGTGCCGATTGACAATGTATTAGTCGAGCAAGAACACTTTTCAGAGGTGCACCAGCGATGGCAGGCAGAACACGTTACCTAGTTAAGTTTAGAGAAAGGATGTTTCTTCTGACCAGTACAGTAGTCCAACTGCACCAATCCGCTCAGCTCTGTTATTTCTCCACTCCGTATACTAATTCTTCTTTTTAACTTACTGTCTGCACTATGTCCGTAAACCTATCCACGTAACCCCGCCTTGCATGCCTAAATGAAGCTCGGGCTGCTACCAGGTACAGATCAACACTCTATTTTTTGCTCAATTCATTTGGCACAATATCGTCTGTACTTTTATAAACTCACAAATGTATCGTCTCGTCTCTGGGTGCAGATTTTCACAGCGCATAGTTTTTCTAGGTGTCAAGCTGTTCACCAGCATTTTTTTCTCATTCCACAGAATTTTTTTTACTTCAATGGCACGAATTTCACAGTCACAGGTTTTGAACTTGCCCGATAATTTCGATGCAAGAATTGTCTAAAGCACTCACAAGATAGTTGCTCACGAGGCAGTTGCTGTCGTGGTCTAATTCCATAACAAAATTTACTCGCATAATGTAAAGTTTGGCAAGCAGCATGATTTCTTTTGCTGAAATTCGAGACCTGGTTTTACACACTTCGACTGCTTTGTTGTTCAGTAAGACACTTCTGCCACAGCATAATAGAAGTAGCACCTTGCCAAAGTTCACATACTCAAATAAAGTCTCATAAAATATCTTACTTTCGGATGTTTCGAATACAATTTACTGATTCTTTCTCCAGATAGTTTGTTGGGCCTGTTTTTACTTCTGCACTCAGAGGGTTTACCTGGAGGATGAAAACCATACCATAAGATCAAATCAAGGAGGTTCTAGGCCTGTTTTTGCATTCCATCCCAAAGATAAAGCACAGCAGACATCAGATTTAGCCAAACGTGTCGTTGCACCTTGCAAAAAATCACACACTCAATCTCGTTTTCACACATCATATTCTGCACCGCCCACATACAGCCTCTTTTCAAGTTTTGGTTGAACTATATATTATCATATTTTGGCTGTAAAGGGAACTGAAATTAATGCACAATTACGTTAGATGCAAATTCTCACGCCTTTAGAATCGAAGCTTTTTCTCTTCAATCAGTTTGATATGAGCATGTAACAAATTTAAGTATTTATTTTTGCTTGGGCACCTGGTGTCAAAAATGCATTGTGGCTATACAGGCGAACGTTCACCCTGTCGAAAAATGTATTTGTTATTTTTTAACACAGGACAAAATTCAACGACATTTGCTTAAATTTCAGGCTGATTCTTGTGAGGTAGATATGAGTATTTTTTTGCTGTGTGATAGTTGTCCGTAGGTAGACAGCCAATTCACAACTGAAGTCTGTGTACACTGGAAAGGGTTAAATTTGTGAAATTCTTGAAGTGCCTCGCAGACATGGAATTGTTGTTGCAGTGACCTACAATAATTATTGTACGTATCACAAAATCTCTTGTTGTGGTGATCATTGCTAATTCGATACTTGTCACGTTGCGATTTGCAAAAATATCCAACCCTTCAATGACAAGTTTAACCTGCAGACAAGCAATTATTTTGTTGACCATCTCGGCAATAATTGTCACATGTTGCTGCGATAAAAATCTCTCATATGCAAGGTGCTTTGAATTAGAACGAGTGAGACTCTTTCCTGATGAGCACACCACAATTTCAGTTAAAACGCTTTCCTTGCAAAAACACGTGATAAAAACACTAATGTCACACTTCTGACACTTACACACTTTTCAAATATTATCTTGGTGTTAGATTGCTGTGCAGTTAGTTTGCAATTGATCATCGGGACTCGCATGAATCCGTGAGTCACTGATCCCCTCAAGAATTGGTCCGACATTTTGTCCTCGGTGCACATTGGTACCCTCTTCAATCTGAATGTGTCCTCAGTGCACATCAGTACCCTCTAGAACATTTGTTGCAGATGCACTTCGGTACCCTCTTGAATTTGTGTATTGCAGATGCACATTGGTACCCTCATGATTGATCATACAGTGTGTCCTCAGTGCACATCAGTACCCTCTTGAATTTTTGTGTTGCAGATGCACATCGGTACCCTCTTAATTTGTATATTGCAGATGCACATTGGTACCCTCTTTGATTGATCATACAGTGTGTCCTCGGTGCACATCAGTCCTCTTGAATATGCAGATGATGCACATCGGTCCGCTTGAAATTATGTGTTACAGATACACATCAGTACCCTCTTGAATGAATGTGTTACAGATACACATCGGTACCCTCTTGAACTTGTGTATTGCAGATACCAAAGTCAGACAAAAAGATCCATTTCTCTCTTATGTTTAGACAACTAAAATGTTCCTCCTTTACTCTAAGAACTGGATTTTTTTTGTGTCTAAATTCTGTGTTCTGCTGTGAATCCTGGTTTAACCCTGCTGTGAATTTCTTGTCACCTCTATCTTCTTGACCTTTTTAAAAATGACTGGTCTTGTCGATTCCGTGTTGCTGTGCTTGAAAGCCTAAGTCTGTAAAAATGTTACATCAATGCTACAGCGTAAGCTGAATTTGCCGCATGGCAACGTTAGCAACTGAATTTGTCACCATGGTAACATTTATTTGGTTACCATAGTATAAAAGAGTTGTGGTATCCATGGTAACATTCAGTAGGTTGCTATGGTCACTATGGTAACCTCTGGTTATTGACTGAGGTCACATTTGTCAACATGTCAATGTAACCATGAGTTGCCATAGTGACAAAATGAGTTTTGATTTGTACTAATGGTAACTATAGCAACTGAATTGCTGCCATGAAACATATTGTTGCCTTGGCTACAATAAACTGTTAAGATCTAAAACTTTGTCTCTCTCGAAAGGTGTGTTACTGCCATAGTTCAGACACAAACTTGTTTTTTGCCAACACTAACTTTTGATTACTTTTCACTCAGCTTTTCTTCCTGCCTTTAATTTCCATTTAATTCTTCTTTTGTGGGTTTGTTCGAGTTTAAACAAGACATCTCCATTAGACTGCAGAGTTACATTACCTAACAACAAATTTGCTGACTTTTGTTTTGTCTGAACAGAGGAGCCTCATAGCCTAGTGGTTAACACCGCTGGCTACCATGCAATAGGGCCCAGGTTCGATCCTGGGGAGATCCCAGGGTTGTATTTCTGGATGAACTGGTGTGGCTTTCAAGGAACTAAAATTCCTGGCTCTTCAAAACACGTATGTGTACAACGCATGAAATACTCGAGGGTCTGTCGGATGAGGCTAAAAGCCGTGATCTCTTGTACCTGGGTGACTATGCCAGGGCAAGTAAAAGATCCCACATAGGTGGACAGTAGCATATAGTTGACTCCATACCTCCGGCAAAAATCCAATAGGGTTTAACAACGCTGGTAGTGATATGATATGATAAGATGATGATTAGCAACTCCTTGAGACCAAGGGGTTCCATTTCATGTTCTTTAACCAAACCAAACATTAAGAGGGGGTTGCAGAAGGCACTTGGTGGTACCAATGCTAGCATCCCCTTGCAGCATTCTTTTGTCGTTCACCGCTTTCTGTATTTCATCTTGTGTATTTTCGATTTCATATCAAAAAATGTTCTGCTAAAGATGGCTTTAAATCTCAATTATTTGCCTTTAATTTTGTTAGAATTGATTAATACAACAATGACACTGTGATTGATTACCTGAATAATATCAGTTACTTGCTTCTTCATGACTTAAAAATTTGTTGAAACTTGGCATGTACAGTGGAACCTCTCTTAGCAGACACCTCTTTATTAAGGTCACCCTCTCTAATAAGGACACTGGTTTTGGTCCCAAACCTCTCGTTTTCATTCAAATTAACCTCTGTAATCAGGACACCTCTCTAATGAGGACAGATATGTCAGTTCAAAGGGTGTCCTTGATGGAGAGGTTTTACTGTATTTAAACAAAGCTTTTTCGTTAGACACTTGACAACGCACAGTGCAGACTGCCCAAAATGTTGTAAAGGAGAATTATCAGATTCCAAGGAAAGATTGTGGGAAAATATACTTTTTTCAGTTTAGGTGGGTGGAACTTATCACCATATTGCCCTTTTGGGAACAAATTTACAATTCACAATCATGGCCTGAAAAATGGTAATCTATTGATGAAATAAGTGCTATTCATTGTTCATTGAATTTATATGCATGCCATCAAACTACGTCATTTCCAATCCGGGATCGTGAATTTTGAACTCCTCTTGTGTCTGTTCCTGAAGCAAGAGGTACTCCTTTAAGGGATTTTGTGATCTGGCGCTATATTCTCACCATGTCACTTTCTCATTGCAGCACCCCTGAGGCCAAGAACGACTTCCTCCGTACGATTCGACAGATCATTCGCGAAAGCGTACGCAGAATGTCCATTCCAAGACAGCAACAGCTCCAGAAACAAAAGGTCATGATGCCGTCGGGTGTGCCGCCGATGGCGGACGTCCCGAAGAATCCGCGTAGCATCGCAAAACGGCGCATACAGCAATTAGAGACACAGGAGAGACATTCGATGGATTTAACCGATCATTTTAATGTTATGGAATACGAAGCGGATTTTAGGACTCGAAGCAAAACGTTGGGGAATTTGAACAATATGGACATGGGAAGCAGCGAAGATACTGCTCCTGACCTGGCAGCATCTTCAGTATCTCAGATAAGCACGACATCATCGACGTCACAGGTCAGTAATCAGACAATGGAGCGGCCGGGTTCTGCGCGGTTATTGTATTCAAGTAATAATCCCTTAACTTATTCCTACTCATCGATCAGTAACGCTGGTAGCGACCTGGGTTCTCCGATTTGGAAGCCGCGACAGATTCCGCAAAGTGCTAAACCGACCAAGGCGGGGAAAAGTAAACGTCATCACCATCATACTAAGATCGTGACGGAGCATGACCGTGATGTCATGTCCGGTGCTTCGGCGTACGGCGATTACGCCGGTATTATGTACGGTGAGAAGAGTTCAACGGCGGGATCGCCGAGTACTGTTTTAGAAAGTGTCGAGGATACGGAATGTTGATGATTCGTGCCACTAGGTGGAGTTTATGTTGTTGTGAATTAACGGCAGGGAAGTGGCAGCCGCTGATTTCAGTAGATTTTTTGGGGACGTTACCTCCAGGAGAATGAAAAATGAGGGAAAGCTTTTAAGAAGATGGCAGGTGTCTGACGATGATTCCTTTTATCAGTTCCATTAACTTTTTTACTGCCAGTTCGGAAATGCCTGCACGCTATTACTGCCCAGCTACTCATGTTATTTCAAAACCTTAGAAATGGACAACGAATTGGGCTGCGCCTCATCGAATTATCTCATCCTGTTTATTAAGACTTTATCTTTACCCTGTAAAACATCTTTGATAGTTGTTTGATATTTGCTGAAATGTACAAATTTGCAAGGGAGTTTTCTGTCTTTTTCCAATAAATTGACGGATTTCAATTTGTGCGACTACACACTCAAGCTTGGCAGTGTTGGTCTCATTCAATCTGCATTATTGACAGCTAACTCCAAAAGAAACCTGACTGACATCTATCGGATTGGTAGAAGAAAAAGGGGAAACGTATCTGTACGTGTTAGGCCATGAGTTGCTTAGTTCTGTATACGTGTTTGGACGCGTTTGGCTGAAAAAGACTTCCATATGAGCTTGATTTATCCTTTCGCTGTGCCTCATTGCACACCGATTTTTAAAACGAGTGCTGTAAACCGCCAACATTGTACACCCCTTTATTTGGCAAAAGGTTTAAGAAACAGAACTTGTACAAGCACTTAGATGGACTTTATCTGTAACTTCCGATTGATTTATTGGCATTTTCGATCCCATGTCTCGAACTTGATGCACGTAGATGATGGAGATCACTGTTTACTGTAAACATTGGAATATTTGCATAACTTTTTTCTATCTCTTTCTTGTTTTGTGATAATCGCAAAAACAGATTGCAGCGAAAAAGAAAATGTCATCGAAATCACTCTCACACGGCAAAAGTTGCAATTTAGACAAAAATGTCCAAAAAATGGCTGCGAATATTTCCGGGTTCACAGTGCTCCATTACAGTACATGTCCAAAGTAAATGTCCACATCAGTTTCCACCATATCCCTCTAATTTGTTGCTCATCTTCAAAAGACCATCAATTTGAAAATAATGCACACCGTTTCTTTCTTTTTAAAGGGGAGCTATAGGCAGGAGCAGATGGTCTAATTTGGCCATCTTCAAGTGACTAATATACAATGTAAGGGTCCTGGGTCATGTCAGACTCGGCACTAAATATATTCCTTGTACAAGCGTGAATCATTTCGACGTACTGTGAGATGTGAGAGACCCCTATTGGCGGCTTTGTGTAACTTTATCTTGCCTGCCTAGCTGCTGCCTATATTGTCCCTTTAAGTTCCTGGTTCAGTTTTCAGTTATGTGATCTGACGAGTGCTTTGTGCATGAGAATCGAAAATGCTGCTGACATTTACTTTTGACACGGACTGTCATGTTACATCTTAAACGTGTGTGTGGTTATTTTTTTGCGGTATTAGTGATGTGATTTGGTCGAGAAAAATGTGCGACACATGCTGGCCTGATATGGTATTGTAACATTTAGCCTTAGTCCGTTTCAAGGTTGCTAGACTTGATATTTCTGTATAGAATCTGTATAACATGTACTAGTATTTTGATTTACTTGACTGGATGTATAATCTAAATTTGGCGTTCTCCTGTCTTCAGACAAAGTGAATGAAACATTTTTAGTGCCCATCCTCCTTATTTTTATGCACATCACCACAATGTTCGATTTTTTATTTCTTGAAATATCTGATAACCTTTGACAGTCTTACAAATAGTTTTTATCCAATTTGCAGGAACTAACATATTTGATTCAGTTCATCCTTTATTTCACTTACAAATAACTGTTGGTGTCCATGCAACTGTCAATGTTTAATCTTGTACACCCCCTCCTCAAGGGCATGACACACTCATGACAAGTTTTCTGAATCTGGTGGCAAAAGCTATGGACATCCAATAGCGACTGTCAAAAACAGAATCGGCTAGTTACACCCCTTGCCAAAGACATGTCAAGACATATGACCCCACTTTGATGAGTGTTCATCAAGATTGCAACACAGTTACATGTACAGGCTCATAAGGATGCATGGGGTGATATGCCAGATGAATACTTCCTCTAATTAACCACTGGTACGTGATATGTAACTCCCAAGTCACTGACAATTCCATGACTCAGCAGAAGGGGGGGGGGGGTACAAGACCTGCATTGATACATGTAGTTGCATTTATCAGGTGTTATCCAATACAAACTTTGCTTCAAAATTACTGATACCTTATTGAATTTATGCTTTTACTTTTCCTGCCGAAAAAGATTTCAAGCAAAACTCATATGGAGGGAAGTCCTATTAACAAACACGACAAATATTGAAACTTGCACTGTTGGCTGCAGTTTAACATTGAGTCATTGCAGAGGGAAAAATGCCCCATATACATTGATAATTACTTTGTCACCTTGAGAATAGAGCTGCCTCCAGTATTTCAAGATGTAATTATAATCAAAACATGTATTGTTTGTCAAGACTGCTCGGGAAGTCTTAAAGGCACAACTTGGGTGTGAGAAATGTTGGTTTTCCACACAAGAATGGCTTCCACCAGGACCCTGACTTCTCCAAACAGGATCATTGAAAAATCATCAAACTGCAGAATATTTCTCTTGAATGGATTGTAACTGTAAGCCTACTAGAATTTCGCAAGCCATAGCAAAAATCTCCTCGCAACACTAGGGAAAATATTTAGATCAGCATTCGTGTGACACTGCATTTGGTGACACACAGTGGTGAGTAGACACATTATCATCCTGATCACCTAGATCCCACGTCCAAGTTGTTCCTTTAAAGGACCTTCATTACTCAGCTGCTAACTGCCCATCAGTCACCCCCTATTCTACTTAAGTAGTTTCCATCAACAAATTGCACAAAAAAAGAAAAAATTCAAAATCAGACAGAATTATCGTAGAGTAGAACCTCCCTTAGCGGACACCTCTGCCAGGCGGACACCTCTACATTACGGACACGTCCGGCCAGTCCTGATTTTTTTAGCTCAGCTGACAAGCTGAGCTATTCATATGAGTAAATGGTAGAATGAATGTCCGTCTGTCTGTCTGTCTGCCTGTCTGTCTGTCCGTTAAACAGGCACGTTTCAAAACTATTGCGGATAGGCGATAGATTTTCCCTATAAGCCATTTAGACCCTTCAGGACTCCTGAATAGACCAAGTGTGGGTCCGGCAGGATTAACAGTTTGGCCACCAGGGGGCAAAAAGCCTAAATCACAAAACAATTTTTTGGCGCTTTATTCAAGCAGATAGAAGCTTGAAATAAAGTTGAAAAGGACCGCATGCATGTAGGTCTTGAAACTACTAAGAGTAGTTTTGATTGATACTACCAGTTGGCGTTACTGAACCAAAATCTGTGTTGACCTAGTTTAAGCTTGATTTGAATTTCCCGCTCTTGTATGACTCTGAAGGTTGTGGGTTCCAATCCCACTTCGGGTCAATTTTTTTTTTTTTTTAATTTTTACTTTTTTCACTTGTAAATACATTTTCTTTACTTTTTTGAATAATTTGGTGGGCGGCCATCTTGGTTTTTTTTTCTATTTTAAAGCCTTTGCTGTATCCAGAGTGACATGAATTTTATGGTTGGTGTACAATAAGTCTCCTTTACATGATATCACATGGGCTTTCTATTTGACCTACTTTTCAAGGTCAGCCTGGCTCAGGCACTTAGATTTGACTGATAAGTGGCATATTTGTCACCATTTAAAAGTCTTTTTACTTTGGTATGTTTGCCTGATATATTGACAAAACTGAGGTTGAAAGAGATCTATCGGGTACTTTCCATGTTCATATATTTCAGCTGAGCGCCAGGCCCTTGGGCCTCTTGTTCTAAGTCATTTCCAATGACAAAAACCTCTGTACGGCGGACACCTCTCTACTCCGAATTGCGGACAGGGCGATGGCCAATTTTTGGTCCAATTCCCTCCCAATTACGGACAATAGGCAAAAACAATGGTTTCCCACGTGCGCTTGGAGAGTCAAGTAAACCCGACAGGTGTGATATTTGCGTAATTAATCAACGTAATTACCCCATGGCATTGTGATTTTGTATCCTAATTAAGCCGTGGCATTGTTTACTCATCTTTTCAACAAATCACATAGGCCTATTGTGTCAACGGACACTCATAAATCCATGCGGTTTTGTCAGTGTTGCGGCGAATATGCGTTAGTAGAGAAATTTGAAAAAATTAATCATTAATCAAAGGTGGCTGATGGACAGAAATGATGGTGTTTTTTCACACATTATGACATGTCAAGGAGATTTTGCAATAAAAGGGGCACCTTTTACTAGAGAGATTATTCACTTTCTGAGTTCCAAAGTAGCTCACGTCATTCAACGCAACATCACAAGGAAATACCGATCAGCCAACAGGTTTAAAGTTTCTACGCTAGATGTCGACACAGAGAAAACCAAGACCTGCAAGGCAGGAACTTCAAATCAACCTATGGGACGATTTGGCATAACCACTCTATTGTGGACACATCTCTATTGCGGACACCTGGGCCCAGTCCGATGGGTGTCCGCAATAGAGAGGTTGTACGGTACTTTCTGATGTTGACTCTGATTCGACCCGAGTTAGCTCTCCACGCATTGACCCTTTCCATGTGGAACGATGCACTAGTAAGGCATTTCCTGGAGTAAGGATCTACCCTGTGACGTCCCGGTGCTGATATCGATCTTTCCGACGTCACGCTGATGGCGCTGATTACCCGGCAACTGTGACGACATGGAAATGACGTTAACAGTAATTTCATTTCTATTTTAATTTTTATGAGGTGTGCTAGTATGCAGCGTCACTTTTGAAAACTGTTTGATTTGCCCTAAAAAAGATATACATGTATCACACGTAATGGATTCTAGTCTTGATTAATTGGTTAATTTTGGTATAAGAACCTAAAGGTGCTTAATTGATATTACTAATTAATAACATTATTAATAAATTCTTTAAGAACAAGTATTGTATAACTTATATTGTACATGTACTTTAGCACCAATATTGTCTATATGCACTTGTTGGTCAAAGTTATTGACTTGATGTATAAAGCATTTGTAAGCGTAAAAGTATAAATAGTGTCTCGGTGCGCTGAAATATCTCAAATATTTCGGCACTGCTGGGTACTGTACAGTAATTGGTCCGTTTTTTGTACCCGTGTAGATAGTTTAACTGAGGGTACCGCATGCTTTACTTTTACCATGATAATTATATATCAGGTGTAGTGCAATCAGCGCAATTTAAGCTCTTTAACTTATGACGTATAAAAGTAGTATTTATAGAAAAATTCAAGTCATTGATATGAGAGTTTGAAGTTGAACTTACATGATACATGTACTCTCCATTTTGTTTATAATGCATTTCTACGGTTGACCTGCATACAAAGCTATATTACATTGCAAAACCATTCCAAACCAATGTGTTAAATTCATTTCTCAAATGGGGTGAATCGAAAAAAACATTGGCCATGATTCCAATACTTGATAGATTTTCATTTGTCCATGGACCCGCCGGACGAATTAATCTGGAATGGAATGGTCCTGCTCCGTGACATATGTATAGCACGGTATGCTGGTCCCTCGTAATTTCATTAGTGACGCACTCATGTAGCTGATGTTTTATCAAATAATAATCATTGTGACGACTGTCCATTTAATTCATAAAACTGATTTCATTTGTAAATTTATGAGAGAAAAAATATGGAGTTTTGTTTCGTAAAGTATTAATTGAATTAGTAAACTATTGGAGTGAACTTGTTAACTATTCCAAACTTAACTCATATGCTCAATATCTGAGGCACTGTTTAATGCACGCACACAGCCCAAAGCATCAACAAGCATCACCAAGTAATGTGTAAGATCGTAAGTGAGGTTAGATTCCTGAGTTAAAGTGAAATTGCGTGTCAGTAACATGATTCCCTTCCCGCACCTCAGTCTGTCTTACAGCAATTAATGCATCATGAAGTCATACACGAGAGCCTGAATGTATATAAACCCTATTGCAAGGCCCTATTGTCCACATGTTCATCAGAGTAAATCTTACTGACCTGTGCTGGACTTCTCAACAGGAAATGAGAAATGGTACATTTTCTCAGATGGTGAAAATGGTGAAATTCCCTTTAACTGAACATTTATGCTGCAGCTGACATGGTTAACCAGTTGGACTCAAGTGTGTTTTATGAGCAAAGTTTATGAAGAGCTTCCGTCGCTGAATGCATTTTCAGTTTATTCCTTATTTTGAAGCCATCTTTTTCAAAATGGTAAAAAAGGATGTATCTCGTTTTGGGATGAAACTCTTCGTATCTTACACTAAAATTGTAAAAACCAAGCTAAATTTCAAACCTTACCTCATTCAGAGAAAACTCATTATTACTCACATTTCTTGGAAATCTAATTTCAAAAACTAGAATGGCACTGGGCATCTCCTCTCAAAGGATATGTTAAGTCTTTAAAGTACTATACTAATATCACTGTACAAAATGAGTTAACAATATCTAATAATCTAAAAGAATATGTTGAGTCTAAAGTATAACTAGTACCACTGTACAACATGAGTAAACAAGTTCTAATCTAAAAGGATATGTTTAGTCTATATTACAGGACGGTACAGGACTACTAGCATCACTGTAAAAATGAGCAAACAATATTTTACCTAAAAGGATATGTTGAGTCTAAAGTACAACTAGTACCACTGTACAACATGAGTAAACAAGTTCTAATCTAAAAGGATATGTTTAGTCTATGTACAGGACGGTACAGGACTACTAGCATCACTGTAAAAATGAGCAAACAATATTTTACCTAAAAGGAAATGTTGAGTATAAAGTACAACTAGTACCACTGTACAAAACGAGTGAACTATATCTTATCTACAAGGATATGTTGAGTCTAGATTCCAACCGGTACCACTGTACAAAATGAGTGAACAATATCTTACCTACAAGGATATGTTGAGTCTAAAGTATTTTGTACAGTAATACTAGTTGTACGTTAGGCTCAACATATCCTTTTAGATTATCACTGTACAAAAAGAGGCAAACGATTTCTAATTAAAAAGATATGTTGAGTTTAAAGTATAACTTTTTACTCATTTTCTGCAGTGATACTGGTAACACTTAAGACTCAACATATTATTTTAGATTATCACTGCAGAAAATGGGCCAGCAATACATGTTGCTAATCTAATTAACATGATTAAGGGATGTGTCGAGTCTAATGACGTATGACTAGGATCACTGTACAAAATGAGCAAACACTATCTGATTTGAAAGAATATGTTGATATGTAAATTTGTGAAAAATGTTGTAAAATTTCCTGTTCTAATCTGAAGTCATAGCCAAGTTTTTGCCAAGTTATTTTTGTTGTCGCATTCCTCGTTATTTTGCTTGAGTGAAATGTCCTGATGATTTCAAACTAGCCAGCTCCGGCAAGTCACTCCCGTATGAAGTATACGGAGAAATTTACGTACGGCCTCACCACAAATTCCACTACATCACGCATAGAATTGATAGGCCTACTGACACATCTTATGTGAGCGTCTTTTTAGCTCAAACTCACTATAAATACACTGGTTTGCATGTACAGTGGAGCCTCCCTTTGTGACATTTCTCTATTAAGGACAACCTCTCTATTAAGGACACTAGTTTTGGTCCCAAATTGGTTGTTTCCATTCAATTTGACCTCTCTAATCAGGACACCTCTCTATTAAGGACAGCACTTCTCAGTCTCAAGGGTGTCCTTAATAGAGAGGTTCTACCATACATATCTGATGACTATTACTGTAGCCGTCGGTCTAAACAGCATGTTGGCCTTCCATACTCAGAACAGATCATAGACAACAACTTGGCCTCACTGTTTGGAGAGAGCGTTCTATAGTTATTGCTACAAAAATGTATTGCCAACTCATTTGATGACACAGATCCTCAGGAAATACCTTTCAGGGTGGTCCATATAGGCCTTAATTGGCAAGGGCAAAAATACATAATGACTGCAATCTAGCTTTTACTTCTGATTCGGACCATCATCATGCTAATTGCTGTGGATATCAGACTTTTAACTTTAGAACTGAACATGCTAATTGCTGTGGATATCAGACTTTTAACTTTAGATCTGATCATGCTAATTGCTGTGGACATCAGACTTTTAACTTTAGATCTGATCATGCTAATTGCTGTGGATATCAAACTTTTAACTTTAGATCTGATCATGCTAATTGCTGTCAATATCAGACTATAAAGTGCGACCTAGGTTTTATATTCGGATCTGATCTCAATTTATATCCAGAACTACGACCTACATGTGCATGTAGCTCTTACCAACATCTGATTACACTAATTAACACTTTTACCATTTCACATGTTTCTACTTTAGGTATGACTATCATTTTTACTAGAACTTGAAATCCTAAAGCAATCGGAGCTCCTTCAAAATGAAGGGAATCCCAAGTTAAAACATGGGAGGCTGTTTAGTGAAAAACTTAGAACAGATTACCCACCCTTGAAGTTGGCATTCATTTTGTTTTCAGAGAGTTTTAATTGCTTTAGGATTTCAAGTTCTAGCAAAAATAATGATCAGCTCTAAGAATTCTTATCTGGATGATGCCCAAGTCAAGGAGTAGTGCAGTATGTTAAAGTTAAGCCAAACACAATATGATGTATTAACATTGTTTAACACCAAAGTTCATAATCAGTTTCCAATTCCTCCCCCAAAATTGGGTCATTGGCATGTTTATGGTTGCCTTGATTTCTCAGGCAAGAAGATCCCCAAGGCAGCATATATTTCCGAATGGAGCACGTCGATTGACCCACAAACAAGAGATAATTATCTAACGAGACAAAAATGTTATGCTTGCGCAGGTCATTGCAAGTGTCTGAAACATGGACCAAAGATAAATATCTAACCTAGC
Organism: Lineus longissimus; assembly: GCF_910592395.1. Taxonomy (NCBI): domain Eukaryota; kingdom Metazoa; phylum Nemertea; class Pilidiophora; order Heteronemertea; family Lineidae; genus Lineus; species Lineus longissimus. The sequence goes on from NC_088312.1 coordinate 12,030,055, forward strand.
GGTGACCGGTTTTACCGATAGACAAGCAAATTTCTCACTCATAGTGTATTTGATTGTTGCCTGTCGCGTTGATTAAAATCTCTTGTTTGTGTGGTACTTTAGAATTCATCAGGGCATTCACATCAGTTGTAGATTGGGTCATTTTTCTTTCATAAACCACGCATGTCATTTGTGTATATTTTTGTAGTTCATGACCCATGATTGATCATGTTGGAATAAAATGTCGAGATGAGTACGATATGTTGTCTTATTCTGCTTTAGGCTGATTGCCAAAACACCCTGTCGGACACTATCACAAGCAGACCGCCCATCTTTGGGGTACTGATGATTGGGACACCCTGTACGACACCATCACAAACACAGGGATTCCATGTGCGACACGGTCCCGAGTAGTCTGCATGACTGCAACACTCAATAAAGCATTTCTTGACCCACAGTATAGTAGAGACAGTATAGTAGAGACCACCAGCCCAGACGGGGTTAATATCGCCATGAAGGTTTAATACTCTACTAACGATGAAAATTCCCTTAAAAAAATATTCCCACGGTCTGAGCCAAATGTGCTGCAAGGGTTAATTATTATTATAGTTCTTTTTTCGTACTAACAAGTACAATCAAGAGGTGCAAGTGCAGATACAAAGTGATGTGCTACAACAAAAGAGAACAGAACAAGACAAAATTGTCTTTACACCTTGATATTTACCCTACCCCACACACAGATCAGCCAAGATAAACTCAATCTCTTCCTTCTCCAGAATTTCAAAGTTCCTTTCTTCCTTCATAATGACCAAGTCTCTTATAACACCCGCATTGTCCTTGACTGACTGATCTACATTTTCAAGTCGTCTTACATCTACATTACATACGTCATCTCTACAACAGTTCGCTTTCTCACATAGTATTGCAATGTTTTTTGATACCGTAGATCTACTACCCTCGAGTGCCAACTGGCCACATCTCCTAACAAGCTCGTTTCCGCTATTTAGAACCGAGTACATGAATTTAACGAAGCGTGCGTACAGCTGTATGTCAAATGGTGTATCAACACAGATCAGAGGAAGCAGGTTCCTGTGGGTCATATATGGCAAATTAAAAATTTTTCGGACACATTTCCGCCACGCTACACACACTTTTTCTAGTTTCCTAGGAGTGAAGTCCCATAAGACACAGCCATACAGGGCCATTGCAAATGACTTGAAGAGCTTGTATTTGATATGAGAGAAACAATGACCAAACACAGATATTAAATTGTTACTACGAGAGTAAGTCTGAGAGTAGTCTGCATGACTGCAACACTCAATAAAGCATTTCTTGACCCACAGTATAGAGACAGTATAGTAGAGACCATCAGCCCAGACGGGGTTAATATCGCCATGAAGGTTTAATACTCCCAAACGATGAAAATTCCCTTAAAAACATATTCCCACGGTCTGAGCCAAACGGGCTGCAAGGGTTAATACACAACCTTATACCCAGGATCAAAAAATGAAAATTGCAGGTGTAATGTATTGAGAAATTTGTAACTTTTTCCTAGGAACAAGGTTTCCATTTACCCTCTCATCCCATTTGGCTCTCACCCTTATTGGCTTCTTCTACCTTATGAAAATGATACACCTTATTTCTCTCAAAATTAACCCCCTCCGTGCGATATCGTTGCCTATCAATTTTACATTAAAAGTATGTTCCTTTTTAGCTCACCTCTTGGGAGCTTATACGATACCGTGGCCTCCGTCGTCCGTCGGCCTCCGTCGTTGTCCGTGTTTGCAAACAGTAGCTAAGGGTTCATTTTCACCTTGTTTGGACTCCTGTGTGGTCATTTTCCCTTAGGTGGTTAACCATTTGAGGAAAGCTATTGCAATGTGCCGAGCTTGCCCTAAAGTGTTTATTTCAGACAGTTGTTCTCAGGTGGTTAAACATGGACTTGTCTATTTTCTGCTTTTTACCTAGTATTGGAAACAAGGAATTACCTCTTAAGCAAGAGTTCATAAGTGGTAGACCACTTTAAAAATACCTTATACCCAGGTCTTACAGGCTTTTCAGTCCTATATATTCATGCTCATGGATGGTCATGCTCTGGATCCAAGGCCCCTTTTTGAGTTTGATGGCAGAATTTTGGAAAAATTTACCAAATGTTTGAAAAACCATGAAGTGGTTGGAATTTTGAGCTGATCTTTGCTTGCGGCATCTGTACGACATCAACAACTACATTGGCAGTGTTTTATTGGTTCTGACATGTCTAGATATCAGTTATAACAATTTATCATTTTGAGTCATTGGATGGATTTTCAGGGCAAACACGAGCGACGCTAAGATGCTGAAAAATTTGGAACCTAATGATAGATACAAAATCTGATTGATGCTGAAGCGAAATATCGATATCAATGCTAATTAACCATTTATTCTTCTAAATATCACGAAAAGACAACTTGGAGATGTCCTCAAAATATCAACATTTTTTGAAAGTTTTCCTGATGACACGGAAGACAATGTCAGTCTGAGTACTGAACCAAGATTTGGGGTGAAAACATCAAAGTCTAGTTGATTGAGAGGGAATATCGTTTTCGTGATATTTTGAAGAATCACTGCCAAACCAGCAATGATATACAAATACGCTTTAACAACTATCAGATTATGTATTTATCATCAATATCCTGCATTTTCAGCGTTATATCACGCAGTTTTCGGATGCAGACCACTTTAAAAATACCTTGTACCCAGGTCTTACAGGCTTTTCAGTCCTATGTATTCATGCTCATTGATGGTCCTATGGGCCCTGGATCCAAGGCCCCTTTTTGAGTTAGATGGCAGAATTTTGCAAAAATTTACCAAATGTTTGAAAAACCATGAAGCGATTGGAATTTTGTGCTGATTTTTGCATGCAGCATCTGTACGACATCAACAACTACATTGGCAGTGTTTTATTGGTTCTGACATGTCTAGATATCAATTATAACAATATATCATTTTGGGTCATTTTTGGATGGATTTTCAGGGAAACACGAGCCACGCTAAGATGCTGAAAATTTCGAACGTAATGATAGATACATAACCTGATTGATGCTGAAGCGAAATATCGATATCAATGCTAATTAAACATTTATTCTTCTAAATATCACGAAAAGACAACTTGGACATGTTCTCAAAATATCAGCATTTAAAAAAATTTTAATAATGACACGGAAGACATTGTCAGTCTGAGTACTGAACCAAGATTTGGGGTGAAAACATCAAAGTCTAGTTGATTGAGAGGGAATATCGTTTTCGTGATATTTTGAAAAATTACTGCCAAACCAGCAATGATACACAAGTTTCGCTTTAACATCTATCAGATATCATCAATATCCCAAATTTTCAGCGTTATATCACGCACAGGTTGCGGATGCAGACCACTTTAAAAATACCTTATACCCAGGTCTTACAGGCTTTTCAGTCCTATATATTCATGCTCATGGGTGGTCCTATGGGCCTTGGATCCAAGGCCCCTTTTTGAGTTTGATGGCAGAATTTTGCAAGAATTTGCTGACCAAATGTTTGAAAAACCATGAAGCGGTTGGAATTTTGAGCTGATTTCGGCATGCTGCGTCTGTACGACATCAACAACTACATTGGCAGTGTTTTATTGGTTCTGACATGTCTGGATATCAATTATAACAATATATCATTTTGAGTCATTTTTGGATGGATTTTCAGGGAAAACACGAGCAACGCTAAGATGCTGAAAATTTTGAAACGTAATGATAGATACATAATCTGATTGATGCTGAAGTGAAATATCGATATCAATGCTAATTAACCATTTATTCTTCTAAATATCACGAAATGATAACATAGACATGTTCTCAAAATATCAACATTTAAAAAAAAAATTCTTAATGACACGGAAGATATTGTCAGTCTGAGTACTGAACCAAGATTTGGGGTGAAAACATCAAGGTCTAGTTGATTGAGAGGGAATATCGTTTTCGTAATATTTTGAAGAATTACTGCCAAACCAGCATTGATATAAAAATTTCGCTTTTTAAAGCGAAATTTTTATATCAATGCTGTATACCCCACCAATTGGATTGCCGTTCTTTATAGTGACAGCCTTATAGTGATAGCCTTTAAAATCCACATGGTGGGGTAGGCTGTCACTATAAAGAACGGCAATCCACTTGGTGGGGTAAAAGGCTGTCAGTATAAAGAACGGCAATCCACTTGGTGGGGTATACTGCTTAGGAGACACCTGAAGCATTCCAGCGGCGGGGAAGTCCCTCTGGCGTCCTTGTGTAATGATCATTCGACTTTGTCATTATAACATTTACCAATAACATGAATAACATAGGGCCTACTGTAGGGTATCTGCCCATTCCGCCTTAACCTTATTCGCCTTATCCAATTTTGCCTTCTCCCATTTAGCCTTCTCCTAACTTGCCTTTTCTCAATTCGCCTTCTACGATTTCGCCATCGTCTTATCTCGCCTTTGTTCCAATTGGCCTTCTTCCTAACTCGCCTTCCTCTCATCTTGCCTCATCCTAGTTTGCCTTTTCTTATTTCGCCTTTGTCCTATTCTGCCTTGGTTCCATCCTGCCTTATCTCATCTTGCCTTTTCTTGATTGACCTTTATGTCAATTCGCCTTCTTCCCGTTTTGCCTTCTCCCGTTTCGCCATATCTCACCTCGCCTTTTATCAATCCAAAAGTTGGTTTTGGAGATACATGTAAGCTTACATGTAGATGGTTCAGAAGTTATGAAGATTTGAAAATATTGGTAATTAAGCAACAGCCTTGGGTAGGGTACCAAAACATAATTCGTGGAAACACTCTTATATGAAAGATTGGCCCCACAAACATGGGTAAAACATGGGTAAAAGAGACAAAAGTCTTTTGTAATATGGTATGTAATGTAATATGACTATAATGGCTGAGAAGTTATCTACACTTGTAATTTTGGCAATGTCCACCGGGTTTTGGTTGCGGGTACCCCCGAATGGACCCTAGAAGCCCTTCAACACTGTTGAAGACACTTTCATATGAAAGATTGACTCAACAAACATGGGTAAAGACACCAAGTTTGTTGCAAAGTAGGAAGAAGGCGAAATGGGAAGAAGGCGAAATAATACAAAGGCGGGGCGGGTAAAGGCGAGATAGGATGAAGGCGAATTAGGACAAAGGTAAATTAGGACAAGGTGAAATAGGAGAAGGCAGATTAAGACAATGGCAAACTGAGACGAAGGCAAAAATGGATAAGGCAACTTGTGATAAGGCAAGATAAAACAGAGGCAAAATAGCATAAGGCGAAAAATGAAAAGGCGAAAAAAGACAAAGGCGAGATAGAATAAGGCGGATTGGGAAGAGGCAAAATTGGAAAAGGCGAAATAGGAGAAGGCGAAATGTATATTTCTTAAAGGCAAAATGGGAAAAGGCGAAAAAAGACAAGGCGAAATGGGCATGAACCTACTGTAGTTTCATGAAAATAACACCACTTCATTAAAAGCCGGTGTCGCTGCCCCTGACTCATAGGGTGGCGAACAGAGCTGTTGAGAAGGCCGATCATTGGCTGGGATTCCAGAGAGGGTTGTCCAGGCCTCATATCCAATATTCTTCAGTTTCGAGTCCAATCCTTATTGTTTGGGTTGTTGAAACCGATTCGTAGGTCTCCTATGAATGGGATAATGGGATCGGGCCTTCGGCCATTGTACTGAGTGTCCCAGAACATTTTCAACTAATCGTCATTGGTAGTGTAAAGGGTGTCCCAGTGCTAATGGCTGATAGTGTACAGGGTGTCCATGAAAAAAGTCCAACTGACATATTGGCTTCTGCTGGTTTTAGGGACTGACCTGCCCTTTCAAAGTGAGGCACTGCTCAGGGAGGTAATGGAGCATGTCTTCGGGTCTTATCATCCCTTACCAGCTTCGGGCTTTCAAAAATACTTTGCAGTGCGAAATTGGTAAGAATGAGAAGTTGTCCGTCACATATCTGGAGACAAAACCGAACATCCCTCTGAATGTACAGTCTTGTCCGAAGTGATCAGTGGCCAAAGAACGCTGCAAATCCCGATTCAATTTTTTTTCAAAGCTAAAGATACACATTAGATTGTCCAGCTTTCAGAATCGTACCAATCATTCACAACACCCACAGTCAGTTCAAGTCCATCATAATGTTCTCCTCGACTACATTCACGAACTCTGGTCCATCCACGGCAGTCTCCTCTTCTTCCTCCAAGATAGCATGTGGTCCAGCTTTGATTGGCCTTGATCGAAACGATGCTTCAAATCAGTTGACGATAACGTCCTCATCAACACCATCCCAGGCATCTCTGATGATGTTGGTCACGTCTCTCAGGCCGATGTGAGGGCAGTCTCCTCGTTCGTCCGTATGGTCCTTCTTCCACGATTTCCATTGTCGCCGTACGTGACATTTGAAGGACTTCATGACTGCAACGTCTAACGTTGTACCAGGGATGTGCAACCAGCAGGTACGTAATCCAGGCTGCCTCTCATGTCGCGGACTCTCGTCCGGAAGTTCTTTGTCCGTCGGACCTGATAATGATCGACGATTAACAGGAACTGGTCGGTCTCGTTGTCGGTGACGTAGGGTTATAGGACTTCATCTAACCAGTGGTGCGCCGTTTCCTCCCTCATCCAACCAGTTTCCGATTGGGTAATCTTTACATCTGATGGTGGGTTGTCTTGGTGGGCTGCAAACACCCGGACGAAACCTCTTCTGGGGAAGGTGATGTGCGCCGGCAACTTTGCTCCAGAGGCTGCGATGCAGAGGGCGACGGTGTATCCCAGCTTGGTATTGGACCTGGATGATCGGACGTCTATGGCCTTCTCCCCCGTGGTGTTGGCCGTGTACATGGTGTATTGTACGCGCCGGTCACCGATCCAAAGGTTGACCGCGCTCAACGTTGCTTAACTTCCACTCTGGGGCCAACGCGCCAACCACTGGGCCATAAAGGAATTCCCTCATGGCCGGCGGGTTAAGCCGTGCCATATGCCTGGGGGTACTATACATCATTCCCCTTTCGGACAGAGATGGATCGTCCTCGATCCTACTTAGCACTTCATGCGTCTCAGTACCGAACTACAAATCCAGAGCTCGCATCGCGTGGGAAGGTCTCAGTGCCAGATGTATTGTACGCGCCGGTCACCGATCCAAAGGTTGACCGCGCTCAACGTTGCTTAACTTCCACTCTGGGGCCAACGCGCCAACCACTGGGCCATAAAGGAATTCCCTCATGGCCGGCGGGTGAAGCCGTGCCATATACCTGGGGGTACTATACACATGGTTCTCATATCAAACAGGACAAAGGTTTGGTCCATGTTAAAGAAGAACCGCATCTGTATATAAAGACGATCAATGCTCCCAGTAACCGCATCTCGGAAGGTCTGGATCCTTGCAGCAGCATCAGCGGGGACGGTCGTTGTATTCTTGGTCACCTTCCGTAGGGACACGTGGCGTCTCTTCATCAAGCACTCCACCCAGCCTATGGATGCGTTGAAATCCCATAACTGAGGGCGACAATGCTGAATCCCTTCTCTGACATCTTGGGCTAACTCATTCCACCAGCTTTGCCACACTACCAAGCGTTGGGTTAGTCCAGATCGTGAACAGTCCTACCCACAAAAAGGGTCACATTCTGGACCCGGTAGCTGTCCCAAAGACTGCTGCACCTTTATTGGAGTCGCAGATGGTCGGTCATGGATACGCAGTCACGCCTCAATCAGCATTCAACTTACAAGTGTCAAACATGTGTCTCTCCGATCACTACCTTGTTTCATTTGAATTGCCCGATAAATGTCAAAAGGACAAAGCACGTAAACCTTCAAAAGTTGTCACCAGGGACATCAAACGCGTTGATAGGGATGAGTTCTCGCATGATGTTGTTAGTTCCTTTCAAAAGCATGTTCCCATGCGCGCGAGCGATGTGGCAGAAAGCCTGAACGAGGCTCTCAGCTCTGCATTGGATAAACATGCACCGAAACGGATGAGCAAACCGAGAGTACGCAAACCAGACCCTTGGATGACCAAGGAAATCCTGGCAGCCCGTGCGTTACGTAGACGTCTGGAATCTCGCTGGAGAACGACGAAACTAACGGTTCACAAGGAAATGTTTATGGACCAAGTGAAGGCCACAAGCGCCTCCATTAAGAATGCAAAACAAGATTTCTATGCGACTAAACTTTCCGACAAACGGGGCTCCCAGCGTGAGCTCTTTAGTGCTTTCGTGAACTTGACTCGTTCCTCTTCTGGACCTCAGAACCAGGCCGCTACTGGCACTGTCGATATTGACTGTGCGAATAAATTTGCGAACTATTTTGATAAGAAGATCATGACAATACGGCAACATCTTGATAAGTGTGAAGAAACATATAAACCTTCTTCAAGAATACCACGGACATCCAACATGGTTTTGTCCGACTTCCAACCTACTACGACAGCAGAATTGGAAAAGATTATAAGGTCCACCCCAGTTAAAACATCTACACTGGCCCCCATTCCTTCCACACTTTTGAAGGATGTATTGCCGAATATAATACCATCCTTGGTCCAGCTTATCAACTACTCTTTGTCAACCGGGGAATTTCCTGACAATATAAAACTTGCAATCATAACTCCTATTTTGAAAAAGAAGGGAGCGGATGAGTCCGAGCTTAAGAACTATCGACCCGTCTCCAATTTGTCGTACTTTTCAAAGCTCCTCGAACGTGTGGTAGCAGCCAGGCTCCACAGCCATCTGGCGGCAAGCAATATGTACAACCCAAATCAATCTGCTTACCGCCCAGGCCATAGTGTGGAGACTGCGCTGCTATCCATTACCAACAGCGTTCTTGAGAGCTTCGACAGAAGAGACGGTGTCGCAATGGTTCTCTTGGACTTATCCGCTGCCTTCGACACAATCGATCACAAGATCATGATATCACGTCTACAAACTGTTTTTGGTATCCAGGGCAGTGCGCTCTCATGGTTTGAATCATACCTGTCTGATCGTCAATTTAGGGTCAAGGTCGGCTCTAGTTTGTCCGACACCTACAAGTTGCAGTCTGGTGTACCCCAAGGAAGTGTTCTGGGGCCATTACTTTTTTCATGCTACACCTACCCATTGGATGAGATCATTGCCAATCACGATATTAGCGGCCATTTTTACGCTGAGGACACACAGAGCTGGCACGCGTTCAGCTTTTATGACTCTACCTCACTAGCCCAAGTGATCACTAAAATTGAACACTGTCTAAGCGATGTGCGCCTTTGGATGATGGAGAATAAGCTCAAACTAAACGACTTAAAAACAGAGTTTTTACTGCTTCGTTCTCCTTATCAAAATGACAAGTTACTGTTCAGTGATGTCTGTCTTAAAATCGGTGATGCAGAAATTCGTTCAAGCGAGTCGGCGCGCAATCTCGGGGTGCTTTTTGACAATAACCTTACTTTTCACAAACAAATATCACAGGTTGTTTCGTCCGGGTTCTTTTACCTGCGCAAGATTGCGTCAGTCAAGAAATATCTACCTGAAGACCTTTTAGGTAATCTTGTACATGCTTTTATTACATCTAGACTCGATTTTGGTAACTCATTGTACTATGGTCTCCCTCTCTGTGAAATTAACCGCCTCCAGAAACTTCAAAACCAAGCAGCCAGACTCTTGACGGGTACTAGAAAATATGATCACATCACGCCTGTTTTATATGACCTTCATTGGCTCCCCGTTCAACAACGTATTAAGTTCAAAATTTTAACCTTCGCTTTCAAAGCCGTGCAGGGCACCGGCCCCAACTATCTTCAGCTTCCACTCCAGCGTCTTAGGCAGGGAACCAGAGCTCACTCGGCTCCTGCCCTGGAGTGGAAACGTTCCAAAAAAGTCACTGCTGGTGATAGAGCTTTTGGGGTCTGTGCTCCGCGGCTTTGGAATGCATTGCCCACACATCTTAGGCAGATTGTATGTTTTAAAAGTTTTAAACAATGCATCAAGACATATTTGTTTAAGGAAGCCTTTTATCACTGATTGTTTTAACTATGTTTTAAACTGTCCTGTAATTGTTTTAATCATGTTTTAAATGTCTTTCCTATTATTACTGTATGAATGTACTTTTGTAAAGCGCTACTGGCAATTAATTTTTAAGTGGCGCTATAAAAATAATAAATTATTATTATTATTATTATACCAACGCCTTATCTTGAATGTTGAGAACGGAGACTGCGAGGCGACGCTCTCTCATCTGCTGCAGCCATTGATAAAGCTGGTCCTCAACCTGTGGCCATAACGGATCACGGGGCTCCATCACCGTCTTCTTCCGGCCATGCCCTTGTTCTTGCTTCTGCTCGAGTTCCTCGAGATTCCACCTTCTAAACGTCTCCCAGGGGATGTTTTAGTGGGCGGCGAACTCTCTCATACTGCGCACCAGTGCCTCCTTCTGGTCTCTCAGGTAGGCAAGTTTTTCTGTCACGGTGTAGCGCCGGCGTCGTTTTCTCAGCAGCTCTACAGCATCCATTGTCGTACAGGTTGTCTGCAATGTGGGTACCCTCAGTGGGGCTTCATTTATAGGCCTAAGAGGCCCTAGAATTACTCAAGAAAACCACAAATCCTAGAAACTTCGATTCTGTTTTCTCCCACGTAGGCCTAGGGAGTCTAAATCAAAAAAAGAGGGTTTCAGAAAAACATAGGATGAGCTCCTCGTTTTTCTTCGGAATTTCGTGACTACTATCATTGCCTGAATCGCACTTTGCTTGACTAATGCAAGCACTCGTAGATTTTTTTCAGAGCTTCAATAAGGACTTTTTTTGTTTTGGGGGGTTTGGATCAGAGAACTTTCTAAGGAACATTTCCAGATATCATGGGTCTGACGATTGGAGTTTGAAGGATTAACGTGAAGCAATTCGGAAGGAAATAACGGCCATGCGTGCAGGCAAGCGTGGGGATATGTGAGATTCTAGACAGGATTATGATCGTGAGTACAGTGTTCCAACTGCATCCGCCCAAGCACTATTTATCAACTGTAGCGATTTTCCGACCTCGGGACTCTGTCACTTATAGGTCTTTCTGGGGGGGGGGGGGGGTTATACGGGTCCTAATAGAGGCGTTCCCCAGCATGGTACCGGGCTGAACACTCTACCGTGAGATGACCGTTAGATAGACATCGTTGTATAGAGACGGGTGACACGTAGAATCCCGTCATTACGTTTTGAAGTCGTCCTTTCTTCTCGGTTGATTAGTGGTTGAAACATGGCATGGACAGAGTCGTGCGAGAACACGGCTATGTCGCGCCAGTACCACTTGGTATCGTCCTTCCCTTCTTGGTGGATGGCAGGTAAAACTCGCATGGACATAGTCGACCAGTTCAACTTGGGGTCGTCATTCCTTCATGGTGGGTGGCAGGGTGAAACTTGGCATGGACAGAGTCGCGCCAGTTCAACTTGGGGTCGTCCTTCCTTCATGGTGGGTAGCAGGGTGAAACTCGCATGGACAGAGTCGCGCCAGTTCAACTTGGGGGTCGTCCTTCCTTCTTGATGAGTGGCAGGGTGAAACTTGGCATGGACAGGGTCGCGCCAAAGAGATCGCCAAATAAGGAAATGCAAGCTCAGTACCATAAGGATGTTCACCAACTATCCCCTTCGTAACGACAAGTGACTAAATCCGTGACTAGTGACCTTACGTTAGTCCGTCAGGGCACGCCACAAAGCTTGTAGGTAATAATATCAACGAAGTCAAATGTATAAAATATCCCGAGATTTGTTTAATAGGTGCTTATGCACAATCGATATCATTCATGGAAATGAAGTATGATATATACATGTATATACGCATATATATATATAATTTTGATGACGACGACAGCAGAACGGATGAGTTTCCAGTTAAACTATAAGATAGTGATATTATGATAAACTCCTAATGAGTATCTTAAATCTTAAAAACAGGACGGTTCTTTAATAAATCAACGTATCAGCCAACCAAGCTAAGCGAAGCGAGGAGTGGTCTGATTACGAAGCACTTGTAGAAATTTAGATGTAAATGAATTATGAACGAATTTAAATATTTGACC